>NC_086261.1:14714833-15018000 GCF_021018805.1 Prinia subflava
ATAATTATTCCATGTCTCTCTAGAAAGCTGAGAGGATCCTAAGAGCTTCTACAGAATAACTTCAGTCCATTTATTTCTTATATCTTCTATTAGTATATCCTCCCTGAATTGCCACTTCAGATGACCACAAGGCTTTTCCTTCTTCAGTGGAGACAATAAACCAAACTGTGAGCCTGATGGTCTCATGATCAATAACACAGCAAAGTGATCTGCCAGCTCTCATCTCTGGCTCATTTTCACCAAGGCTGTGCAGAGTACTCCAGGTAACACTGATTCTGATGTAGCTGTCAGTACTGCTACACATCTGAACTCTGGAAAACACTGGCCTGTCTCTATGTGATGAAAAATAACTTTTATCCTTCCTAGTCTTTAAAATAATATTATCAGCTTCCTGCAGCTTATCTGCTAAAGATTTGAGGTCCAGAAAATAACATGTAAGATTGGTTAATTTGGGGAGAAAGTTACCTACTGGTGCTTTATATAACTTAGTCTCTGGATCAGCTCCTCTACCTGATTTGGTGTCCCCAGATTCTCCTTCCACATGCTGAGCACTAACTTGCACTCTGACCTCTCTGACAGGAGTTTTCAGAAGGTAATGAATTATTCTGGTTTGCATTCTAGTAGCCTGTGTAATGTGATTTCCCTTTGACTTCTCACCTTATGCACTCCACCCACATGCCTTTTCTTCCCTGTCCCTCTGTGCTTTTGTCTGCACTGATACAAAGTACACACTGCTTTTTCTGACACTAGAGCGTGGACTAGACATCCTGGAAATAGGAGCTTATTCAGCATTTTCTCTGCACCTGTGTTTTTATACATCTTCAGATTGTTTCTTTCGGAGACAAGAAATCTCTGTTCTGAATTTTCTCTCCTTTCAATCATGAATTTTCGCAGCTAATTTTCCCTTCAAAACAACCTTATAAATCCCATATAATGACCTGCTTGCTAATGTGCCATCATGGAAACACATCTGATTTTTTGCTGGTTTCAGCCTCCAGTGCAAGAAATAAGTTGAAATTAAAATTGTTCACATTTTCTATGCCTCTGACTAACCAGACATTATCTTTGTGTTGTGAAGGAAAAAAAAAAAAAAAGACATGGACTATGGCAGGTGGCCTCTCTCTGTCTAAGACAATCCTGTGAGCGACCAAAGTGTGGTATATATTAGTGTGATCAACAGATGCTTATGTGAATAAAGAAATAAATCTTTGGAGAGGGTAACATTTTTTCAGCAAAGACACCTGTCTGGATAATATTTTGTGTCAGAAATAGACCTGACGAACAAAATTCCTGATTTCTGCTATCTGAAATATCAACTGAACATTCAAGATAAGGTTTGAATTTCCCTCAGTAGTGATATTTTCAGAAGCAAGCCAGAAAAAATTAAAAACCATCAAAGAGTATTAGAGTATTGCTGAGTATTAGAAGTACTAAACTTTTTTAACCATTATCAATCTCTTTTCTTAATATTTCCCTTTAATTTGAATTAAAATCGTGTGCCAAGACGCTGAACAATAAACTACCAATGGTACCTCATGCTGATGTTGTGTTACAATTTTAAAAAAACCAAATGCAAGTATGAGCTGGGAGAAAGGTAGAGGTGTTTCCCCTGTGTCTGGTAAGGGTATCTGATACAAGCCAAATTCTGGACATTCTGGACATTCTGGATATCACAAATATCAATTTTGAAATTATTGAATCAAGACAGGCTTCAGCTCCTCTGGGAAAATCTTGGGAAAAATTAAAAACCCCTACCAAAAATTCGTAGTATCACCTCACACTAAAATCCTGTGAATTTTTTAAAAAATTGTATTTTATTTATTTTCCATGTAATAAAACCCCAAATTATCTCAAGCATCTACCTATGCATTATTGAAAACCATAAAAAATCTCACAGAATTCAAACATAAATGATAGTGATTTCTGTATAATTGGTACAGCTTTAGAAGTACATAGAAACTCCACTAAGGGCACTGTTTAAGTCTTAGCTGTAGTCTTCTCCAACATGTCAGCCTCCTGTTTCAGTCAGCTTTCTTCTCTCTTGCTTACCATGTCAACCTCTTAGATTCTTAGGGTTGCTCTGCATGTTGTTTCCCCACCATTCTTCCACTCTAATGCTTTAGGCTGTTGTTATTTCTGAAAAATGAACAAAACACGTGACTTCAATTAACAAAAACTTCCTCCCCAACTTCCCTTGTGGAGTCCAGTCATTTAATTGTAAACTGTACTCACTGTTGCAGCCATTGCTGCTTGTAGTTTCAACTAGGCTGGCACCACACTCTGAAGAACTTGTCCTTGGAATGGAAACTTTCCTAACCATAAAAAGGAGACAACAGAGAGAGAGAGAGAAAAATACACACAAAGTGAAAAAAGTTATCAGGAAAGAGACAAATTATTGGAATGATTTTCAAAATGATTGAAAAAAGTGACATGGATCTTCTCCAGTTACCTTCCAACTAATACTCATTGTTTTTGAGAAGGATGTATTTGAGGGAGAAGAACAGACCAGGGGGCAGTGCAACATTTGGAACTACATGGCTTCTCTCCTGAAGGTAATGTTCCTGTTTGTCTGATTCCTTAGGACTTTATGTAACAATTAGTAAATAGCACAGAATTATTTATCAATTCTCTTAGTGTTTGGAAATGATGTGAAATTTTCCACACTTTGTTGAGGAGAAATAAATCTTGTAAATAGAGCTGATCGTTTGCTGTCTAATTCCCTTTCTTTTAATAGTAATCAGACATCTGCTCTCTTGAGAAGAGTCATGAGCTATCCTCTGTTCTGTCCAGTTTG
This sequence comes from Prinia subflava, assembly GCF_021018805.1. NCBI lineage: Eukaryota > Metazoa > Chordata > Aves > Passeriformes > Cisticolidae > Prinia > Prinia subflava. Next base: position 14,717,628 of record NC_086261.1, read on the forward strand.
TGTCCTGTGGTGATGTAACTCCTCCACAAAGTCTGTTGTCTTGGACAGCTTAAATGGCTTTATTCCTAGACCCTGTTGTTTTGGTTGGCTGAGTTCCTGTTCATCAATATTACACTTACCTTACAGGTAATTTGGCATTTCAGCATGCACTTAGGAGGAAATATAGAAATTAATTGTAGATTTATTTTGCTTTTCTCTAGGGTTTGCTCTGTTCTTCTGAGCTATATGTGTGGCATTTAGGTTTCTCTATTGTTTTTAGAGAAAAGCTGGTTCATGTGGCATCTCTTCTCATCAGCTACCTTTCTTATTTTTCTTCCAGTAACCCTGGTAAGGGGGTTTATGGAGGAAGAAAACCTCCATGGATGGACCTGGTCCAGGTGAATTGCTGGGAGCAGAATATGCCATTTGTTCTTCAGTAGCAGTGTAATAGCAGGGGTTTTTGCACATTTTCCTGTTTTGCCCATGTCAGAAGGCCAGGTTTTATCAGCACTGTTTGTTGGAGAGGGTGGGGGGTTGTTTCAAGATGGAGAGCGGCTAGATCTGTGTTTGCCCTGCCTCCATGCACTCTGCAGATTGGAAAAAATAAATCATCAGCTGATAAAAATGTGATAACTCAGCTAAAACGTAGCAGGAGAATTATTTCCCACTGTTCACCCAGAGCTTTCATGTGCAGCCCTACTCTTTTATGGATTACTTTCAGTGTTAGCTATGATTTAGTTTTATAAGCAGAGCAATTAAACCTCTACCTCTAAAATGAGTTCTCTACCCTTGTTAGTTGAATGGATTTTTTTCTAGGGAGCATGAAATGCCCTTGCACATGCTTGGTCTTTAAATCTGCCCCAAATAGCCTGAAAGAGAACTTGGAAAGGAAGGGAGGTACAATGATATGGACAAGAAAACAGATCACTGAGTTCCATATTCCAAACAATTTGATGTATAATTTTAGGAATTCTGTTTCCCTGTCTTGAACTTCAGTTAGTGTCTCCTCTTCTGCACCCCTCCAGATTACATTACTGTTTATATAAAACTCCACTAGAACCCTCTGCTGAATGGAAATGCTCACTAATACACTGTCAGGGAAAAGGCTTTCTGCTCTCTGACTGTGGATCAAATGTCTTTGTTAATAAAGTGGAATAGTGGAAACTTTAGCACAGTATGTCTCTTAACATTTTAAACTTAATATATCCTGTCAGGATGATGCAAACTCTCAGCTAACCCTTATAAGCCCTAGTTCTAGCCTCTTCTAAGATACAGGTGATAGATGAACTTTGAGAAACAAGTCTGGATTAATGACAGCTCTTAGACTTAGTGAATCCTCCTTCACTCATCTGAAAAGGGGAGTAGATGAAAGTATCCACTGAGACTCCTCATGTGTTGGTCATTTCAGCTGAGAGGACTTACAGATGTAAAGTGTTTCATTTAGAGGTGAGTTCTATAGCAGATGATCATCCTACATCAGCCTCTGAAGTGTAAAGGTAAGACAAGACAATTTTAGCCAGTAAGGTTATTTTATCTGTACTAAAGAAGTTGATAATGGTTTTATGAGCTTTCCCAAGTTAGTCTGGTGTGTAAGATGGGGTTCAAGGGCAACTAGGTTATAACTGAGTTGTTGCCCTTTTTATTTTGCTAATAAAGAACCACTACTACTTGTTCTGCCGGTGAGGTAAAGCTTGAGTAAAGAGAAGTTGATGTTCTAACTGTCTAATTAAAGAATTTTCACAGACATGTCATTGCTGTCACTCTAAGCTTCTGCACTTGGACTATAAAACTCAATAGTTTTATATTCCAGCTTTTCCCTAATTTTACTGTATGTGAGAGAAAAGGGATCTTTTAACACATCAGTCTCTGAAGACTTTTTTTTCTTTTCTCAGAGACAGCTTTACTTCTAAAGAAATACTGTCTGTATCTCTATGAGACTTGAATGAATTTTTCTTAACATAGTTTAAGCTGTAGTTTTTTCTGATAAGTTTATAGCAACTTGAAAATATTTTTAGCAAACAACTGCTGTGGCACTCCGTGGCTAAGCAAGATTAATTAATTAAAATTGCTAATGTGGGGAGTATTCTTTACAACAAGGGGGTTTTTAATACCAACTGTTTTATCAAATGCTCTCTATCTCTTCTAAATACAGTCAGCTGTGGGAGAAGCTGGCATTCAGTGGGTTTCCATGACAGCAGCTGAGGTAAAACTAGACCAGCTATTCCAAAGGTCGCTCATTGAAAGGCACAGAACAGAAAGGTTGATTTGGCAATGTGACCATGGGAGCACAAAGAACAGAACTGCAAAACCTTTGGTTATGATAACCAAGGAGAAATGCAGTATAGGAGGAAAGAGAAGACACTGCAAGTCTGTGAGGGTAAAGAATTACAGGGGCTGTAAGTTGCCTTATAGAGGCACAGAGATGCAAAAATGCATATTAATGGTGTATGGTGTATGTTATTTGCTGTTCTCTGCAAATAAAGAGGGGACATAGAAAGTTGACTTGCATTGCAGGTGAAGATGATACGTTTGTTTGGGTTTGGTGTAAGTGTAGTGCTGTATGTATAGCATCAAATAGTTGCCTCAATCCCAGTAATTGCTTAGGTGTTTTCATCCCAAATCCTAATATGTTTAAAATGCTGCTAAAACCAACCCTGCAGCACTTGCTGTCTACCATTGATACTTGCCTTCTACTCAAACATGGATCTTGCTGAAAAAATTAGTTAGCTCTCTGAGTTGTCCTAAAAGCTAGTAAACATCTGATATACTTCAGAACACTTCTAGAATACCTGCAAGTATTCTTCAATTTTATTCTTTCTTTCCTTAGTTTTCCTTTTTAGAGCAGGAGTGGCAGAGGAATAAAGAGTGAATGGCATGAGCTGCTTTGGTTGCCAATTCAGTAGGAACAGTTTCTGATCCCTAAGGACTTTGTTAATTCACTTCTGCTTCTCAGTCTTTGGACAACATAAGGCAGACTAATGTTTTATAATCTTAGCACTAACTCTAGATGGACTGTAAAATCTCAGATAGAGGTGTACAATGTTTATTTTTTACAAAGCAACTGTAAGTAAGAGCTTAGAAATGACACTGAGAGAACTTCAAGCAGGGAAGTGAATATTACAAGCAACAAGTTGAGACATCCACATTCATTATGCTGAATAACCATATAACCTTATGGATAATTCATTACATACTTTTACATTCAAATAATTAATACATGATTACCAGAAGAAATTTCTACTTGATTGAATAGCTTCAGCCTTATGAATCACTTTTACCTGCAAAGGAAGTAGAATGCTCCAATTACAAGAACTCCTAGAAGAAGAAGGGAAGCCAAGAAAGCTGCAAACAGGTCACCTTTTGTTTGGGATTTGATGCTGGGCAGCAAAACTTCCTCACAACGAGCTCCTGTGTAATTCTCGATACACCTGGGAAACCAAGTTGTATTTGGATTAGATGGTGGCTTGTCATCTACGATGAGAAGCACAAAGGCTTCTTCTGGGCAGAGAACTTGTTGTGACACAATTCAAATGTTATATTTGCTTCACAGCAGGTCCTACAGAATTTCCTCTCACCTCATATTTCTGGAACAAAAGCAATTAGGCATGTTGGGCGTCAAGTTTACATTCTGATCCACATTGCTTTTATATATTAATATACTCATCACTGACAGGTTTAATTAATTAAGCCCACTTTAGTGTTAACTGTGTCATCCCACTGGTTTTCACGTGGTAGTCATGCTTTCTTTTCCCTGTTTCAGGTAACTTTCTGGCTTCCTTTGTTGAAGATCATACTGTCAGCTAAAGAGATCAAGGAAATGGGAATTCATTGAGACATAGTACAGCTTAAACTGCAAAAAGTAGTTTATGCAATGGAATAATTCATGCCAGAACATGTTACATGCTTGGTGAATAACCCCCTCTTGGAGACACCTAGGTAGAAGTCTTCTCTACTATACTTATTTTATGTGTTGAGCTTCTGAAAACTTCTGAAGAAAGGATTAAAATGAATATGATATTTTATCATGGTAAAATGGTATGATATTTTATTAAAAATAAATAAAATTAATGGCTTAGTAATTAATATTTAGTCAAAAATAGGTAGGTTGAAGCTAAACTAATCCTCATTTGTTATGTATTTTGCACTTATTCTGCTAAGTTTTCTTAAGGAATTGATTTCATTACAGTAAATAGAAAGCACTTCTTTCAATATCTACATTCTGCGTGTGTTTTTTATATATGTAAATTTGCTCCTCTCTATTTGTAGTACTAAGGATCTTGTTCCTTCTTGCTATTTCTGGCATTGAAGTCATAATAATCTGTGACATAAGCAATTTCAGGCTCCAGCTGAGAAAAATGGGCTAAACTGCAACATACTTCAAGTTCTCAACTGCCATTGGCAGCTGCAAGGTATAATTTCAGATGAGGGATAAGAAGGTGGAGAGGGGATGAACTGCCAAAAAAGAAGAATGTTTAACATATCTAACTAAGACCAAAGGATCCCTGTGAGTTTCCTGACATGATGCCTGATGTGATTCCCACTGCACTTCCTGTAAGTTATGGATCAGAATTTCAGTACTGCTAGCCTAAACCACTGCACAAATAGTTACTACCCTTTTATTTTAATTCTTTGTCTTTGGAAATATAATGGAAGATTTAGACACTAACAAAAGACGTCTAATTATCATCATATATTAAAGCTATGCCACTGATCAAACAGACACCATTTGCTAAGGACAATCTGAGGCTTTTCAAAGTCATGATGTTTCACTGCTGGGAGAAGCAAGGGTAGGCAGACTGCTCTGATTGCCTGAGATAATGTTCCAGATATTTATTCTAAGTGTAGTGGCTTTTCAGAGGCCTATTTCTGAAATACTGTAGAATACTTTAAGAATAGAAGTGTAGTTTGAGTGGGGCATTGTTCTCTAGCAAGTGAGAGAGAAATGCTTTGGAAAGCTGAATAGAGTAATGGAAAGAAAATGGAATAAGAAATTCATAGGAGTTTTCTTGAATAGCAATGAAAACTGGAGAATAATGCAAGGCTAAAATGATACATGAAGAAAAAAAATAGGTTTTGGCATCAAATTAAGGCTCATGGAAAAGTTCTAAAGAATGAGTGTAAAGGAAGTAAGTCAGTAGCCTAAAGAGCAGAATGAAGCAGGAGGAAGATAAGACAGTTGTAGCTGCAGAGAGCTGCATAGAGGATCAAGCAAAGGGTGAGGGTTCCTGAACTGTTGTGATACAGGACAGTGAGTTGGTGTGAACAGTGCATGGCAGACAGCCTCCATGTATTCATGCTCTGCAAAGACCGTAGGAAAAGAATTGGGAATGTGTTGACAGCATAGCAAAAGGGTCACTGAGATCATGGCACTTCCTACAAAACAGAGAACAGAAGCAGATGCTTAAAGTAGTCACAATTCTTTAAGGGGGAAAAGAGCTTGAAGGCCTAAGATGGTAAGGGGAAAACCATAGTGATATGAAACCAAAGTTATAGCAAAGAGAAAAGAACCTATACGAAAGAAGCACATGCCAAACTTAAAACCTGGATGCTGAACTTATTAATTCTGCATGGTTGTAACAAAAACAAGTGGTAGAAACACGACTAGCTAGTTTGATAGTACCTGTTTAACTGTGAGCAGTGCATTAGGGATTACAAAACTACCCATCCACTTTCTCTAGGCTGGCCTGTTGACACACTTGCTGAAAGGGATTCCCTACTATCTAGAAAATGCTGTCATATAACCTAAAAATTATGTATGTTTTCATAGAAACAGGAAAATTAAGATGAAGTTTCTCCAGGTTACATTTAAATAATAAAATTATAGCTAATGTGACTGAGCTGTGGGGCATTTCTGAAAATCCAGATGTTCAAGTATTGGTTTGAACAAGCTTTTATGAAGTCACCTTTCCTGATGTACAAATAGGTAAAGGCCTATGATAAAGACAGAAGCAACAGATGCTTTAATACAACCAGGAAATGTTTCTCCTGTAAGTCCTTTGCTAAAATAGGTGAGAAAGAAACTAAGCAGACCTCAGTAATTAGCAGGGGAATTCTCTCAGAGGACTTGCTTACCCTGTTGCACTAGCAGAGCTCCAATCATTTCAGTGGAGTTACAAATGCAGTGACTGCAAGCGAGAGAAACAGAGTGTCTAACAAGCAGGTGGTCTGAGAACACAATCCAGAACAAAGGTGTCTGTACAGCATCTCCTAGAGGCAGTCAGTCTTACTGTACACAGCCTTAAAAGCCAGAAGCAACTCAGTTTACCTTGTTTATATTAGATGCCTCAAAGTAGAGCACAAGTTAAGAGCAGTTGTTGACATGGCAGGCACTGGTGCTCCTGCACTTGAATGAGCTGGGGCAAACCCCAGAGGGCCTGGGGCAGGCTGTGGTACGGAGGAGCTGCACTCACTGAGTTTGTGTTCCCTGGCCAGCTGCTGCTGTGGCACATCATCTGCACTCTGTCAGCCTGCTGCTGCTGCAGGGCTGCCTCTAAAGGGCCCTACCATGCAGCATTGCAGAGTTGATTTTTAAAATACAAAAAAGGTCTATTTCCCTGTAAGAAAATGGAATTTCTAATTCAGAGTTGAGAGACAGCAGCCTTCAATGTTTGAGGAAAATCTGTGACTAAAACCTCCCATTTTTGGCTGGCATCCAGATTTCTGCTGTCCTAGACAGCTGCACACACGTGCACACACACCCACACCTCTTCTCAGATGATACCAGCCAGCCTTAAACGTTGGTACAAATGTCCTGTAGGAGCTCCAGACAAAACAGCAGCACATGGAAAGAAATCTACAGAACCTTTCAGCACAGGGAATTAATCACATCAGCATCAATGCAAGGTGGACAAAAACAGAGTGCATTGGATAAGATGTGGGGAGATGAGCAGCAGGTCTGCAATTACATTGATCCTTTACAATCTGATTAGTACCTCAAACATAAAGGCCTGGCAGTAATACAGGCATTAGTGCTGTCTCTTTTCAGGTACTGTTTGTTGGACAGTGCAAATGATCCTATGGCACTGGGATTTAGCAAGGGGGTAAAATTTATTTCTTTGCCAGACTTTAAGGTGGGCATCATAAGGAAGTATCTGACAGACTGTAAAAGTAAGAAGTAGAATTTGAGTCAAATACGCACACAGATTCTCACTGCTTTGCATTATACTATCAGTGTTGACTTTAGTTTTCATTTAGTCTTCCTTTAGCCAGGAAAATCTTGAAGACTCCTTGGTATAAAAACTACTTGCATGTAAATACAGAGCTCTGAGCAGAAAAATATGAGAAATTATCTGCTTGTCAATGCAATTCAGATTACATGGCTAATAACTTCAAAATCAACACAATCTTCAGTCTGTAGCAGACTCCTAAAAGTTGTCCTAATCCATACAGTCTAAGAACATCTAGTAAATATGAAAAAGAATTTAGAGCCAAACTGAATAAGCAATGGAAAAGTTAATTTGGCACCTAAGCGGCTTTTAAAAAAGTTTTGCATTTAGAGAAGTTTCAAAACGGTTACTCTCTCTACACAGAGAGTAAATTAATATGCTCCTACTGGAGAGAAGTTGAAAGAATGGGTTATTCTTCCCTAAAAGAATGGCTTGTTCCCCCCTCCCTTAGTTATGTGTTTATTCGGCAAGTTTTCCATATCTGGCAGCTATATTAATTTGGATTGCTAACAGTTTTCAAACCCATAAGACAGTGTTGCATTTTATATTTTATGTCTCATTAAAAATAAACCTTAATTATTGACTCTTTTTAGCTATGCTTTTGTACGTATTCTAACTTTTGTTACTACCTTTCAAGCCAAAAGCAGAATTGAAAAACACTAATTGGACAGTTTGTTTTCCTAAGAGCCTGAGGTACATTAAAGTGTATTTTTGGAGGCAGGGAAAGAAGAAAAGCCCAGAGGAGTGGGAAGCCCTTCCCTGGTACCCTGCAGGGTGCACATTCTGAAGGCTGAGAGCACAGCAGGTGTACAACTTGTGGGGATGTCTGAAACAGGGAACGAAGGGCCCATCGCAGAGAGCCAGGCAAGGAGGGAGTATACAAAATTGCATGGGATTTACTGGATTACCACAGGAAAGGTGGAGGAGAGATTCATTAGGATGGAAGCAAAGGAAGGGAAAATGGAAGAGATATGCTTGAAACTTACACAGGAATTTAAGGGAGGAGATTTGCAAGGTCTGCCTGTGTCTCTTGTAGTACTTAGCCCTCCACAGAGTAGGATCCCCGTCCCAAAATGAGAGCATTAATTTAATTTCTGTGTGTGCTGCCCTCTGAAGCAGAGCTCTGTATGTGTTGTCTTATACCATCTGTACTCTCCTTGAAACACAGAAAGAATGCTCTCAGAAATCTGCCAAGTGTAAGAAAAAAATGGGAGTACCAGAGCTTCCCCTCAGAACCCAAAACCCTCCCTTAATTCTGCGGTGCATTAATTGATGATTATGGGACAGCTGCCCCTCAGGTGCTGAGGCAAACAGCTTTCAGCCTTGTGGTTTATGATCCACCTGAGGCAGCTGCTTTTCCATCCTTCTCTGTCCTGCTGCCTGTTTATTTAGCTCATTCCAGTGTTCCTGGGTTTGAAGCTCCTCTGGTTTATGGTGACAGGTGTGCCTTTTGCTGCTGAGAACATGAACTCATTGGTAGGAAAGCAGTGAGGAGAGATGGCAGCTGAGCGACCTCATGTTTTAACACACGTCAGCTGTATTTAAAATCTGCTACTGTTGCACATGGAGGGGGTCAACTAATGTTCTACAGATATTCAATCTCTGCCTTGTATATATCCATCTCTGAATGATAAAAATAACTGGAATTCCAAAGGTAAACAGCAGCTCTTCATTTTGAGCATGCTACAAAACACATGTTTCTAAAGAATGATGCATTTTTCTTAGTTGCATGGTGAAATTACTTCCCGTGATGTTGCATAGGGTAATGTAGACTACTCTGCTGAGCACAACACATTTGTGTAACTGCCATGTCAAGGCAAATGTGTTTTAAGGTATTTTTACAGTTTGCTGGTCTCTTCTTTCTCCATCTCCTCCTTTTAATTAACAATCATTCAGCCCTTGATTCTAAAAGTGATTTGAGTTTTCTTTCAGTAGGAGATGATAATTTGAGAACACTAGGGAGCTTTGGGTGGGATTTGGCAGAAATTTTCGTCAAAGAAACTGCGCAACTCTGTGATGATGCCAGTCATGAAGTTCCAAAGCACCAAATATTTTCTGAATTCTGCTGAATAGTGATGCATTTTTTCTGTTGTTTCTATTCACATCACTGCTGATTACCAAGATATCTGTGTGTAAACAAAACCTTTCTCATCTATAATTAGCCTTCTCTGACTGATTAAGGAACATGCTTAGAATGAGGATGTGCTTAAATAGAATGCTGCTATTTAAACCCATCTAACTTCATAATCAACCACTAGATACAGAAAAAAATAGTTGATAATTTAAATGCAATAAGATTGCCAGAGTATAACAAAAATGCTCTTAAGATGTTACTTTTCTGCTTCAGCAGATTACAAAATCCTGTAGTATCTGAATTGAAAATTACTTCATTTGGAGCTGTTAAAGTAGAAATTATCTATGCTGACTAGTTTGTGTTCCTGAAGAATGAATTTTTCTGAGTATTTGTTATTTCAAATTTATAGTTATTGTATTGAATACATCTTCCTACACAGTCCAGTAGTTGAGAGGGTGCTTTGAAATTGTGTAACTGCTGCTCTTTAGTTTAACCATTAATTTTTCATTTATGTACAATAACACAAGAATCCTTCTAGAAAAAAACCCCATGTATTTCTGAATGATTTACTTTTTCTTTGTGTAGTATTCATTTTATATTGCATAAGCTTGCAAGGTTTAGCAGATAGAATAAATCGTCATACAGCACTTCAGAGCTTTAATCTCACTTCTGGATCTGATTCATTGTGACATTGAACAATAACAGTGATATGCTGTGTATATTTTTCAATGAGCATTTACCATAAAATTACCTCTTTTCTCCCTGTCCAACTAAATGAATTTATGTGCTGAAGTATTTAGATTGAACTGTCCCAAACAAAAGAAAGTAATATTTTAATTAGGCATCTGGGAAAAGATGTTGTTTCCTTCTTCAACTGTTTTATCCAATTATCATTAGTTATAGCTCAAGACAGAAGAGGGAACAGAAGTTGCCACGGAAGAAAAAAGGTGATATCCTTAAGTGTATGTAATATTTGTCTGAATGCCTATTCTTTTGTTAAGCAAACCCATTAAATCAACCATAATGTATTTGGATGAATGATAACTCAGAATTAGTAAATGCAGGACCCTCAAAAGTAACAGTTTTATTTAGGATCTTACATCTTGGTAAATCAGAGAATAAAAACATAGGGCAGTATTTATGCAGGAGATGTATCCACATGCAAAAGCAGGAAGTGCTCCTTTTCCAGTTTGCTACATGGGCTTCAAAAGGAAGAATGACTCTGTTATGGAGTGGTGTAAGAATATCTGTGTTTGCTGCCTTGATGTTTCTTTATCAAATGGTCTTTGGCTGTCACTATAAAGCTGCTCTTTGAGTACTTCAGCAAGACTAAGGAACACAGTAAGTCCTGAATTACATTCCTTTTTCCCCCCTTAAAAGATTATATTATTTTTTGTGTCTCTTCATTTTGTTCAGGTCAGGCCATTTTATGTTACAAAAATTTTTGCAATATAATTAATTAGTAAGCAAAACTGTACTTTACCTTTCTGGATGCCTTTCCCACAGTCTATATTCCATGAGGTAAAGGGTATTTTGTTCTTTCTATATTATAATGAGGAAATGTGGCTCTAAATATAGATATAATCCTGAATGCATACATAACTGAATATTGTTTCACCTGCCAAGCAAGTATACACCAAGTATACACATTTATTTTTCTCATATTGCCATGTCTCTCTGAGCTAGGTAATAGGTAATTGGTATTTTCTTTTAGATAATGCTTTAGCAGTGATTCCTTAAAGAAGGAAAATGGAGAAATAGTCTTTAGACAGCTACTGTCCAATACTTAAATACACAAACTTTAGTTTCACTGACCTGCAGAATGGACTGGATACAGTAGGAATCATATAACAAATCCCTCCATTTAGACAAAAAGATCCATAACTGGTGCCACAGAGTTCTTCATGATCTTAAAAATAAGACCAAAAAAAACCACTGAGAAAAAAAAAGACTTCAAACCCAAAAAACATGAAAATATACTACCACACAACTGAAACCAGCCTACGAGCCAAAAAGGTGTATGTCTTGCTTTGCAGGCCAGCAACATAGAGCACTGTTTTGCAAAACAGTTTCATGTAACAATATGCAGAAAACATCACCAATTTATCACCATATCAGTCGTGAAACACCTAAATTAGATGAATAAATCAAATTTTCTCTTGCAGTGAGAGGAACATGTGAACTCTCCATGACTTCCTTTGCCTTTCATGACCACCCACCGTAGTGAGTACAGTGATTCACATGCTGACCTCAGTGCAGTCTGCTTTGTCCTGTTCCAGTGCCATGAACTGTCTTTAGCTTAACCAGCTCCTGCAACAGAGCCAGTCCAGATACACCCAGAACAGCCCCAGGTGAGGGCCAGGACATCCTGGGACTGCTCTGGGCTGCATTGAAGCTCCATTGTGGCACACTGGGAACCACCAGGTTTCCCCACCCCGATCCTCAGTGGCCAAACCAGGGGACAGCCTGCAAGCACTCACTTATACACAGGATTGCTGGCTACAATATCATTTCCACAGATCTAAAAAAGGTTTTTTCCTAACTGAGTAGGCTTCTTAGAGGAATTCTTAATGTGTTAAACATTATTAGGCATTCTAATAACACGCCAAATACAGGACACTAATGTTGGCACTTGTAGCGGCACGTGTCCATTTTGTGCTTAAAAAGCACATCTAACTGTACCACTTGATTCTCCCTGAAAGCAGTTCAAATTTGGAAGCTGGACTGAATATATTTATGACACATTTAATGCATCAGTAACTCATTTCATATATATGCATCTAATATTTTCATATATTTTTTCCATCTTATGAAATCACAATCATCTCAATCAAAACAAAAATCTGACATCACAGGGGTGATATGTGATAAGTGTTACCTCACACTTTAGGTGTTCCTGCTGTTATTTCTCCCAAAAATTCTGAAAACAAGAATTCTGCTGTGTCACTATTTATGTATATAAGACATGTTCTATACATGCATAGAGTTAAGAATCAAGATTTTAGATTTCTGATCTGTCCTTCAAGAAAAAGAGTTTCCTTTCAAGAAAAAGAAAAAGGATTCCCCTTTATTCCTGCAGAAAAAAAAATAACAAGTGTGGCTGCAGGACATTCTACCCTAGAGAAACTTTCTACAGCTTCTTATCTAAAATAAGCCAGGCTTTTTTAAGAGTGGCAGAAATGTTCAGCTACTTCTACCTCTACAACAAAACCATTGTGCATCCTGCTATCCTCTAGACCAGCTCTAGCAATTGCACTCTCCCTTTTTCTCCTGTATTCCTCCCTTTCTATGACAGCATATTGATGTAGGAGTGTGAGTAAAGTCCTTACATTATTTTAAGATGAGGAGAGTTATACCCCAGGGCCCAAGAGGAATTCAGTTTCATGTTCCTGTTACCGAAGTGCCAGCGTCCAAACGGTAACTGGACCTTCTTGCCTGTGTGCAGATAAATTAGGAAGCTGGAGGAGGGGAGAAGAAAGGCTAGAAAGATTGTTCATGTTGGACCTTGATGTGTGTTCTGTCATACCTTGTTAGAAGTTAAATGGAAATTTATTTTAACTCTGAAGCTTTCTGTGCTTGTCTGCTAGCAATTCATTTACTACAAGTTCACAATTAAAAGATTTGTAAAATTATTTTGTATGGGTAACTGTACAATTGCAATAGGTATAAAATGGGAATGGGAGGATACGAGGTTTTTAAACAAGAACTACAACTTAGTTGATTTTAGTCTATTCAAACAGAACAGTGGACCTCCTGTGAGAGTGTAATTCATTTGAAGGCTACATCCTTCCTTAAATGGAGAGAGGGCACTGAACACATCAACAGTGTATCAGATTATCTACACAATTTCAAGAATCAAGTGAGGAAAAACAGAGCTCTCAACTCTGTTAAGTGTCTGAGGGAGTTAACTGTTGAAATTCTATCAGATGGAAAAGTAAGATTATAGAAGGTATGCCCCACATGAAAAATCCTTTTCAACAGCTCATGGAAAGGTTTCAAGGAGATTCTCATGAGAATTAATGAGAATTTGTTAACGTCCTTAAAATCCTGCCTTATTGGTTCTATTTCTTCATCTTTATAGAGAAATAGGACTGTCTCTCACTGGCACAGGGGCAGAGTACTGAAGAATGCTAAATGCCTCCAGTCATTTAGGCCTTGGAACATTTGGGAGAATGAAGGCTGGTAAGGTGTGATCTTTGTATCAAGGACCAGCTCTGCAGCAGACATTTCTGTTCTGTCAAAATACCTCAGGCACTTTCTCTTAGGTCTATTAGATAAAAGTGAGAGAGGTGGAGAGAGAGAACAGAAAGTGCCTAGGAAGCCTTTGAAACCTTTTTGATTGTAATTACAGACAATTTTTCTATCGGCTATTTCTTTCTAGAGATAGACTTTTCTTCCAGTACTAAGGGAAAAAATGGTATCCTTAATTTTAGCAGTAATGAGAAACTTGAAGAAATCTCTGTGTCCACCTAGATCAGGTATCCCTTTTCCCATCCAGTTGTGCTTTCCATTTATTCTATTTTGTGTATTAATACTTTGCTACTGATTAGTAAAACGATCTGACTAACACAGTATAACGCAGATGTTAGAATTATGAAAGACTATAAAAGAAGTTCAGGAAGCCTTTAATGCTAGGAAAAAATATTATTAACAAATAGTAATTTGCTACAATTCAAAAATAGGTATTACGGTACTCCACACCTAAGGTATTGAAATGCAGTAGCTTGCTGCAAATTTCAAAGTTACAGTTCTGTATTTGTAGACAGGAAAGTGTGAAAGCACCAGTTTATCCCTTTAAATCTACAGTCAATGATGGAGAAGAATATACTGGAGAATCAGAAGGGTTTCAATACAAGCCAAAACCCAATTACATTAGCATTGGTGAATGTGTTATGATTTTTCATGAGGTAAGTCAATACATTATATTAATCTAAAAATGCAAATTGTATGCTTTGAAAGTCAAATGTATACTACAGTCAGACTTCATAATCAAGATACAAAAGTTTAACAAGTCAAGAGATGATGGGCAATTAAAAAAATAGAAAAGATTTAGCTTTGAAATTAACAGAATTCTATCAATGTATGTTGTACATAACATATAAGTATGTATTTTGATACCCCTTTCTATGTGAGAGATTAAAGAGAAGTAGGACACAGAAGTTACCTTTTAAAAAAGTTGAATTTTGTTGGAAGAAGCAAAGAGGAATAAAATGAGGTTGTTCTTTCTAATGCTAGACTGGATACTTAAAACTAACTGAGGTAAAAGCAGCCTCTAAATATTCTTAATTATTCTTTTTGAGGACATGCAGGTGTCCTGGTTTCAGTGGGATAGAGTTAGTTTTCTTCCTAGTACAGTGCTGTGTCCCTAAACTGGACACTGGCCTGTTTGTATTTAAAGTTTTGTAACCTGACTGTCCCGACTATTAAAAAAAACCCAAATGCAGGCTTAACACCAGCTTAACCCCAAAGAGCCACACCAGCCTTGATGTCAACTCAGCTGTCTTGCCTAGTCCAGAGGCTAAAATACCAGACTGCTAACACAAAGAGGAAGAGAGAGGAGTGGGAAATGTTGACAGGAGATAAAAGAGGGCTGATGCATGCTTCCTCACTTGTAAGAAACTCTGGACTTCATGCTAATAATCACAAACTGAAATATTAGGATTGATCAAAGCAAACATCTCCTTGCAGAATTTGTACCACTGGCTGGTAAACTCTAGTGAGGGATGGCATCTCTGCAGAGCAGTTGTGACAATCCCAGCAGCAGCTATCAAAATTAATGCAGTTTTAATGAATTCTAATTATATAGGTGTATGTGTCCAAGTAAAGACTTGGAAGAAATTACCTGTTCGCATATTATTCCAACAACAATTTTTGTTCTTGGTCAGAGGCAACAGCACCTAAAGACAAACATGTAAATTAAACATGTAATTTTTGAACCTGGTGTCTTTTCCCCCTGAGGAAATATCTATTGGAATGCAACTTTCAGTGTTTCTGCAGTGTTTCTGTTGCACTCTGACAGTAATGTACTGTTATATGTAAGTTCAATTAATTCACAGTTAATGGCAAACATTCAAGTCTGCTGTCAAGTTCAGTGAATCCCTGAAGGCAGAGTAAAACTAAATTCAGACTAAACCATGCTTAAACAAAGAATACTTTTTAAAAACTGCCATGCTTATTCAGAATTGTACTACCTGATGCATTTAGGCAGTCTGATTCTGGCTAGCTAATTAGATTGGCACTTGTGCCTTGAACAGCAGTGCACACACTGAACCATTCCTCAGACTGCTAATTAATCAGGTAAAATCTTGGTGGTGGAATTCTTCCATTCCAGAAACAAGAACTTTCCAATTTGTCATTTCGCAGAGCCAATATGTGTTTCACTTGAGTGTTCCTCATGTCTGGATGTCAGGTGAAATTAGTAATATAAGCTGTGAATTTATCAGAACTTGTATAATGATTTTTTAAATCTACAGTAGAAACCCTCTGCCTGGACAAAAAGCAATGTTCACTTGACATTGCTAAAAGAAACTGATTCTGTAGACATGCCAACTCTGTAACCATCTATCCTAGCTATATTCTGATTTCTTGTTAGGTATACTCAAGGTTTACTGTACCAAATAGGTTACTGAACAATTCTAACATAATAGATAATTTTTTCATGTTTGCTCTTTCTTTCTTCAGAGTGTATGCAAAATAAATATTTAAGCTAACTGTCCTATATTAGAAGAAAGATTTTTTTCCCATTAAATGATCAAATAAAATAAATTAGCAGCTTTATGAGCAATAGTTGCCTATACTGCAGCTTTAACTAACAGAAAGCTGACTTTCTGTAGAGGCCCATTTCAAAAGGTGTAATGCATTTGTACTTACTTTATAAGTAGATGGTTCTGGTTTTCATGGGACTCAGGTGGCTTCTCCAGCTTTTTAAGTGTCCTGTCCATACAAGAAAATCTGAAATGGCACTTCCCTGTGAAAATGGGCTGTAACAGCAAGGTCCCCACCCAAAGGCGTCCTCTTGAGCTGGCTCACAGCTACACTTTTGCTCTGTGTACAGAACCAAGAACAATTAACATAGCACGTGGCACGAGGAAACAAATGAACAAGGGTCACTTCAGAACTAAAATCCTGGTTTTAAAAGAAATAAATCATCCTGGAGATTCATTTTTCTAGCAGTCAAGATCTGGACTCTATATGTGCTGCTAAAAAGGTTTCAGATTTCCATATAGTGCAGTGTGGGTGAGGTTACAACAAAAACAAACGTGTACAAGGGCCAAGGACAGAACAGGGTAAGACCCGTCATGCTCACAGGATCACTTGGATATTTTTCTAGGGTTACCAGTACTAGAGTTTATTGCTGAATTCAAAATACTCACATAATGTAGTACATATAAATTGTATCATACATCTATTTTACACTGCATCAAAAATCTGATTTAAATTTGTGTTTGGAGCAAATAGTCTTTGTTCATTTTATTTTCCCTTTCCACAGAAAATTCCAGAAAACTGTATAATATCGAATAGAGCTCATAAAATATAAGCAGTATATATAACCTAAATTTCAGACTAGCCCCTGTATTAGATTTAATTAGGATAGGAATCCTTGAATTAACAAAATAGCTTGGGTTTTGCTACTGCCAAAATGGGATATTGCATCTCCTTTCCTTCATCTTACTGTCAGTATGTACCTCGGCATCTCTGCTGCTGCTCCTGGTCGAAGTTTAACTTTTTCAGAAGATGCTTAAATCCAATGAAAATCCTTCAGGGGAAGCTGATGGTTTTCTACTGCATCAGGGTGTTAAATGGATGTGCTACGCAACTCATCAGCTCTTGGGACTACGACTAATTGTTCCATATACGACAAATTGTTTATAAACTGAGTGCAGAGAGCAAGACAGCTTGAGAAAGGCTGTGGGACTACTAATTATTTATTTTCAAACTTCATTGCCTGTGTATTCAACGAAATAGGAGGTGGCAAAGGGAGGGAGTGAAAATCCTTCCTCCCCAGTGTGAAAGCATAATTTTATTTTTTCAGTTCTGATATAAGCATCACAATATGGGTCTAAAGATGGGTTTGGAAAGAGGTGTTGCAGACAGCATTCACAGTTTTTTGCTTTTAAGACTGAAAAGTACACCATTAGTTAATCATGTATTTAGATGTTTTTCTCTGAGGTGTTGTACTCTGAACAGAAGTTCAAGTATGTATCAGTGTTCTAAAAAGAATAAACTGGACTCTTTATCTCATTAGAGAATAAGATGGTATATTTAAATAAAAGGAAGTACAACAGCAGAAATTGTTGCTAAATTTGATTCTAAGTTGCTTACACCTGTGTGTGGACTGAGTTCATACTAGAAACACAAAGATCGGCTGTGCACCTTCTTGCACTTTCCAAACTGAGTCTTCCTCCAGATGCAGATGAAGCCTATGCTCACAGAAACTAAAAATCCAACTCTATGAATGCTCAAATGTTTATCTTCCATTTTGGGAGTTTGTGACAGGTTACTTTGTATATCCAGTTAAGAGTATTTTAATCTGAAATTTAAAATATAGCCTGTTTTGCTCTGTGCCAGCTTGTTGAAAAAGCTTCTTAACAGTTCTACCCTTTTCCCCTGATCTTTGTCATCTAAACTGATATTAATAATAGTAATGCATTGTTTGAAATGCTTATACATTAAAGTTAGGTCACCTGTGCATACTGAGATGTATTGGAACAAGTCTTGAACTTGTTAGATTTGTCTTTAAATGAACCTGTGTGCTTTACTCCCCATATATTTAAATCGGAATCTGTACTGCCCCTTGGTTTTGTGTACTTTTACTGGTTAGCTGGCCTAAGCACCCACAGTACCTGTAAGTCTTAATGAGCATAGACAGATAAAAAACAAGCTCTGAATAATGATTTGGGTTTTGGTTTATGGATCTTTGCTATTCAAACATTCTTAAAATTAATCTCTATATAAACTCTACCCCGAATTAAAGAAGATCGTTTCAGTCATGTGGCTATTTCAAATATACATTGTTTGTACACTTAGATTAAATTGCACCTTACAGCAGTCTTTGAGAATGGGATTTTACTGCATTATGTATTCTTTCTAAAAATCAAAAAAGCTAAAATCTCATTCTGCCCCAATACTGAGCTCAAATATTTGTGTCAAGAAAACAATGAAGGAGAATTTTTTTAAAATTGCTTAGTATGCTGATTGAATATAAATTTCCTTCTGAGATGTCCTTGATATCTGTCAAGCAGTCAGTAGCCTACACCTCGTACTTCTCCAAGAGCCAGGAGCTGTCCTCAAGTCTTGTTGAAAGGAGTCTGTTTTTTCTCACCTAGGTGTAACTTCTCATACCTTCAGTGTCTGAAGCTCATACCTGATCTGAGCACAGAAAATCATCAGACATCAGAAAAAATCCATCAAACTGCCCGAAACAAATGAGGATCTCTATAAGGAAGAATTCCAGGTGAGATCTTACAACAGATCTGTACAAGAAAAATGTTTTACTCAAATTTACGTACTGGAAATTTCTCTTAGGATGGGATAACCACAATATTAGGAAACTCTGACAAAAGACAGGAAGCTAAAGCAGATGACAAACAGCTCACAAATCTCAATGTGTCTTGCTTGACAGGGTAATTTTTTTGAAAACAGTTCCTCAATACTCTTTTCTTTGCAGTTTTCTGAAATGACAACAAAAGACTGAGTCCTCTTATCTTAGAAATTCCTACAGCAAAAATTTAGGTTTACATTTTCATTTTTATCCACTGAAGTATGTCTAGGATTATTTATATACTAAAAAAAGGGGTAAAACTCTTGTCATGGTGCTGAAATTGAAATTTGAAACACTACAGTGAATTTCAAGGAAAACTTTCCATTTCCAAAATTTCCTAAGCAGCCTGCAATCAACTGCAAATTTCCATCTGAAACCCCATTTCTATTGTATGAGATATTCCTAAAGCTACAAAGTGGAGGCTTTTGTCCAATGTAACTACTGTAGTCATACTACAAATTTCTACTTTTGAGACAGATTTCAGTCTCAAGCTTGTGTGTGCTTATGTGAGGGGAATTATTAAATCTTACAAGACCCTTGCATTAAAAATTCACTATCAGTCTTGGCAAACAAACCCCACCACTATTGTATCATTCTGTGTGCTTACTGATTCCTTCTGTGGCACTTCTGCTTCCAAGTTTCATCCCTAAGTCTTGTAAGAAATCAACTGCAATTAATGCAACTTAAAGTTTGTCTCTGCTTGGTTAATTTTTATTCATACCTCAGTGGCAGATGTAGCATCCCTCATAATGAGAGCTCTCAAATGTTCCTAATTTCAGATCCAGTTATCAGAAGTTAAAACATCCATATTACAGGCTAACATATAAGGAGTCAGTTTAGCACATGGTGACATAATAATAGACCAGTGCCACGTAAATTATCTTGAGTTACTAAAAATGTATGTCATAAGGGTTTACATATTTACGTGGCATACATCAGGAATCAAGTGTAACTAGTCTTTGTAATAATAATTTGGATTTTTTAAGACTCATCCAGTACTAATAGCTGGTTGCTGATAGCAGCAGCTTTTACAAAGCATAGGGGAGATAACTGTCAAAACCTGAATTCCAGTCTATTATTTTGTCCGTTTAAAGCACGTTCTTAACCTTGGGGTATTTTACTTCCTTTTTTTTTTTTTTTCCCAATTAATTTTGTATTGCCTTAATTCGTTCTACTTAAACCACGGCTTACCACAGCAAACGGGTATTCTTAACTCTGCTGGTGTAATCTTTCTCAGACATGCACAGGACAATCTGCTGAATCAACGTAATCCCTAATCCGCATGCTGTAATCCTGCAGCTGCTCGCTCGGGCGCCGTTATGTAATCCCGGCCTCTGGGGAGGGAGCGGGCCGGGTGAGCGGGCGCCCCGAGGCGAATCTGTCGCGATCTGTCGCGATCTGTCGCGATCTGCCGCAGCGGGCGGGGGCGCGGGCCGGGCCCGGCGCGGGGGTCGCGGCGCTGGCGGCGGGGGCGGGGCCGGGGGCGCCGCGCGGCTCCGGCCCGTAGTACTACAGCGCGCGCCGCCCGCCGCCGCGATTGGCCCGGCCGCGCCCGCGTGACGCGCGGCGGACGCGCGCGCGCCCCCTGCGCTCCCGCGGACCGACCCGCGCGCCGGCCCCGCGTTTCCAAGGCGACCCGGCAGGAACGGCGGGAGGCGCGCGCGGGCTCGCGCGCGGGCAGTACCCCGGTGCCTCCCCGCGCGGCCGCCGGTCCCGCGCGGAGCGCGCGCCGGGCGCTGGCGGTGCGGGCGGCGCGGGCAGCAGCAGGTACGTGCGGGGAGCCCCGGGGACGGAGGTACATGCGGGGAGCCCCGGTCTGTGCCGTGCCCCGGCGGGGGCAGCGGGTGTCTGCCGTGCCCGAGCCGCGGGACTCTGCCGTGCTTTGGCGCGGGCAGCGGGTCCGCGCCGTGCCCCATCGTGGCCGTGCGCGGCTCGGGGACCCCTCCGCCTCCCGGGGCCGCTGCACGCCCCGCCGCCCCCGGGGTCGGGCAGGGCGGCCCGGCGCGTTCCGCGCTGGTGGGGGTCGCGCCGGCGGGGGAGCCCCTCCGCGGCGGACAAAGTTTGGCGGCGGGCGCCGCCTCCCGCCAACTTGCCGGCGGTGGGGCCGGGGGCCTGAGGGCGCTCTGCCGCGGGCCGGCCCGCGGCGGGGCCCGAGCCCCCTCACGCGGGGTCAGCCGAGCCGCGGCCCGGCCGGGGGCGCCGTGAGGGTCGCGTCCGCCCGTATTGCGGGGCCGCGGCCGCGCTGCCGCAGCCGGAGCGGCGTTACTCCCGCACGGGAGAGGGCTGAGGGGGCTCCCGGAGGCGAGGGGCGCCTCACGCATCGCAGCCCCCCGGCACCGCCGGTCCGCGCGGCCCGCGCTCTTCCGGACGGGCCCGCCTGGACAACTTCTGACTTGCGGATCCCGAATACGAACAGCCCCGGTAATGCCTGAGCGTGAAAGTTGCTTTTATTGTCTGTGTGTGCAAACCCACCCAACGGTGGTGCCTCAGCAGAGTCTCCACGCAAGAGTAGGCTGTATCTGTAAGGTGCTGCGTGGCTTCTTGGGAACCCCCTGTCCTGGGGCAGCATCATTGCTTGCCCCAGCGAGAAAAGGAATAATAGTTTCTTTTCGGAAGTCGAAATCCATTTAGAGTGCTCTTTACTAGGGACTTTTTGGTTGCCTTCCATAAAATGTAATAAACTTTATAGGCCTTTTTTTGTTAGATTTGTAGAGGTAAAATCTAAATTGTGGGGATTGATGAGCTATGATGGGACAGCATGTCATAATAACTTTTCTTAAAAATAGTAGGACATGAACATGCATGGTTTCTAAGCTTGTTAGTATACTGAAGTTAGGAAAAGGTTCTGGTAAGTGTGTCTCCAGAATTTCTTGGTTCTTCTGTGCAGCTTTAAGAGCAAACCAATCTACAAACTCTGTATTAGAGCATGCACCTGATACCAGTTGTAACAGCTGCAGAAGATTGTAAGTGTAAAGAAATAAAATGAGTCATGGTGTAGGGGTATTTACAGCTGGGAATGCAATCAGCACAGAAGGCTCATTTGTCTGAATGCAGGGCACCTGTCATAGACAGACAGAAACTGCTGCTTTGCTAGGTGACTCCTAGGAATCCTGCTAGTTTTGTGACACTGCTGGGATTTGCACAAAGAGGGGTAAGCAACTTGTACTGTACCTGTACTGTACTTTTAATATGCTGTAATAATATTACTAACCAAGTGTGCATTAGATGAAACAACAGTGATAATCATTTTTTGATACCTCCTGTGAAGGTGCTGCGAGTTCCTGCAGGACAGTTGTAAAAGGGTTATTGCTACCACAGTCACGTTAGGTGTGGATTATAAATTAGACTGTGCAATAGTAGCACATGGGTGCTTTGCAATGAGACATTGCAGTTAGCATTGTGCACCAAGTATCTTGTATGGGAAAATGCGTGTCTTGATGTTGTGAACAATGCCTGTCTTGTGAGGCAGAATACTCTGTGCAGAAAAGAGGAGGAATACTTCTCATTTACAGAGGATGTGGAATAAGAAGCAAGTGTGTGCTGCTTCAAACGTGTTATGGTTCCTAAATGTTGGGAAGAGTGTGCCTACAGTCAGTGAAGGGATTGTGTGAGGGAGGAGCCCATTCCCAAAGCAATGCATGTGCATTCTCATCTTACTCATTCCTCTAGGTTTCTGAACAAAGTGGAATTTTTGCAGCTCTGTACTGATGCTATATATTGCAAAATTGTTAAGGACAAGGTGCTGCTTTTGGAAGGGTGACAAGAGGTGGAAGTTGCACACAAAGTTTGATGTGGTTAGTGGGTGGTAATTATGCTAAAGACAGCAGTGGACAACAAGGACATGAAGCAAGAGTACACATCAGCTATTTCAGCCACAGAACTGGAGTAGTGGGTGAGATATAGATCTGAACTCGCATTGATTTATGAAAAGGCCAGTAAGAAAATTAAGATGTGAGCTATGTATGCTTGCAGTGTGAGTACCAGTGCAAGCCGGCTACTCAGCTGATGTATTTTCAGATCGTGACTGACAGCATAAATGCAGAACATAACACGCAGTGTAGCTGTCTCCCCTCTCGCTGTGCCTGTTCCCAAAGGTTAGTTGGATGTAAGCGTGATTACAGTTCTGAAGGTGCCCTGTACGAGATGCCCATGACACTTTGCCTCTCCTGTGAGAGGCACTCTCCCCCAGTGCTGTAGTGCTGGTACACCAGCTCGGGTTCAGTGGTGGCTCCCCCAGACCTGGCTACCTGGCAGCTGGCTGTTTGTCTCCCATGGCCTCTACACTGCGGAGTCTGACGCTGCAGTAATATTGCATCACAGATTACTTTTAGCACAGAGGGACAGAACTAGCAAAATCTCCAGCATGATGAAGCGCATGGTTTCAGTGTTACTACACGTGATAAGGTCCAAATTAGGAGAAACTGCATCGCCCTGCGAGATCCTGACATGACTAAAATTTACCTGTATCATCAGTATTCGTTTAAATTAGTTGCGTTACTTGGCAATAGCACAAGAATTAATTGAATTGTGTTATGCAGGACAAAACTGCATCTTTTATCAGAGCAACAAATGGGGTGTTACTTAAGTTATAGTGGTGCTCAGCTAAACTGCGTCCTGGAGAATGGGATTAACTAACAGAAAAAATACTTTATTCCTATGAACACTGCAGAATCAATATTGGCATAGGACACTGAGCTGGAGTCCGTTCTGCCATGTGGTAACATCAAAAGTGTCCAGTAAGTGCCATTTGAAGAATCCACATTGCTGGTTGGTATATGAGGGGAGGACTGAGATTTGATTCCTTGTCCTCCTCTCCTCGCTGGTTCTAGAGTGATGCTGTGTGCCACTGAGGCGTATTTGCCACACTCTTGTTAGGTTCAGTAATACGAGGGATAAGTCTGGAATCAGCGGTATTGGAAAATGGGGAGGCTTGGATTTTTTGACTTGGAAAAATTTTCTGAACTTTTGGGAGTATTTTTGTAGTGTAGGTGGATATGAGCATACTTGGTGAAATGCCATTTTCAAGAGAAGAGTAAAAAAATAGTAAAAAATTGGCTTCTTATTCCTCTGGGGTAGAATTTTGCTGTTGTTCATTCTTTGGCTCTAGAGGTTTCTGTCCAAGGTGAATTGAGAATGTTTTTCCTCCAAGTTCTTATCTCGTGTGTTGTGGGCAACGGCAGAGTTAAGTCAGTCTCTGTCGTGTTTCCAGCCCACCCATTTGCTGGGTTTAGGATTTGGTGTGACAAGTTGATGTATTGGGGTTTAATTCTTAATTTAGTTATTAGGTCCCAGTGAAGCCTGTTACCTCCATGTAATCCCGTTGAAATCACTGGGTTTGCATGAATAGTGTGAAGTCAGGCCTTCTTGTAAATTCAAGTAGCAGTGGAGGTTTTCTGATGATACTTGTTAATAATGCTCGTCAACTAAGCATCATAAAATGTAACACTGGCTTATTTTTTGCTTTATTCCTCTGTCTCACTTGTATTTTATCATGGCTGGAGTTCAGTGTTCCTTTGATGCGTTTCAACTAAAATTTCTTTGGGGCAATTTTTGTATCTTTTCTTGCATCTGTAAAGTACCGTGTGTGCCTGGAGCATTATACACAAATGAAACTACCTTTGAAAATGTACGTTAAAATCCATTGGTTGCAGAGTTAGACCTGTAAGTCAGCAAATACCTGATTTAGGGTTGTGCAGATACAGTTCTGTGTGGCTGTGTTACAAGCCACCCTGCTCACTGAACGTGAGCCAATGATTTGCAGAAGTAGTATGTGATTTTAATAGTTGAGAGGAGGATTAATGCAAATTGAGCTAAAGTAATAGGCTGTTTTAAACGTGGTGCTTCTGAATTTTCAAGAGCTTTACTTTCAGCCCAGATAACCTTCTTGCAAATTAGTTTCTAACATGGAACCTCTTGGTATTGGGAGGCATAGCCCTTTTTTTGGTTGGTTTGGGATGGTGGGTTTTTTTTGTTTGTTAGTTTTGTAAAATTACACTACATGGAGGTATAAATTTCCCTTGCTGACTTTAAAAAATCCCTAAATGGGATTTGAGTCTTCAGTGGTGATTTCTAATTCAGGTAATTGCCTTAGTGGGTTAGGTTGTTACTGGATGAATGGGGGAAGGACCTTTGGGTTCTGTGCTTTGTGTGGAGGAACAGCAGGTGAAGTCTGCCCTGTTTCATCCTCCTTTCTGCTCTGTTTTCAGTCCTGCCTCTGCTTTTCAGCCTCAGCAGCCTGCCAGTGCTCACAGCACACTTGCCTCTGTTCCATCAGAGGGACCAGGTGCCCAGCCCCTGTGCACAGGGATTTTGTGTTCATTTGGATTGGCTTTTCAGAGACCAACAAATACTTGATAAAAAAAGCAAGCAGGCATAGGAAAACAGTTCAGTTTAACTTGAATGGATTGCCATGAGACAGAGAGCATCTCTGCTGTTTCAGGGAACTTCAAAGGCTGCCTGCAGACGAGGCAAGTGTCAGAGCTTCTCAAAAAAGTTGTGAAAGACTTTGTAGTGGAAAGTGTTATGTGTCTGGTATTTAAGTGTGCCTATCAGGTATTTCCACTAATAGAAAATGAAAATTTGTGTGTAAAAATAGCAAAATACAAGTTTTATTGAAGTTAGTGGGACTTCTGCTGTTGAATTATTTTATAATTTTTCCTTCAGTGCTTTTGGTTTTTACAGAAAAACAGCCATTTGGACTACCAATCAGTTTAGCTGATGGTACAAATGTAAAGGAAGCTCTTCTTTAAGTGAACTAAGGAGCTCCTGTCTGTAATAATTAAAGTTAGCAAACATACAGGATGTAAACATGAGGCATGTGGTGTGTCTCAGCAAGCAGTGCGTAATTTTTCTCTGTATATAATAGCTGCCTGCATTTTACAGCCCACATATAGTAAATAATTGCATTTTTATATGGAATGATAAAAGTAGACAGCTTTGAAAGCAACTTTTTAACAGCAAAGTGAGATATGGATCAAAGTTCACATGTTAATTGCACAAGTGTATTTTAAAAAAGGCAGTCTGAAAGATTTTTCTTGCACATATTTGTTGTTTTTCTTCTGTTACCAGCTGCCACCTCCAGAAATCTGAATGCTCTCTTCTCTTTTTTTTTTTTTTTCTCTTGTTTAGTCTTAAGAAGGACTTTCAGAGCAGAGGTAGTAGTGTAATTAAATAGATATGTTTAACTGGGAAAGGTGTTATTTTTAGACTAGCTCAAAAGGGCAGGTACTCCTTGGAGGCATTATAATATGGCCAGATTGTCTCCTCCAACTAAAGAGCCGTACAAGACATGCCCAACATTAAGGTTTACTTAAAAGTTTTTGACACCTGTTATCTCTGGGCAAAAAAAAAATTTAGAGAAGGCTGCAGAGTGGCTACAACTTGTGAGCCTGGGGGCTCTTGGTACTTCATTAAAACAGCGTAGCTTCCAGAGCGGCTGCCCCGTGGAGGGAAGTCCTTGTTCCCTTCCCTTCCTCAGGGCCGTGCTGGTGCTGGTTCTGTTCCCTGTCCTTGAGCACTGGCTCCTCTCAGGAGTGCAGCACTGCTGGCTGGAGCACAGAGCACCGTCCCAGCAAGGATTGTGTGGAGACAGCCACTGCTCTGAGCTGCCCTAGTTACTGCTCCCCCAGTTCACATCCTGAGGTACAAGGAGCAGAGAAGTTGGTGCACGCTCCTGGTAGGAAGGGGTGTGTACGTGAATTAATGGGCACACTGCAGAGATATTTTTCTCCCTACTCTCTGTTCTTTTTTTGTGGTTCACATTTGCTCACTTTTCCACCTCTGAGCAAAGGGGAGCATATGGCAGTGTGCTGTCCATCTGGTTGCCACTTACTGTGAAATCATTATGCAGGCAAATTTGGCCCCATCTTGAATTTCTTAGGTAGGTAAAACTGTTACTAGAATGACAGCTGAAGTGTTTATACTGAGCTGTAAATGTGAATTAAGCACAGAATGAACACAAAGGGCTCTTTGTGAATATTTTCAATCTTCTACATTAAAAAATCCCCAACTTGTGCTGTGCTAGTATTTAAAGCAAATAAGGCTGGGATCCTCATCATGAACAGTAGACTCTTCAAGTATGGATAAAAGACGAGTCCTGTCCCAGAGGATTTGCAGTCTAAATACATTTTAATGAGAATATAGTGAATGGTGATAAGTGCTTAGGAACCCCTTAGTTATAGAGATAATACTGTATGTATGTCACGAAAAATTCCGTTGGCATTTTTGCATCCTAGCACAAGCTTGTCACATAGTCTCTTGAAATGCATAGCAGATTTTAATTCCAGTCCTGTGCATTTTGGGTTTACCTAGGTATTTCTTGTTTACCTGCATATCAAGAGGCAACACTGGCAAAGAGAAATCTTACTGTCTTTGGCACCATGAGCACATGTACATTTTTGTTATCACATTTCACATTGCAAACACTGAAATAGTAATAACCTAGCCTTCCTCTAGTTATCTAAAGGAGTACCACTGAAAAAAAACAATTAGGTGATATTTATGCTGTAATATTCTGATCCCTTATCTGCAGACATGAGTACCTGCTAAAGTACTTTTTAAATTCAATTTATTTTATACTTTGGAGGGTTAACTTTTGTACATTTTTTATTATGTAAGTGAAGAGCTTGTTTTTCGTATAGCTACATGGAAAAGTCTATATTTTTTATATTGGAATGGGTGGCTATACAAGTAGAAAATGAGTCAGAAGAAAGTAATTTTTCTGAAACAAATCTTCCTTGCTGTTTAGATCAGGGATCCTCACTTTTCATTGTAACATGCATGTTTATCGTATAGTACTGCTGCAGTAACTCTGCTGTGATATGTGATACCGAAGTGCTTGTGGATTGGAAAGAAGAGTTTTGTCTTTTGTGGAGGAGAGTGGCTAGAGTTTGTTCACTGCATTCTTTAAAGTTTTCATTTTGTCTGGAACAGAAGTGCAGTCAAGTTTTTAAATATTGTAAGTCTTGAGATTTTTTGCCTTTTTTTCCTTCAAGAGCCTATTTAAAGGACTGTAGATAGCTTTCTAACAAACTTTTGTTCTGTACTGCAACAAGCAATGAGAAGAGTTCATTTTAAGGTTTCAAACCAAAATCTTAAGTTTGAGCTTTACTCGGAAGGAACAGTTTTTGAACAGATATTCTCTGCATCAGTATGTCTTCCAAGTATTTTAAAATGGGAATTCAACCCTCAGTACACAGCAGAGAAACTAGGCTGACAGTGGGAATTCCGAGTAGATTTGGGGAGGAGGAAATAGTTTCTGGCTTCTGTTAGAGTCTCATGGGAGCTGTTGCCTGTCTGTGGGTGACCTAGAGCCAAACACCTGCTGTGGCAGCACTCAGGGCAGCCGGCTCTGCTGAGTGCCAGGGGCTGCTAAATCCCTGCTGAGCTGCACCTTGCACTGCTTTGTTGAATGATTTGTGCTCTGTGGAATTTTTTTCTAGTTCAAAAGAAGAAGAAGAAAAAGAAAAAAAAAGAGGAGTGGCACAGAAAAATTCAAAGGTTTTTTTTTAGCCCCACTTCATTAGCTCAGAACATTGGAGAGTACTTCCTGAGTAGTATTTGGGTTTTTTAAATGTATGATGTCATATGTCATATGACTTGTATTGAAGTTTTCTGCAAAATACTGTTTTGGAGTTTGTTGTAGGCTAAATCTGTGATGAATCTAAATGTGACATGCTGAGTGAGATTTGTGGACATCTTCATCAAACTTGTCTCCCTGCTGTTGTTTTTGATGTGAAAATGAGGAAGAATTCCTTTAGTAGTTTGCTTCTCATGAGATAGAAGTAACTTGTAAGGCAGTTTCTCTCTGATTTTAGAAGTCAGAATAGTCACC
The DNA here is from genome assembly GCF_021018805.1 of Prinia subflava. Lineage (NCBI taxonomy): Eukaryota > Metazoa > Chordata > Aves > Passeriformes > Cisticolidae > Prinia > Prinia subflava. The sequence continues at coordinate 14,746,220 of NC_086261.1, forward strand.
GTAGTGACTCCTGAGACTGGCATTTGAAAAAGATTATATTTAGTTAAAGATTCCAGAAGTTTTTAGTTTAATGATACTTCCTGCATCTATTATTCTGCTGTAGAAAAAGAGGTAACTGTTGTGCAGGTAAAAAGCCATTGTTCTAGCTGAGGAAGAGACTATAACAGTTGTCTTGAAGTGCTGCTTTTAGCTGGTACCCAGGCTTCATATCCTGCCAGGAGGCAGGAGTTTTGATGTGTAAATGAAGGTATTCTTTGAAATGCTGGGAAGGCCTGGAGTGCCAGGCAAAGGATTCCCTCAAGAGCCCAAGGAATAGGAGCTCAGGGACTGTTACAACACTTTGAATCTCGAGCTACAGACTGTCCAGTTGTAGGGGTGGTGTTCGAGTTCTTTTTAAATTATCTTCTCTTTTGATTAAAAATGCTCATCAGCAGCTCCCTTGTTCTTTTCTGAAATTTGGGAGTAATGGAAAGAAATTTAGTATTTTTTCCATTAGCAGTTTGATATTTTACTCAGTCTGACTCCACCGCTTCATTCTGAAGCGTAGATAGGCTTGTTGCTTTTGAAGAACTGCTTTCAGTATAAGATGATTTCCTGTTTTTAGGGGGAAGGGATTGCAGTCCAAGTAGCTGATAGCCTGCCAAGGCCCAAATCTGAAAGCACTGGGTGCAGTGAACTAGCAAACAAAGACTAATTGGTTATTTGTTTGAAGCTTTGGAAATGTGGCTGGTCTGGGAGTGCCTGGGTGACTGGCAGCCGCTGGGATCTGATGTTTGCTGTGTTAAATGAAATAAGTGTATCTCTGGTGAGAAGGGTTCCACAGCCTCGTCTAAGAACACTGTTAGCTTTCACAGGCTGCCTTGATGGAGAGGTTTCATGGACTTGAGTGAACAAGTGAAGTCAGCAAGCTTTCTTCTGCCTCATGTCTCCAAATAAGGATTAAGGTACATGGGACAAATTGACTGGGAAATACAGGTTTGCACAGTTCATTTTGTCAAGAGAGGGAGGACTTTATGCCCTAGTGCCTGTGTATCTCACGAGCTTTAAAAATCACTTTTAAACGTATTGCCTTTTTGTTGGTGGCTGTGTGGGGCAGGAGCTTTCTCTCCTGGTAATGTCTAATGAAATTAAATACTTGTATTGGTAGTAATGCTATGAGAAGGCAAGGCCAAGTGTTCTTTCCTAGAATGAAGGTAGAAAAAAGGGAAGGCCAGTGTTCAAAATATTAAGCTATAAAATGGAGGATTGGGTATTGGAAGAAAAACTGATGGCGGTGGTTCTTTCTTTCTCTAGATGGACATCTGGTCTTGGGGCTTTTACTGATTGTGTTTAAATGGTTTAGCAAAGCACTAGAGTTGGAAAAAGGCTGTTTTTCTCTTCGTTTCAATGAATATATAAAGCATACTGCATGAACAATATTTGGCAGAAGAGGAGCAAAATGTGCCTGAAACGTTTAATTGTATATTATAGGCAGCACTGTCTAGGTCAGAAGACACCACATTATCAAATAACAATATCATATTAACACCATATCCAGTATTACAGGCATTCAGAACTGTACAGCAGCTTGATTATTCAGTGAATAATTGGTCTTTGTTAAGCAGATAACAGCACTGTTTGCATTCAGAGCCTAGTTTTGAAGTATGTGACATAGAATATTTGTATTTTAAATCATCTGTTATTCAGCTGATGTAAGAACTAAATAGAACAGATTCAGTAAAAGCTTCTAGGATGCTAGACTGCCTCTTCTGCTGTGCATGTCTCACTGACTATATCATACCTGCAGTTTTGAAGCTGTTGAAGAGATTTTGTTGTTGTTATTTATTGAATTTAATTTTGTGTGGGTGCTTGCAGCAATGCTTGGGACCATATAGTCTGTTTAAACATAGACTGTATTAGAAACCAAACCAAACAGAAAATGTCCTGAAGAATAAAACAGTTTGAAAGCTTTCTGAACTGCTGGTGGGGAGAAAGGGACGAAAATAAACAGTGAAGGAGAACAAGAGTATGATTAAGACAGGCAAATAGGATTTATGAGAGAAATGTCAGGTCTTTCTGTGTCACACATCACACCTTATTTTACTTATCTAGAGGAGAGAAAGTATTTCTGCCTTATGAATATTTACTTAAACTTTTTAATCCTTAAAGATCCCAAAGTGGAATATGAAATTATTGACTGCAATGTCAATAGCTGATAATTTTTACAAGTGTGTCAGAACATGAGCTCAAATAAGTTTGCAGGTTCCTTGGGCATTCATTTATGTGAGCTTGTGCTTGGAGGTGACTGTCGGCTTGGTGGAATCCCCAGTGCTATAGTGCTCTGTTTTGTACAGGCTGGGGAGCAGGAGAGGATGAACAGACCTTTTTCATCTGGATTTTCTTACTCTTTTTTTTCCCCAAGATAGAGTTTAAAAGAAAAGCAGTGAGGTGATAAAATTATTGCCTTAAAAGACAACAAAAGTGATCAAACCCACCCAAAGTAATGTTTTTTCGTATCAAGTGCAGCAGTCAGCTAATCAAAACACATGTTCTCTGTGACTGTTTAGCCTGCTGAAGATGAGCCTGCCTTGTAGTGGAGAAGTTGTATTTTCCATATGAGCTGAATGCCTGTTTGAGCTGTGATCAGCACTCTGCCTTCCCTAAGGAGATGGCAGTGATTGTAGCATTTATCATACATAAAGGAATCTGTCTTGCTCTATATATCTGCCAAAAGCCATGTGAAAAATAGAGACCGAGGCAGCAGCATCCGTGATCTCAGTAACCCCTCAGACAACAAGACTGATGGTGAACTAACGAGATCATTTCTCCCCTTCTCACCTGAGCCCCGTATTTAGCCACAGCAATAGTTTTTAGTTGGGCTGATTTAGGAGCCTGTCTGTAAAGGAATCTGCTAGCAGAACAGTGGCTGAAAGCTTTGTGTAGTGCATGAAGCTGTTGACCTGTGCTGCAGAGACATGAACCTCCAGGTGAAAACAAATTCTTGTCCACACTAGAAATTGAGTACTTGGATGGAGTGCTGTGGCTTACATTAAAAACGGTTACTTGAAAATTAAATTACATAGTGGGCAAGAGTTGGAATTTTTGGTGTTCAAGGAAGAATTGTAGTACATACAATGGTTTTAATAAAAGCAGGGAGTTTGTCTGGGTTATTTAGGATTGAAAAAAGCACAGAATGTAATGCCTATTCTGCTGTCATCAAGCAGCCCTGGGACTGAAGCAGAGACATGAGACCAAGGGCAAAAGTTCTGTTCAGGGAAGGAAAGATGGAGCAGACTTTAGTTGCAGAGTACCTTTTTCATGGAAAAGCACTGGATATTAGAACTTTACTTCAGTGCTCTGTTCCAACATGTAGAAAAAATGATGGATCGATGATTCTTCTGACTTAGCAAAATTAGGGCTGTTCCCTGGAAAATGCAGCAAAAGACCCTCAGAGGCTGCTCTGGGTATGCTCACAGATTTGTGTGCCTTTGCAAGGAAATGAGAAACAAAGGACTTACAAGCCAAGATCAAAATAAAAAATGATGTATAAAAGGTGCCATACATGACCTGTTTTTCAATTTTCTGCTAAGGGCAATGAAGCTGCATGGTATGTAATTCCTAATGATTTTCCTTGTATCAGGCTAAACATTCCCTTCATTTTTCCCTCTCAGGACTTAACTATGAGCATTCTTGTGATTTGAGCAGGGACAGATCCGTGTGTAGCAGCAGGAGCTACTGGACCTACATGCTGCACAGAGCTGCTTCCCTTCCTGCCTGTCGTGGTGTGTGGTGTCAAAGGTGTTCAAGTTGCTAATTTAATATCCAGGTGAAAGGATGGATGACAACATTTGTATGTCCATGGCTTGTGTATCCCCTGTGTAAGGAGTATGGCAGGGTTTGCAAGCTTAGATTTTTGTCAGTTTTTATAGTTTTGTGTTTGCTTTGGTGTGTGGATAAGTGCATGTTTAAATTCGTTTTCATCTTTTCTCTGAGATACAGTTTTGCATTTTTATAATGATTTATTGTTGTAAGTTATATATTATACAACTGAACTGTTAGAGGACATCATTCACGCATGGGTTTTTAATGAAATAAGATCTAGTAACACTGTTTACTACAATTTATTTGCCTAGAAAATCCTACTAAAATTTTTTCCTTAAATAAGCAGGTAAGCTCTCCTTCCCTTCCCCAGTTTTCACAAATTTCAACTCTGTATCTGCTGACAAAGTGAGTAGGTGGGGTTAGGAAAAGCATGTGGACTCCTTGTCATTATCTCTAACGTGTGTACCTACGTGCGGATCCTGTAATTTTTGTGCTTTGTGGGCTCTCATTAAGTTCATCCTGCTGCAGAGCTTTGAGTTTGATTTGTACTTCCCACCAAGTTGTCTCTGGGATAGCCTCTCATGATAGTGATTTGCTGTGACATTTTTATGCTAACTGTAGCAAAAGGAGATCTTTAAGGAGAGAAATACTTAAAGAATTTCAAATGTGCTTTTCATCTTCTGGACACAAACTAGTAGAGCAAAGGGGAGAGAAGTCAGCATAATGTGACCAGCCGTCTCTGTAAGTTGTTGATGGAGCAGAGTTTGAGAACATCTGGACTGTGAAATGCACCTCTTGAACTTTAATTGATTGGTTCCTTGGGCTGCCAGCCAGGAAGTGTATTTTTAGATACTTGCAGCAAATCGTATTGCATGTGAGAGGATGCCAGATCCATAGTTCATCAGCTGCTGTTTTTCAGTAAGTAGGGAAAATGGATTTGGGTTTAAGTTAGTTAATTTGATGCTGCATTGCAGAGTGCAATTTGTACAGCTGTACCTGAGTTAGCTTTAAACTGGGCAGCCTGACAACTAGTCCCAAAGCCCAGCACAAGCTGTGGTAATTCTGAGTGCTAATCCAGAGAGGAAAACTATTGGCCTGGACACAGTAAAGCAATCTCTTCTTTCACTTAGCCATGGCCTCTGAAAGTAGATCTGGGGAAAATGTGCGTGTGTTTAGTTTTTATGCCTCACCATTTTTTTTTTTACCAGAACAAAGGAAGGCATATTAATTTAATGGAAAATGAATGGGTTGACTCCTTATATGAGTGAAATGTGATGCATACTACAGTTACATAGCACATTGGAGTACAGCTGTTCCTTGGGACTTCTGAAATGGAGCACATTCTTGTTAAAAGCAGGAGAAAATAGTTCTGCCTTCCAGCTGCGTGCCCTGCCTGCAGCTGCAGCAGTGGGCAGGGCACTGGTGAAATGTATGTAAAATGTGGGACTGCCTGAACCCACTGGTTGCCTCGGTCCCGTCATATTCCTGAAGGATTCTGCTCTTGGTTGAGGGTGAACTGTGGTTTGGCCTGCCTGTATTTTTAGCCTTGGATGCTGTCTGATGCTACTTCTGAATGGCATTATTCTCTGAATCTCATCACACTTGCTTTGGACACCTCTCTCTTTTGTGCTCCATAGAAGAGCACTACCAATATTATTGGCTCTTGAAATTACTTGGTAATGGAATATCTTGTCAAAACCTTGTTCATCTTTGATTCAAGACAGGAATTTTCCTATCCTGAAGCATTCCCTGTTTCTCATGCTGTCTGTCCTGCAATTTCTCCTGAAAGGTTCTCTGTTCAGCATCAGTAGGTCCATTAAACCAACCTATGTTGATAAGATATTTAATCTACGCTTGTTCAAAACTGTGTGATCTTATTACTGCAAACAATGTTTCAAACAGATTAAGTACTTTGGAGCAGGGGTTATATCACTTTAAAAACCATGTTCTAAATCACCTGATGATTAGCATGTGAATAATTGAAGTATGGGCCAACTTTCTTGTGTTAATTTCTGTTCATTTCTAGGACCTTAAAAGTCACAGGATTCTGGTTGTCCTTTTGGAGTCTTTTCTACTTTGGCCCACAGTGGAGTTTGCAGTGGACTCCTTTGTCAGCTCTTACTGAGAGCAGATGCTTGGGACCATCTGAAAGCTTTCTACACTCCACTTCTCAAATGCTGTGATCTCCACAGTTCATAACCTGTCAATTGTCAACGTTGTATTTTAAAAGAGTATGTTGAGAGCGAGAAGAATTGTACAAGACAATGTTTTACTAAGGACCAGTGTTTTGGAGCTATGGAGATGAGAAATGAAGGCTCACAAGATATTGTCCCTTTAAATCCCTTACTGGTCTTTGCAGCAGATTGTCTCATTTCTAGTGCTTGTTTTTACAGTGTCCAGTGCAGTAAATCTCTTACCTGATGCCCATATCAATTTGTATTGATTTAAATTTTTATATTTCTGATTAAAAGAAGATTTCAAAAACAATTAATTTTATTTTTGGAATATTTTATATGTATCCAAGAAAACCTCAACAAACTACACTTACAATACTGGAGGCTTTTCCATGAGGCAAGTGGCAGGATTTTTACCAATAGAATGCTGAATGAAAAGTCAGAAAGTTGAATACTAATTCAGATTTTAAGCACCCGTTTCCTGTGTGGTCTTAGGCTCTGTGTTCAGTTAGGAAGTATGTATTCAGTAGCTTATTTAAATTCTATTGAAGGTGCTGGGGAGTCTTAGGCTGAGTTTGATAGATTGTTTAGTAGATAATAGTTGGGTTGGTGCAATGGGGATACACAAAATATTTCTGAAAATTTTCAGAGCTGTTTTGCCAGCTCTTCAGGATTTTAATCCAGAAGCTAATACAGGTGTAGTTTCTTTGCTCTCATCTGTCTTAAGTTTCCTATTTCCTAAAAATGTTTAATTACTAGACTGGTAGTAAAGTAGTTTGGGGTTTATTTTTAATAAAGATGAATTGATAAATCTTAACAAAAGTCTGTGCAGCTGTAACAGACACAGTTCTGTTACAAGCAGGTGACTGGAATGTGTTATTGGTTGAAGAACAAAAATGTGTTTTATTTATATCTTGACATTTGTTTACTGTTCTAGGGCTTGCATCGCAGTATGGATCCCTTGCATAACCTTTGCTTGAAAAGCATCCTTTTATCTGCTCAGTGTATTAGACAGAACCTCCTTATTGCATATGGGTCATGGGACTTGAAGTACTAAATAAAATACTGCTGAAATAGAGCTGAGGAGGGTGGCAGGATGGCTGCTACATTGGGTCACACAGTGGCCAAAGCTTTTCTGCCTGTGTGATGCCACAGAATACTGAAGGATAGAGGATAAAGGGGTTTTTTGTGGAGCAGTGTGCTTGGGGTTTCCTGTTTCTTTATAATCTTCTGCTTTGAAGAAAATAGTTAGTAAACAAAGCTTTTTAAAACATGTTTTATATATTCCCTGTGCTGAGCTCTAGGGTAGTAGTTTGTTGCATAAGCTTCCACTGTACATTTGTCCAGCAGACACTGTCATGTGTGGTAGAAGTGTTCACAGGAAATTATTGTATCTCCTTTAATAGTAATTTTCTACTATTATTTAATACACTGGCAAAAGCCACTGAGACCTGATTTGAAGTTAGTGCCAGGCGTTTTAAATGAGAATAACTTTTCTCCATCATCTCCCTAACTGCGAATTAACTACTATGGCTGTATATTGAAAGAGCAGCCTAATAATTGACATGCATGCTTGTAATTGAAAATACATGAGAGTTTTGTATATGCTATTTATTTCTTCCCAGTTTGCTATGATTTGATGAGTGTTGGGTAGAGCAGTTACTGCGAAGTTTACTTATGGAATTACCAGAGAAGCTGAGGGCAGGTCCCTCTCTGTGCCAGTGCCTGCCCTGTATTTTCTGGTTGTGTTTCCAGTGACAGCAGGAGCTTGCTGGGGCAGAACCTCTGGGATTCTTGGGACCACTTCAGGAAGACAAGCTTCCAGACAGGCATCCATTTGCTGCTAGATTCATCAGTTTGCTTTCCCTTACCATTGTGTCTTATCACCACAGTTCCTTTAAATTTATTATCAAAACTTTTCTAAGGCAGGGACGTTCTCTTTTTTTTGGTTTTTTGGGTTTTTTTCTTTTTTTCTCTCTCCTCATTCTTTTCCTCCTCCGTGAAGGAAAAACTGGGGTCCAGGAAGCCGTGGTCTAGTCCTATGAAGCCATATGAAGTGACATTCAGGCACCCAAGTCCAAACAGCTGAAGCAGCATCAGAGCATTAACACTTGTGTTTGAACCATGGTGCATGTTTTATCTGCCCCTAAGATATTACTGGTTTTACTGCTCAGTGCCTCTCGCTTGCTTATGTTCTTCAGGGGCTGTAGTTCTACCACCTGTCTTTAGGGCCGTGGTTCAAAGTGCATTGCAGAAGCCTGAGGGAATACTGAGGTAAATTTTTATATCTGAATCCCAGATACCATCCTCATTGCTTCACAATGTGGATTTCTTAGTATATTAGCAGGAGCCTCAAATTAGTGTGCCACAGGAAAAGCTGGTTCTAGGCTCGCAGTGTTGAATCACAGAAAGATTAATTTCCTAGTGAAGAGTGAACTTTGTGAGCCTTTAGCAAATTGAGAAGTTGATTTTAAGTTTATCTTGATGCTGACACTGTCAGTGGAAAAGCACATGCTGACATTTCTCCCCTCTGAATCAAAGGGAGTTCATGGGTGGGTGTTCCTGCATCTTCTTTGAAATTAATTCAGTAGCTTGTGATGCTCTGCATTTCCTCATGTGACAAGAATATCAGTCCTCTCTGTTCTTGCAGAGTTTAAAAGAGATGAGGGCTGGGCAGGGATGGTGATGTTAGGTATTCTTGAGAGGGGGGAAAAAGATAAATTGAACATTTTTACTTTCCATGTATAGTTTATTTTATTATCAGTAGCTGAATGTTTTTTAATATGTATTTATATGAATAAGCAAATAGCTTCATTCTGAAGGAATTCTGCATGCCTGTGCAGATGAAATGCTTTTTAACATTTTAAACATAAGAGAAAGTACTTCTCTTGCATACTTCATTGAACCTTTTTGTGTTGCATACAAAATAACTAAGGAATCAATTACTTCTGGTAAAAAAGAGCCCTCATTCCTATCCATTTCCAGGTCCAGTGGGTGAAGTGTTGCCCTTTCTGTTCAATTTGGACAGACTGGGCAGGCTCCAAGCATCTCTGCTGTGTGTGTGTCCGCAGTGATGTGTTCAGGCCTGGGTCAGAGGTGAGGGGAAGGCACCCCCTGCTGCAGGAGGGAGTCTGCAGTGCTGCCAGGGCTGCATGGGCGGGCTGTGCCTGCAGGAGCTCACGGGGCTATCTGGGCTGGGCCTGCTGGCTCCCAGCTTGGACCACGTCCCTCACCAGCAGCACTTTGTGGCAGGAACCTGCCCTGGAATTGGCGGTAAGTGCATTCCATCACCTGCTGAGGGACCAGGGTGACCTGATTAAATGCAGCAGACATATATTAAATAATGGCTATCAGTACTCTGCATGCTGTAATAAGGTAGTTAAGTCTTGTCTCATAGGCTCTTGGTGATCAGAAAGGACTGCCAGCCAAAAGCAGTACAGCTGTTATGTTCCCATGCCTCTGTGAGATAACTTGCCTCTGAAGTACAAGACAGATGTGAATTCAAGAATTTTAGTGTGTTCTTGCAGAGTGGAATTTGTCCTGTGTACATCACCAGGATTAAATGCTGCAAGTATTCGTAAATCTGCGTTCTAAACAGCTGGGCTGGTTGTTTCCAAAAGCTGAATTACAAAGCATAACACTGTCCAAGAGAAGAGTAATAAATTTCACATCAGTGGGCTAATTGTTGTATACTTGCTTTTAAGATGCACAATAAAGCCATAAATTCATATAAATTTATTGCATTTTGTCTGGAATGTTGCCCATAATACTTTCCAGTAATGACAAAACAGATATTTCTCAGAAATATATTTGTGATTTAGTTGGTTCTTAGGATGAAGTCTTTGGTTCCAGATGCTTGTTTTGATTTGTCTGATACTGAATTTAGTATCAGTCTAGTTAGGGTTTTTTTGATTCTGTACTGCTAATTATGTGAGACAGAAGTGATCTAACGAACTTACTTCTCACTCTCCTTCCTAGCTAGAAACATAATATTTATGGGCCTGGCAGGGTCGTAATTGGCAAGATGCATTGAAATCCTCAGCTTTAAGAGATGCCAAGAATTTATTACAAGATTTTTCTCTGTACTTTCTCCCATTATTATTGTATTGTTGTGAGTCTTCTGTATTTTGGTTGACATTATGTTCTCTAGAAAACTACAGGATACTTCTAAAATTTCTAAAGGGCTCTCATTCCAGAATTCATTAGGCCCAGGATCTGAAGAAATTTAAAATTAATAGCTTGAGGAAGAGTCTTAAGATTGAAGGTTAATGGCTGAAAGACAATCTCAGAGTTACATTAATCTAAGCGTATGATCAGAAACTCAAGCGAGAGTTAAGCTCCAGGTAAGATGGGCAGCACATATGGTGGGTGAAAATTAAAATGTAATGAGTTTTGCCTGTTGTTCTGAGAGATGGGTGGTGACAGACACCGGGACTTTCACGTGACTAAGGCAGATTGCCAGTGTCACCCCCTGAATTGACACATACCTCTTACTCAGGGTGTCTCAAGGATTTGTGTTACTCTGCTGCTGTTGTTAAAAGCCTGAGTGAAATTCCAGCTCTGTCCAAGTAAAATTTGCTGCTGGATTCAAATGGACTTCTATTCTTACCTCAAAAGCCATTAATAGGCTGCAAAAATTAGGTTCATCTGTGATAATCAGAGATTATCTAATCTAATTGCTTAAATGTAATCAGAGATGACCTGCCAGGTATCTAAATAGACTTGAAAACGTTAATTCTAGCATATTCAAAAGGGTACACTTTTTTTTCTTCACTGTTCTGAAGAGTGGCTGGACTGATCTTGCTTGGCTTGAAAACAAAAAGGTGTGGCTGCACACTTCTGGTTTGGCTTTTCACTGCACTTCCAGGGAGTAGGAAAAAGAGAACTAAAACTGAAATCCAGGAATTGTCACTTGACAATGGTCAAGCAAACCAAACTTCTTTGAAACTAAATTGGCACTAGATTTGCTTCCAGTAGTAATAATTTGGTTTAATACAACTTGACTAGGTTAGTGTCATTCCCAAACATTTAAATTCAGAAATGCAGTTTTTTTAGCTAAGGAAATATAAACCCAACTTTGGGTTTCAAATGGGGGAGTATTTTTGTTTGTTTCTTTTGAGAAACGGAATTTGTGACACAAAAAATTGTGGTTTGTGAGGAGAGTGCCTGTGTTAGGAAATTTGTCCAAATGATCATCTGACTACATGCTGACTGAGCCCAGAGTCATTTAGTTTCCCAGACCAGAAAAAGTGAGATGTTTTCAGTCCAGTGGAGCTGTTGATGCCAGGCTGTTTCCTATCAATGTGCAGTGGCACACTGAAAAGCAAGCTAATCCTGAGCTTCCAGCAGCGAACCAGGAGCAGCACATACCCGGTGTGGTGCTGGAGCCCAGGTGCCTGTTGGGATCCCTGAGTCTGCTGTGCAAAGGGATCCCCTCCCTGGGAGCCCTGCCTGGCCCAGGTGTGCTCTGTGTGTGCAGCTTGGACCTCACGTTCCAGCTGAGGTCCCCCAGCAGCAGCTGCAGCTGTGAGCAGGGCAGGAGATGCTCAGGCGTGCAGGGAAGTGCTGTGAGCAGGGCAGGAGATGCTCAGGCGGGCAGGGAAGTGCTGTGATCAGGGCAGGAGATGCTCAGGCGGGCAGGGAAGTGCTGTGAGCAGGGCAGGAGATGCTCAGGCGTGCAGGGAAGTGCTGTGAGCAGGGCAGGAGATGCTCAGGCGGGCAGGGAAGTGCTGTGAGCAGGGCAGGAGATGGTCAGGCGTGCAGGGAAGTGCTGTGAGCAGGGCAGGAGATGCTCAGGCGGGCAGGGAAGTGCTGTGAGCAGGGCAGGAGATGGTCAGGCGTGCAGGGAAGTGCTGTGAGCAGGGCAGGAGATGGTCAGGCGTGCAGGGAAGTGCTGTGAGCAGGGCAGGAGATGCTCAGGCGGGCAGGGAAGTGCTGTGAGCAGGGCAGGAGATGCTCAGGCGGGCAGGGAAGTGCTGTGAGCAGGGCAGGAGATGCTCAGGCGTGCAGGGAAGTGCTGTGAGCAGGGCAGGAGATGCTCAGGCGGGCAGGGAAGTGCTGTGAGCAGGGCAGGAGATGCTCAGGCGGGCAGGGAAGTGCTGTGAGCAGGGCAGGAGATGCTCAGGCGGGCAGGGAAGTGCTGTGAGCAGGGCAGGAGATGCTCAGGCGGGCAGGGAAGTGCTGTGAGCAGGGCAGGAGATGCTCAGGCGGGCAGGGAAGTGCTGTGAGCAGGGCAGGAGATGCTCAGGCGGGCAGGGAAGTGCTGTGAGCAGGGCAGGAGATGCTCAGGCGGGCAGGGAAGTGCTGTGAGCTGCCAGCCCTGTGCCCAGTCCTGCTGGGGAGCAGCTGCTGTGGGCTCTCCCTTACTGAGGAGGCCCAGACCGGGAAGACCAGACAAATCTGTAAAGGGACCTTTTAGCTATGTGATTGTTCTGTTTTGTTTGTTCTCTGGACTCAAGAACCCTTCTACAACATTTTTTCTACAACATGCAGGAGCTATAGATAACTGTGGGGATCACCAATTTATTACAGCTAAATGAGAGTGGTTTGTAAAATGGAAAGGGAAATGGCATGCTTGGAATTACTCCAGAGAAAGAGATCAAATGAATAATCTGGCTGAATGAATGCCTGTTTATTGAGGAGCTAAGAGCAAACTTGCTATTTGGATAGCCTTTGTAGATGGACAGGTTTTGCACATCTTTAAGATCCACATTGCTCTCAGTATTTGCCATAGTATTAAACTTCCTCAAGCAGAAGGCCCTCAGTGCAAAGAATACCTTTTCCTTGCCCCATGGCATCCTCTGAATTAGCAACACTGTGGATTGCTGCAGTACCTGCCACACCTGCGCCTTTTCTGGAAAACACTTGGAGTGTGTGAGAACCATGAATTCCAGCAGTGCCAGTATGCACCGTGTAGCATGAACTGAATGAGAGCTCAGAGGAGCTGTGGGCAGCTCTTGTATTAAAGCCTGTTGATGCTGGAGTATTTGGAGGTCACAGAACCTGTCTGGAGATGTGCTACACAACCCCTGCCCTCCTCCCCAGCTTCCACGTGAACAGAGAGCACAAGGAGGAGCATGAGTGGAGTCTTTTTATAACCTTCCCAAACAGAGCAACTCCTCCTTTTGGTTCTGGAAGTGCCATGTGCTGCATGCCTGCAAGCTCCTTGGAAGAGGGTAGGCTTGACTGGGCTCTCCTCAGAGTCTTTTTTGGATTAATCCTCCTCTAAAGGCTTGGTTCCAGCTATTATTGTTTGTTCTGTAGTCCAGATTTGCAGTACTGAAACGTTCAGGGTTCAACCAATGATCATGTTGCATTTGTGAAGAGATTATTGTAACTGTACGCACGATAATTTTTCTCTTCTTTGGCCCATTTAGTCTTCTCTCTAGAAAGTGTGAGCTACACTTAGAAATAATAAGGGTCTTGAGTTACATGATTACATGCTGGGTTTTTTTCCTTGACCAGCATTCTGCTTAATTTCAGTATACAGGATTCCACAAGGGGATAGAATTATGACAGCATGAGCAAGTACAAATCTGCCATTTCCTAATTTATGAACGCCTGACTTTTTTTTTCTTTTTCCCAATCCAAATACCTTTTTTTTTAATGTGGTGTATTTAAAAACTTTGCTGTCAATCCGTCCATGAAAAAGATGCAAAATTCAATGTCCTTTCTTCCTTGAAATAAAAAGCTCCTTCTCTTGTGCCTCTTTTCTTTTGGGCACTGCATAGGAATGTTAAAGATTAAGGAAGTTAACTTGCTTTTTGTTTTTTTTCTATTTGGCATCTCTGCATTCATAATTTCTTGACAAATCTAATACTTCATTGGATTCTTGTCTTAGAGAATGCATTAGGGAGGGTCAGTTTTATCAAATGAATTTTTTTTTAATATCATAACCTGTGATTTTTTTCCTGTTGGGAAAAAAAGAAAAACCAGTTTTGTTTAACCCAAAGTAAAGCAAGGAAGTGCTGTAACCATGCCTGCAAATTTGTCCATTTTTCCACTTCAGAAGTACAAGTTGCTAGATTCATGGAGGGAACAGTTTTGACATACACGACCAATAAAATTTTCTAAATGCAGATGATTTGAGCTAATTAAAATTCTCAGGACAAAAACAGTTGTGATCCCAGGGGACCTGGGAATTTCAGTTCTTGAAGAAATGCAACTTGCAGTAGTAGCAATGAGTGATCACATCGGGTTTGTGGTGATCCTCAGGATGATATCCATGGTCTTCATCACCAAAAAATTTGGCTTGGCTAATTCACAAGAGCTAAATGTCTAAATCACTCTTGCCGTTTTGCTTTGAATGCTTCTGGGGTAATGTCTGTTTAGGTGTTTCCCCTACTCTTATTTCAGATTATTCCTTTTCTTCCTGTTTTTCTGAACAGCTCTGTGACCTCCTTAGGATTGCCCAGCTGGCACATGAGTAGCCATCATTTGCATTTATGTTTTAAAGTGTATAAGGCTTTCAATTTATAGACTGAAATAAGAACATAACTTGTTTGTACAAAGGAAACAAAATTCTGTTTCTTGATGTCGGCTAGATTCCAAGTAAAAAGCTTCAGTGTGACACAGAAGGAGAAAAACCCCCAGAGAAGCCCTCCTCCTCTACACCCCTTCCCCAGTCTCTTCAGTGATTCCATGCTGGGTGTTTGCTCCACTTGAATATTGCCAGTGGCCAGGGCTCTGGACATAGTCCTTGGGTATTTCTGATCTAAAGTCTCTCTGCTCTGTGTGCTTTGTTTCTTTGGCTGTGCACAATGCCTTGCCCTGCACTCTCACTTTTGCTGACACAACTATTTTTGGAGCTGTACTGTGACCTGTATCAGGGAAGCCATCCTGCCTTTTTTTTCTTTTTTAATGGATGGGGTGTGGGCAGAGGAAGGAGCTAGAGCTGGTGAGAACACAAAACCCCACGCTGCAGCCACAGCGGTGTCTCCTTGAGTGGGGCCTGTGGCGTTTCCTTTGAATGCAAACTCTGAGCCTGCCCAAGTGTCTTAAGCTGCAATTGGGGGAATCACTAGAAGAACATGTCAGAATTTGGTTTTGTAGCTATCTTGTAAGGGCACAAACGTGGATACTTCAGTAGCATCTGAATTTTGTACAGGAGCTTACGGATTCATGATAATATGCCTCAGAATAGGAGCAAGTGCAGCAAACAGCTCTGAATCATATTGTCTAGACTTCAGCTTAGCTGAATAGGGTACAAGTTAGTAGGGACTTTGGTGCAAAAGGCTTAAATTAAATCATCTTCCTACTCCCCACCCCCAGTTGGGCCCACTACATTGTGACACATTTTGTAAGACTATGCTTAAATCAATGCTGAAAGCCATGGTTTTCATGCACCAGTGGAGCATAGATGGGTTTTTTTGAAGTTTGCTATTGGAGTTTTGTTTTTTGTTTCAGCTTAGAGTGTATGCACACCCTGTGCCATGCTTTAGCATGTATTTTCCAAACTCCGTTCTATGCTTTTTGTTGTTTCAGCTGGATTTTATCTGCCATTAGCAAGCTCCAGCTGAGGTGTGGTGACTGACAATAGAAGATTGATGTAAACATTAACAAATAAACCGGGGCAGGATGTGTGCGGGGCAAGGCCAGCAGCAGGAACCTTTGCTCAAGTGCAGCACATGACCCCAGCAGCTGCACAGCCGGAGCTGTGAGCAGATGCTTGCCGTGCCCCTGCCCAGGAGAGGAGGAGGATCGCAGTCAGCCCAGGGCACCTCGCACAAGCCCCGGGGAGCACTGGCATGTGTAGGGAGGTTGCAGAGAACAGAGCAAAGCTGAAGGGCTTGGAAGGCAAGGACAACACTTGTAAGCATTTTGAAGATCTTGCCTCAGAAGGAGCTCAGTGGTTGGAGTACAGCTTCTTTCAGTGCTAACGAGCTGAATCAGCTTGGATGAGATTTGAGCTGTGATTCCACGTGTTTTAAGCTGGGCTACCAGTTGCAAACTTACATGCTTCCCATCAGATTGCACTGTCCTCTTGGTACGTACGAGATGTCAGTCATTTAGTGCAGTGAATGCTTCTGGTTGTTAACACTGCTTGAAAGCTTGCACTAGAAACTAGTGGGACAATTCTTTTCCTTTCTGTCATATCTCCCTTCTAAACTGTTTCTGTTAAACTTTGGAAACTGTGCTCCTGCTACAGCCATCTCACCTTGAAAACACACCATGGAACAAACAACTGCTGAACTCTCAGGGTCGGGCATTGCCCATGCTCACGTGGCAGCTCTGCAAGGGCTGTGTGCTGCCTACTCCCAATTCTGCAAAGTGGGGAGAAAAGCCAAAAACCCTGGATCTGTTAGTAATTCCATCAGATGAGACAGTGAGAGATGAGGCATTTTTGTCTACTGAACATTGAGTGTATTAGGTGGGGAAAGGGCTGTATGGAAGTTTTCATTCAGGTGGTGGATGGAATACCCAAAAGTTGCCCTCTGCCTATCTTTGTTGGCAGGGAGAAAAGCAATGTCATTCCACTTTGCTGACAAGAAAATCCTATAGGAATGCAAGCAGGAGATAAGTTTAAAAGAATAAAATTGCCCTGCTGATCCCTGCTGCCTTTAAACACCACTCAGTTGCACAGAAATTTCATTTGTGGAAATTGCAAGTGGTTTATGCTGCTGTAAAATGTGATTTTTTTTAAAGGAAGTTAAAAACAGATGAGGTGGAGTGGATGATAAAAAAATACGTTTTTGCAGCATACCAGTATATGTTAAGATACTTCTGTTGCTTGCATAAAGCCTGGAAAGAAGCATGAATCACAGTTATCCATTTAGGAGACAGATACATATACACAACATATTACATCTCTTTTGTCCACTTCCTGACTCTGCTTGTCTCTGCAGTTCATTAGATCAGCTAACACATTAGTCATTGTTCCCAGGGGTTACTCACGTTTTGTTTGTTTCAGGCAGGCTGCAGTGAGTCCTTTGGAGAGCCGCGTCCCCGTCTCTCCCTGCGGGTGTCCCGGCGTGTCTCGTCTCAGCCCGGTGAGCTCCTTGTGTCATGGTAGCGATCCCTGCGGCCGCGGCGAGCTGGACTCTGCTCCCTGCACAAGAGCTGCTGCCCTCCTGCCAGCGGCTCCTTCAGGCCTGGGGTGAGCAAACTTTACCTGTAGAGCTGCCAGCTGCGGCAGGAGGGAGCTGGTCTGGCTTGGTGCTGCTGCACTGGTCACGTCCGGTTCAGAGCCCCGGCCGAGCTGTAAAATACAATTCTGTTTGGTGGCAAAGGTACTTCCAGCTTTGGGAAAGCAAGAAACTCTGTCTGGAGGGACAAATATTTAATGTTTGTGTCCTGGCCCGTTCCCTAGAATCTTAGGATTAATCTAAAAAATAGGATTTCTTAAAATCTAAATGTACAGTTTTTGTCACTGCTTTCTTTTCTTTTGGGAGTGAGAGTGGGGTTACCAGCACTATGTGGTCTCCCGAATGAATGGGGAGGTTTTACCAGGGTAAGAAGCTTACATACATGCATTTGCCTGTCTGTCCTCTAAGGCCAGTTTCCATCAGTCTTTTGCCATTTCCTAAATCAGCTGTAGCCCCATGTACCTTTTCCTCTCCAGGCCTGGATATGCAGTTAGAGCAGGATTCTCAGTTATCTCAGTCTCAGAAGACAGGTGCACAGTACCCCATGCCTTGACCATTTTCTTATGCTGAGTGCTTAGAGTAACTGATTTGGGTAAAATTTTTCATTCCAAATTATTTGGGGTTGTTTCATGTTGTAAAACTGTCAACTGAAAATGAGATGCTAGGGAGCTAACATTGCAGGACAAGCCCGAGTCTTACATGTTAGTTTTATTGTGCTGGTAGGTGCAAAATTGCCATCAGAAAGTTCTGTGTGATTGAACTATTCATAGTTTTAGGCAAATGTTTTAGTATTTTGGTGCCTTAGGGATATAGTAAATAAAATAATTTAAGGCATACAAAGACCAGGGAATAGACTCCTATTGATACTTTAACGGATATGCAAACAAGTTTCTGCTGTATTACCAAAGCTTTATCTGAAAAACATTTGCTTCTTACTCTGTCTTTAGAAGTATTACAAGATTGTAAATAAATGGAGAGTGTGTGTCTTTCTAAAGTATGTGTAGTCTTTTGTTTTCAAGTTGTCCTCTTCATATGAAATTACATTGCTTTTGGCTGACTTATCTACCTGAGGAGGGTGATCACAGTGTAGAACTTTTTTTCTTGCATACCCAGGCACATTATCTGGAAAATGTGAAAATGCATTGGTTACATTTTGCGGTTTTGTAAAATTACAAAACATGAAATAAAGCCTTGGAAATGGCTCTACAAAAGATGTAAGTTCAATTTTACTTTTTTGTATGAAGTGATTGTTAGGGATCTTAATGTAGCTGTATTTGTATGTCTCCAGTGTAAATACTTGACTAACAATTCAGCCTGTAAGTGACTCTTGGGTAAAGTTTTAGTATAACAGCATTTTTCGTGATCATTGGTGTTATTGTAAGTAATTCTAATTTGCCAGTGTTTATTTCTGTTTAACCAAAACAGTCTGTTTTTATGTTACTTTTAAAAATTTGTGGCATCTAATCTTCACAATAGCTTCACAAGGTCTCTCATGATTTTTAAGAACTTTTGTTTGTTGTGTGGTATTCCTCATTTTTCCTGCTTTCAAAACCTGTGTATCAGTTGGTTTCATTCTCACAGGGTTGTCTTCTTTTTGCTCTGGTGGCTATGCATTGCTCAAGGCACAGGACAAGCAGAGGTTTTGCCTTTTCCAAATGTGTTACTGGGTTTTGTTGATCAAAATACTACCCTGATAACAGCCTGTCTTGAATGTTTGACAACATGATTTAATTTTTGGAAGAGAATTCCTAAGATAGCAGAGGGAGTCAGGAACACTTCATACTGCAAAATGGAAAACAAACCCCCAAACTTCATTGACAATGTTAATGCTTATATAGAAAGTATAAAAAATGGTAAAAAATTGCCTTCCAATAGAATTTATGCTCCTGAAGCCATGAGCTTTCTCTGAAAATCCCCTTCCCCCTCTGATCTTGATTATTTTCTCAAAAATCTAATGATTTAAAACAATACCTGTGTTCTTACGGAATTATGTGTGTGTCTGTGTGTAAAAGTTAATGCCTTGTAACTTTACAGCTTCCATAATATGGAGGAATTAACCTGGAATAAAAACACTTTGAAAAAGAATCATGGGGTGGAAGTAACCTATTAGACACATTTGCAATATGACAACAGAAGCCTTTGGGTTTCTTTCAGTTGTGTTTTAGATGACCTCGTTTTGCTTCTCGCAGATACCTGATCCTGCAAGGCTAGAACTTCAATGCAGAGCAGCTGAAGGTAGTTCAGTACTGGAACCACTGCGGGTTTGTTTGCATCCTCCAACATGACCAATCCTCAGTAAGTACCAAGTGATAAACTCACTTTAAATGAAAGGGAACAGACTGCTACCTGGAGAATAATGATGTGACATCAGGAGGGGTTTGTATTTGTCTAAAGAGTGTGAATTAGCAGAGAATATATGAGTGATGCTGTGGCTGAAAATGAGTGTGTTACGTTATTTTCAGACCTGTTTATCTTTTTGCTGCCACCAAAGTTGTCTGGCAACACCAGTGTGTTTGTTTTTCTTTTCAATCAAATCAGACTTTATCTGTCATCTCAATACTGTTGGGGGAGGGAAAGTTGCACCAACCCACTTCCTCTTTCTTTTATAATACTGGAAATTGGATCATTGTATGCTCTTTCATGCAAAACTGCTTCGACTTACAAAGGTAAATGTCCACAGGATGGCATTAAAGGTGAAAAATCAAAGAAAATTCTTGCTAAAATTAGCTTTTACCTCTGGGTTTCTGATTTCAGATTGTTTACAGAAGAATACAGTTCTGTTGGAAAATAAAGACTCTCATTACTTTCCATTATTAGTTACACATGAATAAAATAAAAGCTTTTAGTTCAAATAATACTTCCTTTTACCTCCTTTTTCTGCCACAGTATGACACAGCTGCAGCCTTTCCCTGCCAAATACTCTACATATAACAGCATTTTACTTTCTTGGGTAATTGTGGCAGCAGTTAGCTCCTTTTAATTCAAGAATAATGTCCTCCATCTGAAAGAATTAGTCTAATGGTCAGGCTCTGACCAATGGAAACTTTCAACATGTAATTTTAGTTCTTTCACCCACATCCTTAAATAATGTCCTTATACAAGATATACCAGTTAAGTGGTCTTCTCTTATTTTTGGGGAAAAAAAGGAACTGCTAATCAGGTTTCTTAAATTGCTAGAAGAGTATAATAAGCTTCTTTAAAATAAAATGCAATTTTTGCAGTCAAATATCACAGGGTACTAAGAACTTTTTAACTATATCCCTGTGGAAAGAGGGTATCTTCACACCTGCTGTAAACCTCTGACAGTAGCCTGAGATTTCTTCCAAAGTTACCGGGCTCCCCTGGAGGAAAGCTGGAGAAGTTTGTGCTTGCACATCCTTGGAATCACACAGGGCAAGCAGCTTTGCTGGGTGCTGCAAAGATCAGCCCCTGACAAGCAAGCTGTGTCTTACAGCCAGGTCACCCTGTGCACACATTAATGGTAACAGATACAATTCCTACAGAAATCATATCTTGTTCTAAATGTGGAAGACGTACACTTTGTCAGACTGTTTTTACCTGTGTGGAGTTTCCTTTAGTGTTAGTGGGCTGCTGTAAGAATACATGATCAGATTTAGAAGCTGTACATAAGGTTAGTTAAGATAATCTTTATGGAGGAGGCCATATAATTCTTCTGAATCACTGTTCCCTTTCAGAACTATTTTGAAATAAGTTATAACAGAATGATCCTTTTTAGGTAAATGTAACAAAGCTGCCATCCATCAAAACTATCTGAATCAATATTCAAATCTACAGTGGAAGAGGGGTCTAACCACACCTAGTAGTTAACAGTTGATTTGAATATAATAATTTAAAAGCCTAGATGTTCATTGCTAACCAATTTAACTTATGAAGCAGTGAGTCTTTAGTTGGCATAGTTACATGCCTTCTTTCTGTTTTGCATTAATATTTTCCTTTTGGGCTCATGCATTTTTTTCTCTATTTGTTTATAGCACAGCCATTTATATTTAGTGCTTTTGAAGCAGATTCAGCAGTGAAATGTTGTTCTCCTTTGTGAGGTTTCTGTTGATCACAGAGGTCTACTAAAGTTTGGAGAGATTTGATCTGCCTCTTTAATGACAACACCACCTCAATGACCTTGCAGAGGCCTTTTAAGTTTCTGGCTCTTTAGAATTCTATGAAGTTCTTGTCTCTAACTTCCTTTTAGTTGCTTGCTCATTTATATTTCTTTTTGTATACATGTGTTTATTACTTTTTCAGGCCTACAATTGAAGGCGGTGTTTCGGAAGTTGAGATCATTTCCCAACAAGTGGAAGAAGAAACCAAAAGCATTGCTCCTGTTCAGCTTGTTAATTTTGCTTATCGAGATCTACCTTTAGCTGCACTTGATCTGTCTGTGGCTGGGTCCCAGCTTTTGTCAAATTTGGATGAGGAGTACCAAAGAGAAGGGTAAGTACAAAGGGCAGATTTTTGTTGTGTGGTTTTATGTTACAGGAATCTCATGGCCTGTAAAACAGGAAACCTTAAGCTGGAGAAGTGCATCCAGTTGTCCTTAAACTCTGTGTAAAATCATTGTCACAGGATGGAAGAGACCTTTTCTAGTGCTGCTAATCTGGGCTGGTTTAGAGCTGTTTCTCATTTGAAGCAGTTCATAGGTACTGTTTGAGCACAGTCTGGAAGCTTTATCTCAGGAAAAACCAGATGAAATACCTGGCCTGTCAGACAAGCAGAATGGTCTGGTGAAAGCTCCCCTGAGCAAGATGTTTAAGGATGAGGAGAGTTGTCTGTCGTGATTCTTGTACATAGCTGTACACCCCCTGACTGAGAGATAATATCTGGTACTGCTGATTCCAGGACAGACAGTGTACTTGTCACCCAGTCATTTGAATTGTGTAGTTTGCTACTGTGAGAATGTTGTCTTTGATAATGTGCACAGGATATCCGTACTGCTTCTGTTTTCACAGAATGGTGGTTCCAGGTTTATTGCAATAAAAGGTCTTAATCAGTTCATAGCATCTGCCCAAACAGAGCCCAATGTCAGATTATGTAGCACTGTTGTCCTGCAGGACATTAGAAGTCATCCTTATGCCTGGTTCAGTGGCTGTAGGTAGACTGCTGTACTAAATTCTCTATGAAAGATTTGGGTCAACTGGAGAGAATCCAGAGGAAGGCAGTGAGAATGATTAGAGGCTCAGAAAACCTGCCACGGAGTATTGATTGAAATAACTGTGTTTCACACGAGGAAGAGACTTTGAGGGGAGCTTCTAAGAGACTTCAGTGAGGAAGGGAACAGCCTGTTATTGATCTCCAAGATGTTTAGGACAAGAAGTAAAAAACTTGAATTGCTGCAGAGAGTAGTGAGGGCAGCGAAGTGCTGGGGTGGACTGCAGGTGTGTGGGAAGGAGGGTGCAGTTGCTGGATGTCTTCAGGAAGATGCATTTGTCAGGAATGACAACACTGCAGGTGACATCCCTCGGGACAGGGATGGGCTGAGCGCCAGGGCCTGCCCTCCCTGGTTCTGTGCCTGCTGCTCCCCTGGTGTCCCACTGAACACAGACCCAGTCCACTGTAAGGTCCAGGGACAGCACCTCCCGGTAGGCTCTACAGAATGCTCACTGCTGAAGACTTTACAAGGCTTTATATAAGCCTCCATTTATTAACAACTCAGTGCCTTTTAACCTGTGCTCTGTAATCAGCAGAGACCTGCTTGATCTCGGCTCAGCAGGTATTCTGTGTGGTACTCAGGAAGCAAGGCGTGGGGAAGGCTCTTGCTTTTAATTTCTTTCCAAATTGGACTCCATGAGACTTCTCCAAAAAGTTGTTACTCCAAACAAGGGGAAATACATTTCAAGTAGGTTATATAAGTACGGTACAACTGTAACATAAAATACCCTGCATAGCAAAAGAGGCACTTGAAAATTAATTTGAGTATGCAGGTGTAACCCTCAGGCTATTTTGGTGTTGAGTCAATACCAGTTTAGTTCAGATACACATTTTTATAGATTTTTATGATCTGAAACGCAATTCTTCACTGCGCCAAAGGGCACAGGTCTCTCAGTGTAACCATTTGAGCACCCTTGCAGTCTTAAGCATGGAAATAGGCTTGTCATTCTTTTCCTCAGCAGAGATCTCTCCCTTCACTCACACTTCTTTTGTGGCTTTGTCAGTCTGAATGGGAATAAGCAGGTGCCCTCCACACATCCCAGCTGTAGAGTACATTCTCTGAAGAAAGTTCAGAGCTTAAGTTTGGATATCCCAATGTACTTTGGCTGAGTGTGTTCAGCTGCCTTTCAGAAGCATCCATGACAGCTGATGCCCTGAGAAATTTAGGAGCAGAGCTGGGCTTCAGAAGCCCAGCAGCAAAGTAAAATACTATCCCTGTGCCACGTCCTGGCTTGGTTGGGAGGATGGTTTTATGCATGTGGTGTCGTTTCTTTCCCATGGCCTTGTTCATCATGACTGGCTTCAATCCGAGTGAGAAGGAGGTAGGGTGGGTCAGATCCATTTGGTACAGGAGCTGCCCCTTATGTGCAAAGAGGGGCATGTGGGGAGGGCAGCACAGGAGGTGGCAGAAAATGGCAAAAATCCCTGTAGTTTCTGCCAGCATCCATCCTCATGACTGAGGCGCTGTTCCCCCAGTGCTGCTGTGCAGAGTGCAGGTGGAAATACCAGCAGATACTGCTAATGCCAGGGAGTAAAAGATCCCCTTCCCTGGAAGTCTGCCTTCTGTTGCAGACTCTGTGTGTTATCATCTGCATGCATTTCCCAGAGAATGTCAGGGTAGGTGCCAGCCTGCATGGGCCAGCATGCATTCTGTGTGACTCTGATATTCTAGACCTGCAGCTGACCTGGGCAAGCTGGAGATGTTGCATTGCAGGGCTCTGGCATGTGCCTGTGCCTGGACAGGACTGGGTGGTTGTTATGAGCTGCATCTCTCCACAGCCTTGTTGGACAGCAGAATTGTCCAGTCAGTAGTTCCTGGTTAGTCTGGGCATTCAACAGTAAGTCTCCATTTCCTGGCATGGGGAAGCAAGAGAGACTAGAGATGAACAGGAGGGCAAGAAAGCAGTCTTCTGATTTAATAGTTTAGTTGTGTGCACCCCAAGGTGCACACAAGGTTTTCCTCTACCTTTTCTTCTTTAAGGCTACAAGGTATTCAGGGTACAAGCACAAATTTGACCTAGTTGCTATCTAGGGGAGCTTTTTGTTTCATCTGAGGGAGTACATCTCTTAATAAAGCCAGTATTAATAGGCAATCAGGAATAGGTGGGTCATAACCCTTGTCGTGTGCCTGGAAGCCCTCAGATGGCATCACAAGCTACCCCTCCCACAAGACAAGAAAGAAATGAGAGGGAAAAGGAAAAAGAAAGTAAGTTATGATCTGTCTTAAACATGTTAGACACTGTATGTAAGCTGACCTTGCTGTGGCTTTAATACTGGAATAAAAGTCTTACTTTGTGCAGTTTGATAGGTCTTTGCCTTTTCATGTCAAGTTCTCAGGGCGGTCAGTTCCTGTCTGTTGGTGTTGAAGGAATTCTGTGGACAGTTTGAACTGGTTTTGTCAGACATTTAGATGACAATGCTGATCCCTGTGCTAAGCAACAAAAAAAGGATTGAAGATTAGAGGCACATTAAGCCTGTTCTGATGTACACCTGTATGTAGCAAAAGGGTAATCAGGCAAGAAAAACCTTTCTGCTCTACCTGAAACCATCAAACAAAACACAAAACGTTGTCCTGAATTTACTGGAGAGGCTGTGGCTGCATTGAACTTTGCATGAGAAGAGTATGCCAATGTTTCTTTAAGGAGGCTAATCACCATAAAAAGTGAGATGGTTTTTAAATGTTAACATTGCTTTAAATGCCACTTTTAATTTCTTTTGTTTCCAATCAAGTATTCTGTTTTTCAAAAAATAGTTTCTCTTTTCTGCTTTTTTTGCATCAAGTCCAATAAAAGTGATGGAGAATAGCAGAGAAACTGACAACATGCAGAAAGTAATACATGGATCAGGAAAAGCTCTCCTTCCTATATTTTCTATAAGTTCCAGTTAATAGGTATCAATCACAATAGATCAAAAAATTGACAGATAGTTGCACTACAGAGTGTATTTTATTGTGTGAATGTGCAGATTGACAATGAGCCTCTCTCTTGATAAAGATCTGTGTTTATTGGAATTGAGAAACAAGATGTACACCAACTTTTAAATTATTTATTGTATTTGTTTTACATTGCAGCTCTTGAGTTTTGTTAAACATTTGAAACATGAAGGTGTTTTCAAATATTGTGTTTTTCATCAAAAGCTGTAAAGTTTGTGAGTTCACACAGTAAATGCAACTCATTTGACATTAGCTGTAAATAGTCATGCTGTTGTAATTTAATAATTTATGATGATCTGTTCATAGCCTTAGATTTGTTTGGTCACAGCTAGAAGTGCATGAAACAGTGGGAATATCGGAAGAAAGAAAACCATAAGGAGATGTGAAAAACAAGGTCCACTTTCTTAGTAAAATTTATAAGTTTAATAAAAAATTTTAAAAAGAGCATTAGGAGACAGACAAGCAAAATGGTATTGACTGCTGGGTGCCTGGCATACAGCCAGAGAGCACACCTTAACTCAGACAAACACTCTTTAAATGTACCAGTTTGTTACATATTCAAAAAGACCTTAATGCCTTATTCAAACATTCTTCTTGAGTTTGGATATTCTCTTGGTTTTGGCCCCCCCAGCCCGCCCCATTTCACCAAATTAACATTTTATTACTCCTTATAGGTAAAGTTCTTGGTGGTGCCTCTTGGTCTCATGTCCCATTCTTCTGATAACTGAGGATCAATAAATTCTTCTGTTGGAACATTGAGGGTCTGTCCTTATTATCTTCATCCAGATTATCCAAGATTGTGGGGAATTTCTGAATTATCGTTCCTTATTCTTCTGGTTTGGTTACTAAAAGCATCTTACATCACATAGTTTCTATTTAATATTATACTACAACCTAAAAATATATACATTCATCACATCACTATTTCTTAGCCCTGTTAATAGCAGAAAATAAAATACAGTAAAGTCTTCCCACACTATACATATAGCATTGATTTTAATATTTGCAAAAAGCCAACTTTATAATATGCATTTATAACACAGAGAGAGAGAAAGGAAGGGAAACAAAAACTGAACAGAGATTTAAAGAGATGCAGAAATTAACACAGAGAAGAGTTGTGAGCTCTCATTTTAATCTGGTTGCAAGGCTTTGCTGGTAAATGTATTCACCCATCCTGGGAAAAAAACATGTCTGTTCCTTCAGTTTGTCTTCCATAATTGTACCAAGTAGGTGTCATTATTTTGCTTTTCAGATTCATGTTTCAGATATTACTTTGGTTTTCTTGAGGTATTTTATTCGTGCTTTCTACAAAGCTTAAAGGTTCTTTGTCTAAAAGAACTTCACTAGAGTAAATTCTCACATTTCTCTTGTTTTCTGCTTTTCTTGTCGTTATCTGGTGGCATAATTAAAAACAGTCCATTTTCTGAAAAGTGTTGTGCACCTCTGCAGGTCTTGGGTCTGGAATAATGGTGAATAATGAGGTCCAAGCCCAAGATAAAGTACAAAGGTTTTGGAGGGCACAACTGTTTCATACAGCAAGCAAGCTCCTATTTACAAAAGTGAGTTGTAATTTAGCTTTAGCTGCCAGTCATACTCTGAATCTAGAAAGATGGTGTAAAATCCTAACATGAGGATGCAGGGAGTGAGGCTGTAGTGCTGCTCTGTTCTTCGTGCAGTACTTTATCACTGCTGCTCTCGGTGCTGTGTCCAAAACAGACCTGCACTGCAGCAGAGCAGCACATTCAGCACCACGGAACCTCTGAGGAGCCCAGCTCTTCAGGAGAGAAAACATGAAACTTTGGGCTGTGCTACAGAGGTGTTCAGTGATTTAGAAACTTCTGTTTCTGTACACAGCCTTTTAAGTGTTTCTCTTGGTAAATTTTGTTTTCCAGAGTAGCTCATTATTGTGTTTATCCCAGTACCTCGGTGCTTTGAGTGTGTCCTGCCGTGTCTTTTATCATTTGGTAGAGAGAGCAGTACTGTAAGTAAGACAAAGAATTAATTTTTTAGCTCAGCGATTTTAAGAGTCTTTTGGTTTGGAGATACTTCTGTATTTTTCCAACAGAACTTGCTTTTCCCAGGTAGTTTTTGAGGCTAGAAATGCAGCATTTGTAGCCCACAGATCACTGTTTGCAAAGCTCTTTATTGGAGACTGGAAATGACATGAGTCTAATTTGTCTGACTTGACACAGGAATTAGTTGTCTAAATTGGGGAAGATGTGACTTGGGGCAAAAATTGAAATATGGATAAGCCATAGAACAGGGGAAATGTGGAAAAGAGGAATATTTGTCTGGAAGGCAGGTCTGTAAAAAAAAAATCAGCTAAATGCTGAGCAGCAGTGTAAAAGCAAATCAGATCTCAGGATTGCTTAGGAAAAAGAGCAGAGAATAAAAGAGAGGCCATTGTTCTGCCTCTCTGTATATCAAGGCTTTGCCCACGTCTTGAACACGAGCGCAGTTCTGATCCCTGTCAGAAAGGACAGGTAGATATAAAAGAGCTGGAAAAGAATCAAAGAAAAACAGTGATCAAAGATGGGATACATCTTCCACTGGAAATTACTACGTAAACTAGGACTGTGCAGTCTGGAAAAGAGAAGGTTGACTGAGATTTGATATTACAGGTTGACTGATTCATATTACAAAGTCTGTGACACAGAGAGGTCAAAACACACAAAAGTCTGTGACACAGAGAGGTTTGATACCCACACACCCCCTCCCAATACAGTCTCTAAAGTACATTAATAGATTAAGGCCCAGTTCCAAAGAAACAAAAAAGAGTTTGCTCTTGGCACAGGGGGCAGTAGATGCCTGAAGCTACTTTCTGAATTGTGTGGCTGAGAGTAGCTTATCCTCACAAGGGGACGTTGAGCAAGTTTGTGGAAGAGAAATTCATTGAAGTTTACTAAGTACAAGCCAAGAAAACACATCTGTCTCAGGAAGTAACCAAATGGAAAAGAGTTGGGTAGTGTGAGAGTGTTAAGGGGAAGGATTTAAATGTTTGCTGTGTTCTTAGTCATCTTGAGACATCTGCTCATGGCCACTATTGGAGACAGGATGCCAAGCCTTTGATGATCAGTATGTTCTGGTATGGCTGTTCTTGTGTTTCTTAAAGTGAGTTTTGGAGGCTGGCGTTATATTGCACTGAAGATTTCAGTGTAAAAAGGAAAAACCTAACAAGCAGTTTTCTAGTGAGAAGTGTAAAAGGCCAGGTAAATCACAAGGTGTCTGTGAGCAAATGGTGTGATATACACCTATAAAGAAAGCACAAATGATCCTAGAAATTTCAGGTACTTCAAGCTGGGAAGAGAGTTGGGAAGCATTCATGTAATTAATTAAGCTTATTCTAAAACATTATCTACCACTCCAGTTGTCTGTATTCTCATGCAGAAGAGGCTGCTAGGATAGTTACAGAAACTGAGTGTCTGTTCTACAAAAAGCATGGGCTTTAATTGAATTACACACGTGGCTGCCATTACTGTGTATAATGCATCATAGACAAAATGCCAGCTAGGGAAAAGACCTAATCAAGCTGAAGAACAATACTGGCACAAGAATGACTGTGTATAAACTGGCCATGGGTGAGTTTGGGGAGAAAAACTGGGGAATCTTTCTTGCCATTTGAGCAGCAGAGTTTTGGAGGAGTCTTACAAGAAGTGTCATGGAGTTTGAAATAGCACAAGGGGGAAAAAAGATAAGGGTGTTGTCAATAGTTTAAAGTTCTGTAGTTAAACCAAGCTTGTAGAAGTCCAGAAGAGAGGTGCAGAGCTCTGTGTGTTCCTTGGAGTTAGCTGCTCCAGGCCTCCAGCTGCTCCCTGCAGCCTGCTGTGAGGCTCTGCTGTCTGTGTTGGCTCAGCCAGGTTTTGTATTGTTATTTAGCCTGTCACTTCCTGACCATGGCCTTTCTGCTCCCTCAGATAGCAATTTGGATGTCATCCATCCTTCTGTTTTCTGACCATAACCATCTTGTGAGGTGCAAACATTTGCTGTTTAGCCAAAAGAAAGAAAGAAAGAAAGAAAAAAACACAGGGTAAGGTGTAATGCAGATTTTGGGGTATTTGTTTACAAGACCGGAAAACAGAAACAGTGACAGCTGTTAACAGCTTGAAAAAACACTTTGTAGTGGTTCCTTACCAGATAAATATGTTCAACTTTTCCCAGTTTGGCCTTATGTTCTTTTTTGCCCAAGCTGTTTATTAGTAAGACTAACAGGATGATGACAGATTGGTTTTGCACAAAGCCATGTGTGAAAGTATCTTTAAAAAAAATCACCCCTGGTAAAATTCCACTAAATATATTCTAATGTCTCAGAACAAAACTTTACATCGAGTGTTCCAACAATTAAAAATTTCCTGTGGTAGTACATTTATTTACTACATCCAGGCATTGCAAGAAAGGTAAATGATATTTCTATTGCAGAGACAAAGTAGCTGAAATACCTGAAGAACATGTTTGAAGTCATGCAGGAAAGTTTTCCAAAGTCACGCTTGTCTGTAAATTCAAGCAAACACAATCAGAACACCAATGGAATGTGTGCTTATTTTCTGAACAGAATAGGGGACTTTTTTACTTGTTTGTAGGGTTTTGGTAATTTTGGGGTTTTTGTTTGGTTTCGGGTTTTTTGTCTGAAGTGAGGGAAAACTGTCTTCTGCTTCTCTGTGGTTAGTATGAAATCTCTTCATAAATTTATGAGCTGTGTAAGTTATATTTTGGCTTTGTTAGTTTTTTTGAAAAGTCTCTGTAGCTGACTTTCTAATTTGAGCTTAAAATTTTAAGTGTAGCTTTGCAATGTCACAGGTTAAATGGCCAGAATTTGGAAGGTAAGTTCGAACCCACAGTAATTCTGGTAGGGGTTTGTTTTTCTCCAAAACCAGATTTTTCATCTGTTGAATAGATGAGCCCTTGCACATCAGAAGGGAGAGAGAGGGACTACTCTGCTAGAAGAGGTTCTGGGGCTACAGAAGAGAGATTTGTGTGTTAGGAGTCAGGGTGATTGTTAACAGCCTGCAAACAGGGGTGTGCAGGTGCCAACCACTGCCCATCCACAGGCCAGAGGTTAACAAACTCACCTTGGTGCAGCAAGTCAGGATACAGAACTGAATGTGGTTCTCCAGTGCCTACATTTCAAATCCTTTTGTGTCTTTGAAATCACTTCATATGTTTTATGAGTCAAGATTTTCAAATATATCCAAGGTATTAGTAAGAATAAACCAACTGTAATACTTGGCATACAATAAACATAACTATGATAATTATTACTCAAGCTGTTAATTACTTATAGAATCCTAAATAACATGGCATTATTCTGTCTGTTCAGTATTATTAGTCAATATTAATACCACCAATTCTAAAAAGCAGAATTCTAAATTCTTGGTGTAGGAAGTCAGGACACAGACCTGAACGTGGTTCTCCAATGCTTAAATTTCAAATCCTTTTGTGTCTTTGAAATCACTTTATATATTTTATGAGTGTGGGACAGGTGGAAATGTGCATGTGAGCTGCACTTGACCTCTAAAGCTGATTGCTTTTTCAATTGTAAACTGGTAGTTTCATTCAGAAGCTTTTTAGAATTGGTGGTATTAATATTGACTAATAATACTGAACAGACAGAATAATGCCATGTTATTTAGGATTCTGTAAGTAATTAACAGCTTGAGTAGTAATTATCATAGTTATGTTTATTGTATGCCAAGTATTACAGTTGGTTTATTCTTACTTATACCTTGGATATATTTGAAAATCTTGACTATGCAGAGCTTTTAGAGGCAGGTACTTGGGCCCTCTACTGATGATTTTGTGAATAGGAAAAGCTGCCCCGCAACATTAAAATACTGACAGAATGGGTCTTGTGGAAATGGGAAGATATGTAAGCAGAGTCTAGAACTAAAGCTTGTTCTGTTTAAACAGAGCCACCCCCTCATTGTTTTTTAGAAATACCTAAAAAGACCCCCTACTCTAAGCCCAAAATCATAGTTGCATTAAAAACAAATTACCTTGTTTTGAAATGATGTAAAATAAAATTCATTAAAAGATCAACTTGGCCCAAAGGCCCTATCCCAATGCCTTGTTTTTTGCCTTCTCTTTTAACACAACCTATTTGAAATCCAGTGCATTCTGTATTCAGGCTGGAGCCGTAACAAAGTTTAACCTAAGGGCAAGTTGCTGATAGTAACACTTGCAAATCTTCTCTGAAGCTTTGAGAGTCAGTCGAGGAGGTCTTTTGCAGTCAGGCAATCAGGCAATCTGACTGTGAGGGCTGTTGAGATGCTTAATTCTGAGAAGCTGCTCCAAAGTGTCGAGTCTCTGAGCACTGCTTGGCATTGCTTTCTCCCTCATTTGTGAGTATGTCAGAGAACATTTTGTGATGTTTTCCCAAGTGTTTGATTATAATGGGAGTTATTGAGTCTAGAGCTGTTTATTAGGAGTTGATCAGTATGATCATATCTTCTTGTACACCTTTGATGTCTGTGTAGTGATATTTTAGTCAGACAGTGGGGTTACTGCACCACACTTGCAGCTTTTAAAACCCTGGTCAATAAATCATGTCTGCTTTTCATTACCTAATGTATATTTATAGTGCTTTAAAAATCTGAAGTGTCAGGCAACCATCCCATCTGAACTTTCTGAGGGGAGCCAGTACAGGAACCTTGCAGAACACTGTGATGAGAAGTGATGTGATACTGCACCAGAGTGATACTGAAGGGGAGGAGTTAGCAGATGAACACTATCAGGATGGGCTTTATACTTCTGCAGTCCAAGCTACTGTTATTCCTATTACCAATACTCTTAAAAGAAAGAAAAAAAAATTAGCAACCCTCTTGTAAAAGTGTGTCTGCATTAGCACAACACTAGTGAAACATTTACTGCATCATCAGCTTCCCTCCAGAGTTCTGGTCCTCAGAACTCAGCCTCCTCACAGCTTCCTGCATCCTGCCTAAACCTTGTTTTTCCTGTGAAAAAGGGTGACCTCATCCAAACCAGGTTTGGGAGTGGTCCCTGGTGCATGCTGTCCCCCAAACTCTGGCAAGGTAATTCTTGGCCTGATCCACAAACAGACTGATGAGAGTTGGACAAACAGCCAAGCAAGAGCACCTTGGCCAGAGGCTTGACACTTTGCCAGGCTGCATACCTTTGCTTCCTTAAAGTGTAGCTGTGGAGTCACTGAGCTGCTTCTTTGGTGTTTTCCAGATTCCTGTTGTTCTTTTCCATGATGTCATGGACCGATTGTTGCAACCCAGATTTGTCAGATCTGTCTCATAGTAGAGCAGGGATAAAGGTGCATGGCCAGAAAATTCAGTAGCAGAGAAATTTTGAAGAAGTTGTTAGTTCTAAATAGCAGAGTCCTGCTGTGCCTTGGTACTCACTGGTAAAGGAATGCAGCATGTCTGTCAAAATAAGAGCACATGAGAACGTGTGAGACAGGAAGCAGAAATGTGTGTATGATAATTAGGGCTGCATGACTCAGTACACTGAAGGCGTTTGGACACCAGGACACTCCAGAGCTGGGGAGATCCCAGGCTGAAAGTTTTTCTTACATTTCCCTCGGTAAAGAAACCAGTGAAAGTGAACTTTGCAGTCTTTGTGCTGAGTGTATCCATAACAGCAGAACTTACAATTTTGAGTTCACTGCTCTTTAGCTCTTTTCCTTTTTCACTTCTTTGCTTTTCTTGTTTTTCCCTTTATTTTATTTCCTTAGATCTAACTGGCTAAAACCGTGCTGTGGGAGACGAGCAGCTGTGTGGCAGGTATTTTTGCTCAGTGCAAGTCTCAACAGTTTCCTGGTAGCCTGTGTAGTATTGGTGGTGATTCTTCTGACTCTGGAACTCCTAATAGATATAAAGCTTCTCCAGTGTGAGTAGGAGGATTTTTTTTTTTTTTTTAATTTTTGATTTTTTTTTTTTTTTTTTTTTAATTTTGATGAAATAAAAGCTTAACTTCTTGCTGGGAGGTTTTTGAAGGGGGTGGATGTTCAGGATGTTTTTTCCCTACTGTTTAAATGATGGTAGGGAAAACTAGGCTAGGTAAGAAATGTGTTCTTGTGGAACCCTGGTATAGTGAAGTCAGTCTCTTCTTTATTATTCTGACCAAAGCTAGGTCAAATAACAAATTCAGTACAGGACAAAATTTCAAAGTGTACGTGCAGAGATTCCCATGTGTTGTCATTAGTACTTGAAAAGCTCTGTCCTCTACAGACATATTACATATGCACAGAAGAAAATCTGTGCGTCAATAATCTTTGAGACCCATCACATGTGGACAGACAAAAGTGATGAATATACAAAAATAAGTGTTAATCTCTTATTAATTTACTTCTGCTCAAGTGGATAGGAATTGAAATTACAGCCTTCTAGCTTGTAATGCACTGAAATGAGACAGATTTTCTTTCTACTTTGCTAACACACTGTGAGTCAAATAATGGCTTAAATTGAGTTTTGCTTTATCTGAATTCACTCTACAGAGGTTCCACAATGGAAATTTTAATGCTACTGTTTTGCTTCTAAATTCATCTTTTTTTTCCCTACTGTTCTTTTCCTCCATTCCACCTTTTTTTTTTTTCTTTTTTTCTTTCATGGTGCAAAGTTGACATGACCACAGACACCACCTACACTTTCCCTTAAGCTAAACATTGAGGAGCAGCCTCTAATATCTCCATGGTATCTCAAATGTGTTGAAATGGCAGCTGGGGTTCAGACAGTCCCTTAAATGCAAATGTACATAGCATGGAAGAGTGTCTGGTGTCTCCTGTGGCAGCTTTAAACTGAGCAAACCAAATTTTTATTCTGTTGAAATCCTTTTACTGTTGCAGTTTGTCAGTTTATCATAGTGGAGTAAAGATTCGGGTGTTGCAGTTGTATTAAAATGACTTTAAGCGACTTCATTGATAATTGCAGCCATTTCTTAAGCTCTATAAGGTGAATAAATGACTGTGTGTCATTCCATGCTGCTGCTCCCCATTTCCACCCATCTGTCCGTGCTGCACACACTGTTCAGGGCATGGCCACTCCATTACAGCTGTTACTTCCTCTGCTCTCTGGTCACTCACCATTTTTGGATGAGAAAGCCCAGGATTTGGACAAGTCAAGACTGCTAATTACGGGTATAAGGCCTTAATGAGGAAGAAGCTTTCAACAATATTTTCGGAGGTGTCACAGCTTTCTGTTTACCTAGAGAATTTTCACTTCCTGTAGAGACAAAGGGTTTTAAAGACTGTTGATTTCTCTGAGTTTTAACAGTTTTGGTTACTCTCCTCTGGAAGCAGCCATTTTGTCCCCATTTATTTTCTGAAGAACCTTCTAAAGAAAGCTTTACTTTCGGAATCATTGCTCCCGTGTGTCTGGTGCATGTGACACTGCTGGAAGCTCTGCAGCTTACACCTTGTGCATGACCTGCAGGTGTTTGGTTGAGCCAGGTGACTTCACTGTTCAGAGGTGGCCCCTGCCTGGATGGATTTACTCAGGATCCATTCTGCTTGTGTTACTACTTTACATTTTAACTCATGAATCTTGTCATGAGGCTTTTTGCTTTCACCAGGTTTGAATACCTTCTGTCTTGTTTTAAATCTGAGGCTGTCTCAGTGAGGCTGGTCTAAGTATTCCAGTTGTGCCTTGTAAGGGACACGTGTCACTTACATTGAGGTTTTGAAAAGCCACTACCCATAACTGTGTTTCTCAAAAATGTAATTGCAGTTTGTAAATTACAAAAACATAATTTAAACTGTTCCTTACTCTTTATAAAACCAAACAGTGCGTTAGGATACCTTACAGCACACCACTGCCAGTTCTGTCCATAAGAACAACTGCTAATTCATGCTATAGACTGTAGTTACTTAGGAAGCCTCCCTTTATTAAAGAAAACCAAACCAACCAACCAACAAAAAAACCCCACAACAAAAGAAACCTGGTGTTTTCTTTGGCTATGACATTTTTAGAGTATAGTTCTCTCCTTCTTTCAGGGTAGTCTTTGGTTGCATGATGCACTTCTCCCACACACAAAGCTGTTGATTCCATAGGTCGACACTGCATTTGCAAACTGTAGGACACACACGTGAAAAGGTCAGAGACCTTTTAGGGTATTTTAGCACAAAGTGTATTCATACCAGAATTAGAAACCCCAGAAAGCAAGGGACAATCAATAGGTCTTTCGTTTTAGGTCTCTGTTCTGTAATCAAGTTTTTTAAGTCTGCCTTCAAAGCACCTCACATGCAATAACAAAATAACATCGCCATTCCTCGTGATGTTTTGCAAAAGCAGAAACAGATGAGTATTAACTCACTTGCACCTCGTTTAAATAAGAAAAATAAGAGTTGTGGAAGGTTCCTATGCCTCAGAAATACAGATCATGCTATC
This sequence comes from Prinia subflava, assembly GCF_021018805.1. NCBI lineage: Eukaryota > Metazoa > Chordata > Aves > Passeriformes > Cisticolidae > Prinia > Prinia subflava. The sequence continues at coordinate 14,781,717 of NC_086261.1, forward strand.
CATTCCTCATCTTCAGCAGCTTTGGAGAAAGGAGATGAGGAAACGATGTTAGCATTGCCCTCGTTCTGCAGTCAGCTGCTGCAGCAGGTGCATGTGTAGAAGGCAGCAGCCCCTCCCGAGCAGCGTGGAGGGGAGAAGCCGGCCCGCCCTGCCCTGCCCTGCCCTGCCCTGCCCCGCCGGCCCGCCCTGCCCCGCCGGAGCCGTGCAGAGGAAGCGCCCCCGTGCTGCAGCAGTGCCTCAGGACCGCGGGGCCAGGGCTTGCCCGAAGCACAGCATCACACACAGCCCTGCAGTGTGTGCCTGCCAGGGAACCAGGAACAGCAGCCGCTAGAGCGAGCGCTGCTGCCCTGCGCCCCTTGCTGTGCTGCTCCCTCAGGCTTCGGCAGGATGATTGATATTCCAGCCCGAGGGCGAGGTTGTTGTATCTTTCTTTGTCGCTAGGGGGCGGCTGCAGCCTTGTATGTCAGCCGAGCCCTGTTGCAGAAACTGCGTCCAAAGATTTCCTGTTCCTCGGGCTAGAGACGGTGTCTTAGGAAACTTCACTTTCTTGTGTACTGCCAATTAATATGTTCCTTAATAATTTATATTATATTGTATTTTGCCGATTTGTTTCACCCTTAAGTAGTTCCTCTCTGCAGCGCAGCAGATGCTCTCATCAAGCCCCAAAAGAGCTTCAGCAGTGGGATTTCCAGTGGCAGGGCATGCTCAGTTTTATATGTATCCTGATTTCTTCCTACATCCTTCTCTCCTCCTTCCCATATTAATCGATTCTGATTTTAAAATAAAATTCTTCATTTAGTGAACCCTGTATGTTCTTAGGATGTAGTTAAGTCTGCCACAGCCATACACCTCTACACACACAGCCACTGCTTGCCTTACACACTCATTCTCTGATACTGCACAGACTGCTCTGGTCTGTCTGCTGTGGGGATGGCAGACTCACAAATACCCTGCAGGAAGGAGAGAATGTTTGCTCTTCATTCCCTTAGTCCAACCTTGGGAGCACATGGGAGTAGGAATCGTTAGCAGTTCAGTTAGTGAACCCTGTCAGCTTCCTGCATTTTTCTGTCAGCATGAAATGTATTTTGAAGCCCATTTTGAGGACTAGTTTTTAAGCACCTGTTCCAGACAAATACCGATCATTGAGCTGAATTGTCAAAGACCAAACACAAGAAATAATGCGGGGACAGTAGAGTGTTCTGCTTCCTTACTGAGATCTGGGTTTTTAGGTACACGGGAATTAGTCACACATCTATACTAAAGCAGTATGTGGGGTGAGAACATGAAGCAGTGGCAGAGCATCAAAGACCTGAGCTGTGTCTGCCATTGCTTATCAGCAGCAGGATCTGTTAAAGCTCTAGTGAAGAGCTACTAACGTGGTGAATGAGGGTAAGCAGCTGGAGTTCCATGTCCATTGCATCCCATCCTCCTTCTGGTACTTCCATTGCAAAATCTAAGAAAACAAGCTTTGCCATAAGTAACTTGTGGCAGTACTAATTATGCTAAACCTAAGTTGCACTCTGCTACTGTAATGACCCTTGTTGTATTATGTTAATTGCAGTTTCAAGTGCTTCCCAGTTTGCAGGAGTAATTCACTGGATCAGCCTAGTCATCCTCTCTGTTTTCTTTTCAGAGGTATGTATAACCAAAGTCTTTCACTACATACAGAACTGCAAAGTATTTTTATGTTGTCACTGGAATTAGCAGGAGTTTTACAGTAGTTTGACTGTAAATAAAGCAGCATAGTGTATTTTAAGGAAAAAAAAAACAAGCAGAAGTGTACTGTTACTGCTTCCACTTGACAAACTAAAAAATGTTGTTTAGATTAGCACTGTATGTTAGTTGCTTAGAACTGGTAAGGAAACATGGAAGGGAGGATACTGGCTTACAAATTATAATTGGAAAGCTGCAGAAAGAAATAATTATCTCTGAATCTACAGGCACTGGCCAGGTTAGTTTGATCCATTTGTTATCAGTGTCACTGCATATAAAGTGTAGGATTGAGATGAAGATATGTTTTCAAGAATAAAGATCCATGTGAGTTTTACACAAAAAGATCTGTTTTGAGAATGGGGTTATCTCCTCTCACAGTTTATTGAAATAGTTTATATCTTCCCGGTTGCTGCATACAGACCTAGTCAGAGAATGAAACAAATGGTGAATTTCTTTGCCAAAATGTGTAGGAATGTATGCATCGGAAAAGGCTCTAGTCATGATGTAACAAATGACCAAACTGGGATAATCTGCCTTTCTGAGCTTTCAGCTCCGTTCCAGAAAGAAGTCATTGGTATTTAGACATTTATACTGCTCCTGAAATATTCCAAAATGCTTTTATTGTTATTTTTCTGGTTGTAATATGTTATTTGTCACAAAAACAAGTTTTATATTTGTTAAGCTGGAAGACAGCTTGGACTTAAATATTCTAAAATATTTTTTTTGGTTCCGTAGGAGAGGTCTGTTAATTACTTCATTCTGTAGGAAATTTAGATAGTTACAAGGTGAAAGTTACAAAACACCAATAATCAGAATTGATTTATTGGATAGCTTGTACTGAATTCATACTTGTCATATACGATTGGTAATTTCCATGGTGCTCCTAATTAAATACGTTATATGTATTGTTTTGTATTTCTCAGCAGGGGTTTTTAGCTGGTGTTGTCAGTGGGTGCTTTCTGAAACGATTGTTTGATGGCAGGCAGGGATCTGCTGCTGCTCTGCATCCCAGCCTTCTGCTGCACTTGCACAAATAGGTCCCATTCCTGGCCCCAGCCTTTGACAGTGGTGGTGGGCAGTAGCTTACATGTAAGATGACTGAAAATGATCTCTAAACAATTAAAAGACCTTGCAGTCCTTCCTTTGTGAATTGCATATCCTAATTCCCAAAGACTTGGGTTTGCTAGATGGTCCATTCCCTTTAAAGAAATACTTTCCTCTCCCCTCCAGAATCTTTCCTCAGTGGGGATTAGCACTCTGGAGCTCCCTGTAATCCTGAGCTTCCCAACAGTATCCCCTTGTGACTGCTGCTGGCACCACGCTCCCCTGACCCTTCACTTTCTGGTGTCACCAGGAGCCTCTCCTGTGCTGCTGGCTGCAGTCTGCAGTTGTGTCGTCGTTCCCTTGCACAGCCAGCGCTCTGCTCACGCCTGGGGCAGTCCTGGCTCCTGTGTCCCTCCCTGAGGGCACAGCTGCTGTGGGCTGTGTGTGGCACTGCAGACACATCCTCCAGGCTGGGGCTCATGTGCCTCAAGGAGAGAATTGGTTGTTTCAGTTCTGCTGGGACAGGGTACCCTGCAAAGTGGTTGAGTATTTTGCAGGAAAAGTGTGAGAGACAGAAGTGTTTCACAGAGCCAAAACAGATCCCCTGACTCACCATCCTCGTTTGGGATCTGTGTTGCTTTTCTCTCTTTATTAGATATTTGGAACTACTTTGTCTACTTGCTGTTCCCATTTATTATAAACTCACTTCATTATCTATGTCCATCTTCCAACGTAGCTTCCTTCACCTATTTGATTATGGTTTGAGTTTAGATCAAAGGAAAATGAAGCCACAAGACAGCCATGTGAGGTGCACAGACCAGGGTAGATTTTTGGATGTGGATTCATTTGGCAGCTCAGAGACAGGTGGCTCCACAGAGCAGCTGGATGTACTTCAGAGACCACCGGTCTGGGAAAGAGTTCAGGTGTACCTTTCCTTTCCTGCTGGGGTTGGCCTTATGCCAGGTTGAGTTCCTACTGAGTTGTGTCTTAAGAGAGGAAAAACAGAGGGTATAATTTTTTATCATCCAAATATTTTTTCCCAAGAGGTTAAAAAATACTGCAAAAATTGCAAATTACTTTTTTTTTCATACATCTTAATTTTATTTACTCCTGTGGTCCCTTCAGGGAATTTTTTCCTCTATGATTCCCATACCATGAGTCAGTTGTCTTTAGGATCACTTGGTGAGAAGATCAAGTGTTACAGTGAGATTCTGCAGTCTGTGGCTGTTCATGCCAGGATGATATTCCAGCCATGAGCAGGTTTCATTAGTTTACCTGTATATACAACAAGCAAGTGTTGAGGATTGATGAGTCCTTCAGTCGTTGTTTTTCTACTCAAAGCAAGGATTCAAAGTTTCTGGTGTTCAAAAAAGATTGTTTCCATTGCAAGTACCTTGTTCTAAATTTGAAGTTTATTGTTTATTCTGTAATTTGGTTCCCATTAGTTGTAAATATGAGTACACAGTTCTTCAGAAAAGCCTCAGCTTAAAGAACAAAGTTGTAAAAGACTTGTTAGGACCCATAAAACTTTCAGCATAAAATCTGAATGTTTTGGGAGAATACAACTGATTAAAGGTGGTGATCTCAAAGCATTGCAAGGAATTGCAGTGGAGTTGAAGTTAAACAGGCACTGGCTTTCTGCTTGGTTAAAATGAGGGGGGTAAACGTGCCAACAGCTGGCAAATGCCACCAGAAGAGCTGCCAACAGAGCTGAGTAGCTGCTCTTGCAGTATCTTCCTGCTTTCCCTAGGCTTGTCTTGCAGCCACAAGCGTTAAAGGCACTTTGTTAATTTTATACTCTCTGTCACTGTCTGTGACTTCCCAGCATTAAAATATCCATATTCAAGTGAAGCGTACGTCAGCTTTGTTTGCTTTTTTCCAAGTATTTGAACAGGATTTACTAGTGGTTTGTCTCTGTTTACATACATCACTATGATTTGTCTGTGCACCAAATGTTACCCAGGCATTAAGACAGAAGAGAAGAGAGAGGCACTGGGGGGAAATCCCAATATCAACAGCAGGGCAGGGCTGGGGTTGCAGCCTCTCAAGAGGGCAAATTCAGCCTTGGTCATGGTTGGCTGAGAAAAGGAAGATGGGGAATGTCAGAGATTTGGTAAGTGGATTAAAGCCTGCTCTAAACAGTTCCATCTCATTGCCACCAGTACTGTGGCTGTTGCTCAGTTGTGCTTTTCCACCAGGACTGATGAGTCTGATTGTGTGTGCAGGAGTGCAGTTCCCTGATATTAGCTGTTTGCACTGCTCTGTGTGCGCTTCAGCCAGCCCAGCACTCAGGCACTCTGCTGAAAGGAAGCACTGGAGGGTTTCCCTGGGAGGAACAAGTCTTGTGTACTGAATTGCAGCTTTTTTCTGGCATCTGTGTCTCAGAAATGAGCTCTCAGATTGAGTAGAGTAAGTCTGGGCTCCCAGCTGAGAAACAATCTGTTTCATTAGCTATGGCTCACAGGAGGAAAAACTCCAAGGCTTTCCTCATCCTATATGTTTAAAGGAAGTGTTCATAGAAACCTGCCACTTTTCTGCTTGTTAATAGCAACCCTGGAAAGAAATAAAACCTCCAAAAGGAGACTGCTGTTAAGGTTCTGTTAAAAAGGAAAAACATCCTAAATGGCAAAACTAAGTAAAAATGTCTTTTCCGTAACAAATTCATAATTTATGTTAGAGAAACTCCATTATGTTACTTTTTTAATATTATTTATGAGCTTCAAAGAGCTGAGTGGAAAGATAATAATCTATTAATCTTCTGTAAGCTGTAGTTTCTCTTCTGTGTGTTTACTTTTATTCCATGTACACACAACTTTTCTCATGGTGCATAAATGCACTTCATTGCTGTATATTTTGTTTTTTAAATGGATTGAGTAGTGGGGTGTAGGAACAAAGATACCAATTTTATATATTAACATGATTTATAAAGGCAAATTTAGGATCCTTTCTTTGCTAGTGTGTATAAAATAAATTTTAATATTCTGGGAAATTTCTTTACTAAGCAGTTTTCTGGCTTCACAAAGAAGTTGTTGCCATGGAAAATGGTCCTGTAAAGTTCTGGGAATCTAGCTGGACATGTGCCTGAAATGCCAGTCTGCCCATTTCATTTCCAATAGTATACCTAACCTACAGTGTGCTCTATCTGTGCTTCCATCTCTTGATGGTGGCAGTGCAACACCTCCTGCACCACGTGTTTCAGAGAGAAGGGTTAGTGCTTGTGTGACCGTGCCCAGAGGGAGCTTGTGATACAGGGCTGCCTAGCCCAGTTCCCTGGCCCCCCCGTGTGTGTGGTAGAATCTCTGGTGAGCTATTCCCATGCCTGAAAAGCCCTTTCAAATCTGTACAGAATTGTCAGTTGAAAACTCTCTGGTTTTCCCCATATACTAAGAATTAAGGTTGTGAGGGTATTGGGAGGACATAAGAAGAAATAGAAGTGCAGAGTTAGTGCAGAGGTGTGTTTGGGTATGTGATGCCCTGGTAGTGTTAGTGAGAGAGAACTCTGTGTTTGTGTCATGGCATCAAGCTCTGGCAGGGAATGGTTCCTGTGGCACCACGAGCTGAGGGAGCCCCAGCAGTTTCAGAGTGCAGGACATGGGGGTGGGTTGTACTGATAATGGTGATGTGGGGTCTGTAGTTTTGGAGCCGTGGTTGAAGAGAAGCTGTGTGAGGAGGGTGCCTGTGCCCTGGAAGCAGAAGGGTGTGTAGGTTTAAGGATACCAGCACGTTCCTCAGGGCTCTGGTGGCCTGGGGACAGCATATGCCAGGACAGCTCATGCAGTAGCTCAGTACTGGCACACCAGGAGATGGCAAAAGAGGATTCTTCTAAGGACTCGATGAGCTAAGGCCTCCCTGGAGTGACCCAGATGAGAGGGGTTATAAATTACAGATTGAATACAAGGTGTTCTGGAGAGCTTTCAATAAATATTTGGTCTTATGAGTTATGTCCAGAAGGCAAAAGCTTAATCTGCAGAGTTTCTGGAGCCTCTGTAACAGATAGGTAAGTTCTGTGGCAGGGGAGGGAGGGCTTTTCTAAGGACATCCTTTCCAGCCTCCTCCATCCTGTCTGTCTCCTGCCCAATCCCTATCCCATCTTGAAATGCAGAGTTGTTCTCCTTTGCCTGGTGCTGCTGGGCCAACTTCCCCTCCTGTGCTGCCTCCTGGTGATTTCTTCACACTACAGAGGGATTTGACGCAGTGACTCACCGAGTAGTAAATTGTATATTAACTCTGCAAGCAGAAAAGACTTAAAATTACCTAATGTACTGTGCAGTCAGCTGACAAATGCACATTGTGGGAATTCATACAGCTGGCTCAGCAAAGGACTTGGCCAAGTTTCCCTACAGAATCAGAGACAGAACCTGCAGCATCACACAATTCACCATAAACTTCACTGCAGACAGTTAATGTCGTGCAAACAATTGTGTGTCACCAGGAGACTCTGTCAATTTTGAAATTGGATTTCTGTCTGAAAAATGGTTTAAAATTTTATCTGAGTTTACGTCAGCTGAAAGAAGTTAACAGAACTGTTCAGTCATTTGCCTTTTAATAGTGCACTGGACAGACTTTTATGTGACAAATTAGCTTTTAGCAGAAGAAAAATGTATTTCTGATATAACTAAAAATATGTTTTACGGACTTTCTAATTAAAAGATTTCAAGTCAAAAAACATTAAAGCTTGGTTTTCCAAGTACAAAAGACCAAGCTGGCAGTACTCCCCTTTAACAATAAAGTGTTCACACTGATACAATTTTTCAAATCTGTATTCAAAAATGCAGAATGCCTGTGGTGTAATGCAAAACTCTGTGTGTGCATTTGCTACATGCCTGCACATCAGTAGGAAACAGCAGTGCTACTCCAGTTTTCCCCTTTTTCTTGTAGATTCTTGTACTTACAAATGGTAGAGTTGTGACTAACATTGGTTTTGTCTGTGATGAATGTTTTACAGTTGCAATTCTCTTTTAATTCATATGCATCTCTGAGTCTGGTCCTTGAACAGTAGGTAGGAAGTATCCTGGATTATTAATTTCTGTCTCTGTGTTTTCTCAGATTCTGCTACAGGTCCTCATTTTTAAAGTTCTATACAGAGACAGTATACAATGAAATGCAATCTATATGTATTTGTTTGAAACATATTTTTGTTTCAAATTGATTGCTTTGGAAAAAATGCTGAAGTGTTATATATAAGAAATACCCATGCTTTCATTTGCAGTCAAAGTATTCATTATACTGAGCAATCAAGGAGGTACCCAGTACAGTTCAAGTGTCTCAGGTTCCACCTCTTGTGGGTGAGAGCTGTGGCAGCAGCAGGGGCTGTTCTCTCTGCCATGGGCACACAGAGGCAGAGTGGGGACAGCCAGGGCTGGTCTGGGGCTGTGCTGGCACAGGCTGGCCCAGGGACACCTCAGTGGCCAGGCTGGGCTCACTGGGGTCACCAAGGACAGACTGCCTCACCTGGCTCTTGGCACTTCAGTGGTGATGGGGGTTTTTAAGAATGACAGTGCTGGTGCACAGCTTGCAGAGCTTCCATACAGAATAAATGTTTTCTCAGCCTACCCCTAGCTATGGCCAGCTGGTTCTGAAGGGTGCCTCGCTGGGATGGGAGGAGCTGGCTTACCCCACCCTTACACTCACCTTCCTGCAGTGTCTGCTGGAGCTGAGAGCCAAGGTGCTGATCATCCGGGCATGCCTTACTGAGCACCAACATCCAATCCTGCATTAAATGTCTGCCAAGGAGTCTTCCAGTCACTGCTGACTTGTGCTGATTCACAGCAGCAGTGACAATGAAAACATTTGTGTTAGCTTCCAGCCCTTGGAACTGCTCACACCCATTAACATGGCAGTAGCACAGTCTGATTTAAATGCTGCAGTCAGGAGTTTAAAAAGCAGGAAGGAAAATCCTTTTTATGTTCCCTCACCAGTCCGACATTAAATCATATTTAGGGTTGTGAGGTGTTGTTTCAGGATTCTTTCTGCAAGTATGCATCATTTCGATGAAAATACCTTTGTGCACACCTGTCCAAAGGAAGGAAGATTTCACCCTCAGTTTCTGTAAAGGTGTGAAGTGCTCAGCCATCCTGTATTAGTTGCTGACTGACCTGGCACTTCATAAATATTCCCTAAGCATAGCAGAGCATGAGCTGTGCTCTCAGCAGGGTGGCTGGTAGGAAAGGTGGTGCCCCAAGCTTTATAGCAGGCTCTGCTTATCCTCATGTGTTTCTGCATGGCTGCCTCTGTGGAACCTGTGTGGATGCCAGGTAACTGATACAGCTGAACTGATGGGCTCACAAGTAACTTGTACTCCAGCATCTTGTGCAACTCCTCAGTGGAGGAGTCAAGGGAGATGCTGGCAGAGGAGCTGGGGTGCTTTGCCTGGCAGAATTCAGCTCAGGAGCTGAGTGCCTTGGCTGGTCAGCAGCACATGTACTTACACCTTGTGCCTCTGTCACATCACATCGTGCTGCCCAGCTTGGGTCATTAAGGGACTTGAGCACCTGCTCTTGTGCATCTCTTCCGCCACATAATAAATAAACCTTGGGGATATAGGTTGTTATGGAGAGAGCCTTACTCCCATGCTGCATTTGTAAAGTGCTTTGGAAGTACAGTGTTTTTAGGAGTACAGACCAGCAGCATTGGCACATCTCACTGTGTGTAGAGTATCATCATTTTTTGTAGAGGAAAGAGGATGCTGCGTTTTGTCATTCATGCTTCCCCTTCTCAGCCAGCCTTGGCCTGTGCCTTTGCATACCCCATTTCTGAGAGGTGTTGGCTGGTTCATTTTCTGCCCCTTGGTGCTGTGAGGCTGGGCTCTGGAAGCACCATCTGCCCCACAGCAGTGTCTCCCTGGGCAAAGCAGGGGTAAGTGTTACCCAGGTTTGCAGTGCCAGGAGAACAGCGCAGTCAGCCCAGGCCACCTGAGGCAATTGGGCTCGTGGGCTTGGCAAAACCACACATGGAGCACTGCTGAACCCCTCAGTGTTGTTCTGCAGTTAGGTACTGCTGGCATGTGTGGTGTAAATTCAGAGTTGCTTGGGAGGATGAAGAGGAGATACGTCTGTTCATCAGTCACTTTTTTTTGCACAATTCTGGGCATGGTCACCCCTCACTGTAGGCCTGCTGAGCCCTCTTATGCTGCTCTTCAATGGAGAAAGTAGCATTTTGGTGGTCTTTGTAAGACTCCCAGCTGCAGGTAGACTCCTCATGTCTGTCAAACTCTGACCTTGCTGCTGTTGGCAGGAAACATCCCTATCAATTAGGCTTTTATGTGAGTTCAATATCAGTTGCAAGTTGACTGATGGATTTTTTTTATTGTGTCTTCTGAAAGCCAAATTAAAAATTAGGAAAGGTACCATTGGATTTTTTTATGGGAATTCACCATTGGTTCATTCTGTGTTCTTTCTTTATTCCTCTCTTTCAGCTGTTGAAGCTACTTATTACTGTTTTGCTTCATAGAGAAGGATCATAGAGATATTTTTCTCCTTTATCCCATGATTTTCTGGGATCTTAAAATAAAGCAACTGCATTTGACTCCAGTGAAGAGCATCTGCTCTTCAGGCTGATGAAATGTCAGTACCTTTAGGCATCAGGACAGGACAGGACCTCTTCTCTTAGAAAATCATAAGCACTGGCATATCAAAGATGGCCAGAAAAGAGAATTTTCCCCTATTCTGACTGAGGGGGCCCCATGGTGGATCATATATAGGCTTGGGTCAGGGGGGTGGAGAGGGTTGGTAATCTAAATGACACAAATCTGAAAGCAGAATTTTAGGAGGATGGAAAACTGATGAGCGTTTGAACTTGGAACTCATTTGTGGAGGTTTTACCAAGTCAATATAGTGGTTGGGAAGCAATATCTGCTTTTTTAATATAGAAATTTAGCTATTTCTAGAACCTGATTATTATTTAGAAGAAATGTATAATGCTTAAATAATACAAAAATTATTCCCTACAAAGGTAAAAGACTAAATGTTTATCTAAGAGTGCAATAACATTCATAATCTTTTTTCCCCCTAATCTATTTTACTAGACTATTTTGAGGATTGTGGTCCTTGGCATATGGGATTACATTGAAAACAAAATAGAGGTAAGCTCTCTCTTGGTACTGTTTTCCAGGCAGCCCCAGCAAGACCGTGAGGAACTGCTTTGGAAGGCTTTGTTGTTAACCTGGTGCAATACAATATCTTTTAAGGGAGATAAATACACACGTTCTTCTCATTATGCATTATCCACAGCTGAGTAACGCAGTCTCTTTTTCTGAGAGAGACTCAGAAGATTGCAATATTTGAAAATATTTTATGAAGGGAGGGATTTTAGCCTTCTTGCTCTTCGTGTGCCTTTTGTTGTTAGAGCTGTGCTGGTGTAATGGGTGATACTGCTACCCTGAGATGTAAAAATTATCAGCTGAGTTTTATATCCCCATTGCCATAACCGAGTTGAAATTAGTTGTGTTAGTTGAAGAATTGCATGTAGTTTCCTGGTAGTAAGTACTAGTTTGGTAACCCCCTCCCATTTTTATTGAGAAATTGTTTTGATAAACACTGTAATTAGTACCTCAAATTAAAAATTAGGTAGATTGTGTATACTCTTGTAGAGAAAGAAAAGGGCATTCATGTGTTGTAAATAATCCATAGTCCAAATCTGTATAGAAATCTGGACACTGGGGAAATTAAAACCTCTTTCTTGCTACTGCCTCCTAAACAGCTGCTGTTCAGGAAGAACCAGAAGACAATCTGGGTGTTCTTGGAGTTTAAATAATCTAGACCCTTGCATATTTTTGTAATGAAGTTGTAAACATTTTAACTTGTTTTGCCAAAAAAATAAAACTAAACTTAAATAGTTGATTCAGGGTTTCTTATTATTAAGGCTAAATGCAGCAGTTTCTGATAATTATTTTGGTAATTTGGAATAGTGATATTTTTTACTGCCCATTGAGTGGCTGCAATAAGAAGTATTTCTTTGCAATACACTGAATTTTTATACACAGTTCTGAATAAGTAGCTCTTACAAAAATCCATGCCCTGCCTCTTTATACAAACAGTTAATCCATGGGCCGTGGCAGCTGGGGAGGGTCTCAGCAGGAATGAGAATGTGGTGCTCTGTTCTACCCTGCTGGGCCAGTGTGGGACAGACACAGCACTGCTGCCACTGTCCTCTGAAACACATTTGCTAGCTCATTTCTGTCTAATGCTTTGTACAATGGCTTTTTCTGATCTAATCCCAGTGCAGCCCGTGTCACATAAATCATCCTGAACCGTCCCAGTTGTCAAACTCCTTTGCAAGCCTCACTGCCCCATGACAGTGAGAGCAGGCAGTCTTTCTGTCTAGGTGCACAGCCATTCCCACACGTGTTGTGTAGCCAGGACATGGCCAAGAGCCATCAAGTCTCTTGGCTCCATCTTTTTCTACTTGTCTTCTTGATCTCTTCATTTAAACAGTAAGATCTATGGGTAGGGACTGCATCTTTTTTTTTTTAGATGACATTATGCCAAGTAACAAGTAATAAATACCAGTGATGATAAAACTCTATGGCTGCAATAACATTTAGACTATCACTTCTCCTTGGGGATTTTGGCCAGTGTTTCCAAATACCTTTCTCTCCCCCTGCCCTTCCACCACGATTTATCTCTCCTCACCTCATAAAAAGCACTGAGGAATTCTGTTGTGCTACCTAAAAAGGATGCAGCCTTTCTGTGGCTTGGCCACCTCTCATATCCCTTTCAAATATGTACCATAATTGCATTTATTTGGGGCAAAGAGGGAGTGCTTCAGAATTCCAAAGAGGAACATCAGGGATGTGATTTTAAGGAAAGGTTTGAAAAATCTGATTTGTCTCTAGGTGTTTGATGGTGCTATCATAATCCTGTCCTTGGCACCGATGGTGGCCTCGACAGTGGCTAACGGCCCCAGCAGCCCATGGGATGCCATCAGCCTTATCATCACACTGCGGATATGGAGAGTGAAGAGGATCATTGATGGTGAGTGGGGACCCAGTTTGGGACTCCAAGCATTACCTGGCAGGCTGGGAAAAGGAGGTTTTAAAGATACAGAAAGATTGGTTGCTACCTCTGTTCCTGTCCTTGTCTTTTCTCTTACATTTCGCTAGCACTGAACAGAAGAGAGTTATGACTCCCATGGAGGAGAGTAGGTCTGCAGGTCATGGCTGTATCTCCTGCTCCCTAGGAGCCTTTGTAATTCATTGGTTTGTTTTCCTGTTAGGCACCTTCCCATCCCCTCTCCTGTAAAGTAAATGCCCTGACCTGTTTCATGTCTCTTGCCACTAGATGTCATTCCTAATTCTGCAAAGTAATTGATTCCAGTTTGCTTTGCTGATATTTGCTGTACCCTCTCCATAACCATACGGCCAGCTCTGTCTTGGGACTTTATTTCCCAAGTTTTTGTTAGTAAATAAGTTTTATGTCAGATTCCAGGAAGATTTTCTTGCCCTGGGGATTCCCAGCTGGAGGTGCTCTCTGCAGTGCTGTACCTCCTGGAATGAAGTGTATATTGTAGTGTTTTGCACAGACCTCTGTGGGGATGTACCAGGGGAGATGAAAAGGCCCCAGCAAGTGAAAACTGCAGAGAGCAGTCTCTGTGGCTGGGCCTGGAAACGAGGACTTTAGTGTAGGTTACTGTGTGCTCAGCAGCTTCAGGCAGCTTAGAGAAAAGAAATAAATGAATGATCATTTTGCTCATGTGTGAAAAATCAGAGTTTAAGTTGTTATTTTGGGTTTAAATGCTCAGGAAACTCTGTATTCAGAGTTCAGGAAAGGTCATAGCTCTCTGATTGAAGCAAAAAAGAAAATGCCAGGATTTTGTGTAGCTTCAGAAAACATTATTGCAGTATGTATTGACCAGCTTTTCTGAACAGTCTGTTTGCCATAGTTAAGACAGGAGCAAAATTTCTAGAGCCATTCAGAAGACATACTGAAAACTGGGCTGTATCTTGAAAAGCTATTGAAGATAAATTCCCTTTTTGTTTCATCAAAATATCTTTTAGTCTCCTGTGTCCATCAAAGACCAGTTTCTTACCACAAAGTCTAGGAATTAAATGGTTAGGGCTTTGGAATAGTTCTTTTCCTGAGGGAGCTGTGCTGTTCAGGTTTAGAGGGAATGGGACTGACTCTAAAGAGAAAATCCTCCTACCCAACAGTTCAGGAAATCTGTGGCAAACACTGGGGAAGAGCTGTACTAGCATGGAATCTGGGAAGAGCAGGCAGCATGCATTTGAGTTCAGCCAGGCAGATGGAGGTGTGACAAACAATACCTAAACACTGCATTTCCTATGTTAGAAATCCTTCCCTGAGAAGAGTACTCTAATGCTGCTTCTATTAGAAATACTCCATTTCTGTAGATGCAAAGGAAAGGGGTGATGCTTTTATGTCTGTAAAGGTTTTTTTTCTGATGAAAAACCAAATCACAGCTGGGTTGCTTTAAGTTTTATTTGTGTTTTCCAGCATATGTCCTTCCAGTGAAAGTGGAGATGGAGATGATGATTCAGCAATATGAGAAGGCAAAAGTTATTCAAGATGAGCAGCTGGAAAGACTAACCCAGATCTGCCAAGAACAAGGGGTAAAGTTCAGTTATGTCTTTATTTACACATATCTTGTCAAGGCAAATCAAACAGTTCATGTACTTTGCTGCAAGCTGAGCTTTGAGAAGTACCACTGGGACTTGTGCTGTGGGGTGACAGGTCTCAGTGCTAAGGAAGCATTAGCTGCAGCCAGGATATTGTCAGCGTGGTATTTGTCAAACAGCAGTCAGCTGCCTCTGCTGCTCGACTTGTGTCTTCAGAGGTGAGGAAAACAAATGTGAGCAACAGAAAGTAAATGGTTCCAGTATGTCATTTACTGAATGAGTACAGCTAGCTTTACATAGTGCTAACATACAAAAGCCATTGTTGGAGGCTGCAGCTAGTATTCCTAGGAAAAGGAAGTGCAGTTAAAAACAAATTAATTTGCCTGCTTTAAATGCAAAAGGCAGCTTCCCTGTAGGTCAGTCAGAGACTCTTGGCAAGCTCAGAATGTTGCAGTAGAAGCTTCTAGTTCCTGGAAGCAAGTCAAGATTTAAGACTCTTCCCAGGCCCCCAAATGTTCAGTGATTCAGTCTAGAGGTAAGGGAAGGTGAAGTCTGAAATACCTCAAATGAATATATTTTACATGAAAACGGTGTAAAACCATTTTTGGGGCAATGAGCCAGGAGTTTTTGCCATTTGTCTTATGCAAATGGATTCTTGACTAACTTGCTTTAAAGTAGAAAGCAGGGATGGATGTTGAAGCTTGGGATAAGTGAGTGTTGAGGTGACCATCAGACCACAGCAGAATGATCCCCAGGTGATTTACTTCTTGTTTCTGTGAAAGGGGAACTATGTGATACAATCCAGATAAATCCTGGAGATTTCTAGCTTCAACTACTGCTCCTGGCATGTGGCAGGTACTTTTGAAACACAAAACCATCAATATTTAGGTCCCCAACTGGATTTTTAGATTTAGGTCCAGGTGTCCTGGATCTCAGCCTAGGATTGTGCGAGGAACTGCTGGTGCTGGTGAGTTGCCTTGTCTGTGAGATGCATTAGGAAGGCACTGTGTCATTTCATAACACTGGTTTTGAGTCACTCCTATCAACCATGACAAAGTTCTAAACCTAAGGCCTGGCTTCTGCCAAAAATGACTAAGTGCCAACTATTTAAGTGTCTTTGGTGGCAAAACTGCAGTCCTCTTCATCACCTTTGCACGATGATACTTAGTGATTTGGGTCTGTCAAGGCGGTGAAATTGCCAGGTAAATGGTATACACCCCATTTTACAAGGGAGAGGTTACCTCTTCACCAAACCCATTAAGCAAATCAGCGAATTCTTGAGTCCCAGTTCAGTATTTTGTCTGTCAGACCATACTAAAGATCTTGACAGTCATAAATTGTCAAACATTTGTTTTTAGGGACTTTGCTATACAGCCAGCTAACAGTCTCAATGTCTAAACAATTTTTGGTGTTACTGTTTCATAGTCTGAGTAAAGATGGCCTCATTATCCCAGGTGGGGTTCAGGAGCAGCTCTTTGGTGCTCTTGATTCTGAGCCAGGTACTCCTGAACGTCTGACCAGACTAGCCCTAAATCTGAGCTCTGATGGTTACAACAACCTGTACATCAAACAAAGAAATACTGCATTGGGAGAGGAGTAAATCTAAGAAAACAGAGCAGGTTCTCTTGCAGCTTTCATATGTCATCTGCTATGGAGAAATACAGTCTACAGAAAGATGACAGCATGCTAATCCCTCTTACTGGCCTGACTTGCTGCCAAACAACTGTCTCAGCTATAATATCAGGTAAATGTACTGATTTGCTGCAGCTAGCAACATAAGACATTGACACAAGTACTGCATCCTTTATTTGTAAATCATTGACTTCATAATTCAGTCAAGAACAACTTGTCAGCATTATCATATTCACATTAACATTGTGTATGGCATCTGATGGGAAAAATGGCTCCTAATTGTATTTAATGTCTAAAATTCTGCCAGGTTTTTGCTTTTTCGTTTGATCATCTTTCCTGAGCTTTCTAAAGGATTGTTTGTTCATGGTGTTTCTGTGTGCTTGTCTGTTTTTGAGGGAAGGTTTGCCTGCAGTAGTCTGGCTGTGCCCAGACCAGAGCACAGCCAGGAGGGTCCCGGGCTGCCCTGTCTGTGTGGTGCCAGCTGTGCCAGGGCAGGTGGGTGCTGGGGGCTGCTCTGCCTCACGGGCAGGACAGACAAGTCCCCGTGGTTCCCTGCTGCCCAGCAGTGGAGGCAGGCACTGACTCACCCTGTGCTGCACCTCTGTGACCACACGGGTGATTTGTGTTTGTTCCACAGTTAGAGATGGGGCTGAGAATATTCCTGTTGGAAAGGTTTCCCAGCGCTTCCTCTTCTGAGATTCCTGTGTTCGGTTTCCTATGGCTTTGCTACTGCTCAGGCAATTGGGGTTAGAATTCCCAGGATCTGCCATATTCTGCAGATGAAATTATCTTGATAGTTTCAAGCAAAGTATTAATTATTTCATTAGAGGAATTGGGAAAAATAGTTAGCCTGTTTTGCTTGGGATTTAAAACAAAAATAATTGGTGGCCGGTTCTCCGAGATGTCCCATGCTGATTTGAAGTTGGTGCTTAATGCTAGGCAGAGAAAACCAGAATTTCCATTTTAAAAATTAAAAGCAGGAAAGATAAAACCTCCCTTCATCTTTTTGAATTCTCTTTCTTTTGCCAGTTGTGGGTTTTTTTGACCAGTGATAGGGTATCACAACTATAAAGTACATTTCCATTCCTGACTGACATTGAAGATATGCTTTTGCAAATATGGAAACTCTTTCCACATGTTGCTTTTTGGCTACCTGTACACCAGCATATATTTATAAATTATACTTGCACAGACCACCACTTTGTTCTCTGTAGTACCCCACTGCAACTGTTTGAATAGTTTGCTTTTTATTTATTCTCCATTAGCCAAAAAAGAGGTTGTTAAACAGGAATGGAGGATGAAGGATTTCTAAAAATGCATAAAGATAAAAGAAGTCTCACTGCAGTCACTGTCAAAAATATGCAGAGTATATTGCTGATGGTTTTGTTTTTATCAGAATAACTTGAATTGCAAAAGTTCTAAAGTTTCATTAGCTATAGATTCCAGTCAGGGAAGATTTCTTTTTTTCTCTGGAATCACCTGTAAAGGAATTTCCATTTGTGATAACAGAAATACTTATCAGATCTTCTCTGCTTGGCTTTCATAAGAGTAGTTCAGCTGAACACAGCCCAGCCAAGAGTGTGTACTCAGCCTTATCACACCAGAGCTCCTTTTCTGTCGGTTCCTATAAAACTGGGGTTTTCATCATTCTTAACACTGCAACAACTATGGAAGCTGTAATTTCTTTTTTTATCTTGGAATATAATTTGTACAACAGCTGCCAGTTTAATGACAAGGCTATTTAGCTGCTAAAATTACCTATTGGAGAAATAACGTATGCTATCCTCCTGCAATAATTTTAATTTATTTCTAACTACCAGTCATTTTCTTGGTGGATGGAAGGCAGCCAAGGTCATCCTGTGTTTTATTCTACCCGTAAATCATTAGTTTGCAACTGTCTCTTGATTTTTATTGTTACCAACAATGGCTAAAGTAATGGAAATAAACATTGGATTGTGTCCCAGTGGCAGATGAGTTTTAGGGCAGGGCATTCTGTACAGACAGCACTAATAGAATTGAGCAAAGTTCCTGCTCCTGCATTAGACACAAGCAAGCTTCTGGCTAAAATGTTCATTGATCTCTCAGAAACCATGTCAGTCCTAGTCTGTTGTTAGACCATTAAAGGGGAGTACTCCATGATTCACTGCTAAGTCTCTTTTCAAGTCTTACATGTGTATTATGAAATAGCAGCTAGGATGGGTGGCCCACTTGATAAAACCAGGCATGTAAAAGGAGATGTTATCTAGAGCTCAGGGTAGGTCTGCCAGTTTACCTGCTTAGAAATAATCACCTATTGCGTTATTTGAGGGAAGAAGTGCACAGGAGTGCCCCATAATTCTTTCTGGTTTGCTTGCTGACAAAATACAGCCAGGTTTGTACTTCAAGAGGACATGTGACGGATTTTGAAAGTGGTAAGTTTGAATTTCCCATTGATGAACTTTCTCTTCATGCCAGACAATCTAGTTACTCAATCTTCTCTAAAGCGTTCTGTATCTCCCTTTTTCTTGGTAATAAGTGTATTATCACATCAGCCACATCTATTTCACCTTTGTTGCTGTCTTCAGCTCCATCGTGGTGGGGTGTACCCAGACACTTCTCAGACATGCAGTGACAGAACACAAGCATGGAATGTGCAAACTTCCTGTGAAGTACAACAACAAACGTTTCATTATGAGAATGGGCAAGCACTGCAGCATCTTGCCAGGGACGTGGTGCTGTGTACACAGCCTGGAGATTGTCAGAATTTTAGAGGACAGGCTTTCAGCAACCTGAGCTAAATGGAGCTGCTCTAAGCAAGGTGTTGGACTAGATGTCCTCCCAGTTCCATTTCAGCTTAGATTATTGCTGGCATTCTATGAAGTTTTCAAAAACAGTTTTTTCCATTACAATGTATGTTGGAACTACTGGTAAATACCAACCAGAAGCTACCAAAGTATGTGTAATTAAGGAACATGAATGTCACAGGTGTCCTGGTAAATAAAGTTAGTGGCAGCTTCAAGTGGACCAGTGCTCTGTTTGTAATTACCATGGGTCAGGAGGTGGTTTACCTTTGTCTCCTTGGTCACAAGTTATCTTCCACACAAGAGCATTTTGTTGTTCACTGGCTCTCTGTGAGATTTGCAAGGTTCTTCCACAGAGCTGATACCTATGAGCTACTTTAAACAAATCAAAGTATATGTCTACGTTTATATGCCTCTTTTTTTTTCTTTTTTTTTGATATCTGCAATATACTCCTGTCCTACAGGCTTGAGGGAAGGATGGTGTACCTGGGAATACAAACAGTGAGATCACTGCATCAGCTCCTACTGCAAACAGAACTTTCATGTGTTACCTTGGCCCAGAATTTTAACTTTAAAAGACTGTTATATTTTGTACCTCCTAATGATTTATTTTAGCGGCTCTGGACTGCCTGAATGCACTCAGAGCAATCTCATTAGCTCTTGTACACATCAGAATTGCCTGAGGTCAGTGTGCAATATAATCCTCAGTAGACAGAAGCACCTACAGCCTAATTTGCTCATGCAGCCTTTCGTTGCATTTCACGTGTAAGGAGGATGCCCCTAGACTTAACCTTTGTTTTAGGGGCTTGCTTTGAGTGGCTGACGCTGTACTGCAGCAGGATCCTGGGATAATTGTTAGGAAACAGTTCCTACTGAACCAATCTCCTCTGTAGATCCAACCTTTTATGAACAAAAATTCTGTTTCTTGAATGTGACAGGGGGCCATCGGTCCCTGTGGCAGGGTGACAGTGGTGCCCAGTGCGGTGCCCATGGCAGGGTGACAGCGGTGCCCGTGGCGGTACCCGTGGCAGGGTGACAGCGGTGCCTGTGGCAGGGTGGCAGCGGTGCCCGTGGCAGGGTGACAGCGGTGCCTGTGGCAGGGTGACAGCGGTGCCTGTGGCAGGGTGGCAGGGTGACAGCGGTGCCCGTGGCGGTGCCCGTGGCGGTGCCCGTGGCGGCGCCGCCGTGCCCGGCTCGGTCCCGCGGTTGGCGGCCCGGCTGCAGTTCCCGCTCCGCCCGGCAGGTGGCAGCAGAGCCGCGCCGCGGGCCCGTGTCCCGCTGGGACGGGAGCTGAGCCCAGGCCAGCACCAACCTCGGGGGCTCTGCCCGGAAAAGCTGCCCGGCCGTGGGGCTATGAAAACTGGCAGTGTCTGTACTGTGCAGAAATGCTCACTTTATCCCCAGAACTGGGAGTGAGCAGGAGGAGTCTGGGCTCTCCCCTGTTCCTGCTGTGGGCTCCTTCTTCGTGCTTGTATAACGCAGTGATGCATTCAGGCTGCTGATTGTTACAGTGCTCAGCAAATCTTTGTAATGCTGAAGCTCCTTAAATTGGATCTGATGCAGATATAGTTATTGAGCTGACTTTTAGCTAGTTCTATCTGTGTTAAAAAATACCTGCCAATTTTTTTTGTCTTCCGTGAAAAAAGGAAGTCGTGCCATACCTCTAGGCCAGAATTAAGCATTTTAATAACAGTTATTTCTTTTTCTGATACATGTGAATATTTTTGAAGGGTGAAATGTAGAAAAACAGAAATTATGTTTGATCTAGACAACATGGAAAAAATCTCCAAATTTATTTTTTGTCTGTCATGTTTGAGTGCATTTCTTCCATTGAACCGAGGGAGTGTCTGAAAGGGTATCTTTCTCACTTCAAAGGTGGGAGGTAAGGTATTCCTTGTGATTCCTTGTTTTTTCAAGTCAAGGATAAAACCTGAAATTTGCTGTGTTCATACTGGCACAAGCACCTTGAGCCTCAGGATACTTCAGGCTGGCTGGGAACAGAGTTAGCAGTGCCAGTTCTTCCTAGCAATAGATGAACACAATAGCAACCTGTAGGAATCTGCCATGGAGGCTTCATTGCAGGGAACTGGGGAGCAGGGCTGTATTTTGACATTGGCTGATTGCACCTGACTTCTGACTGCCACTGCCAGAAGACCTTTGGTTAAAAGCAGTGAGCACTTGCAGCCAGCTGTTTGCAGCTGCCAGGCCTCTGCACTGAATTGCAGGAGGAAAAGCTGTGTGCTTTGTTAGAGCCCTGGATTAGCTGCTTTGAATGGGATTTGGAAAGCTTGAACTGCCCTTTGGTTTTCTTCATTTGAGTCTTGCAATGCGCCTTCCAGTTACTCTAGTTCCTTCCCAGATGCTCTGGAAAGCAGATAATCTCCAAGTGCAGCAAACTGGAATCCCTTTTTCTTTCCTAAATCTGTGGAAATTCTGTCTAGGTTCCCCTCCCTGTTGTTTACACCATGTCTGACTGCAGTGGAACGAACAGGATGTGGTGATGGGTTCCAAAATCTGCCAGTGAAGCAGATCTGAGTCACATCTGAGGGGCGAGAGGCACAGCCAGGTGCACTCAGCCAGGGCTGTTCCACGCCAGTTTCCAGCGTGGAGGTGCCAATTCCGTGTGTGCTGTGAGTGTGGAGTGGCAGCTGCCATGTCCTGCTCTGCCATGGCTCTTCAGGCCCTGAACCAGCAATGCCACATTTGAATGTTTGCCTGTTACTCATCTTGTTTGTGTTTCCCTCTCAGACTCTAGAATTAGACATGACATGGTCACTGCTGTACTACTGATTTTTAAAGAGTTACTCTGTTAAAGAGAAACTCTTCCTTGCGACCCCACAGCTGGGCTGCATGGCACAGGGAGTTTTGTCCTGCTTATATAAGGGTTTAAAGGGTTTTTGCAGCCTCTCAAAAAAACCTGCTTTCCTTCTTGCATTGTGGAAGATGCATGGCCGTCAAAAGTGAGAAATCTCCTCTATCCCTCAGTCAGATTGTACCCAGTAGCTTCTTTTTGTCAGGTGTCTGCTTTATAACACTAATCATGAGCAAATCCCCTCGTGGCTGCAGAAATCATTTAACATGTTTGAGAGGAATGGCCAGAAAAGGGGTAACCTTCCCTAGGGTTTTCTGCACACTGCTGAATACAGAAGATTTTAAGTCAGAAGAGGACTGTAGTATTCTCCCCTTGTCTAGTTAGTGAGGGAGGACCTTTCTGGGTGCTGCTTAGAGAACCTCTCCTCCACTGGAAGCCTTACTACAAACTCTAGTTAGGGATATTTGTCATGAACCTAACTCCCTAAATGCCTGTTAAAAGTGGTCTCTTTCTATAAAGGTTATATGAGGTTGGGTAGTAAGACTTGTTAAAATTGTCTGTCCTTACCTTCAGGACACAGCTGTGCAAAAGAGAAGAGCAGCATGAGGCTGTCATTGTCTTTAGATTATGAGAGAAATGGTCCAGCTCACATAGGCTCTGGGAGAGCACCACTAGCTTGGACTCATGTCCTGGCTCAGCCACACTATTTGTTTTACCAGACTGTTGTGTTTAGTGATAAAATGAGTAATAGGTCCCCAACTGTAGCATAGAAACTTCTGGCCGTGCTCACATGACATCAGTTTGTGGTGTTGTTTTTCCTGTAGTTTGAAATCAGGCAGCTGCGGGCCCACCTTGCTCAGCAGGATTTGGACCTGGCTGCAGAGAGGGAGGCTGCCCTGCAGGTCCCACACGTGCTGAACAAGCAGAGCAGCAAGAGGTACAAGGTGGTGGCCACCGAAGACTCGGATGATGAAACCACCGAGAACATCTCAGAGCTGCGACCTGCGCGAGGTGAGTGCTGCCTGTGCACACGGGATCCCTCTGAACACTGCCCTCCAGCAGGGATGGACTGCTGCCCTGCAGGCTGCATTTCCCATTGCTGCAGAGAGGCTGCATCTGCTCTGAAGTGGCAGGAGCTGGTGTGTTTGGGAGCAGGTTCTGAACAGAGCCAAAGCAATGACAGGGGAAGAAAATGGCTGTGATGTACCTTCCCACCATCCTCATGGTTGGATTCATCAAACACTAGAGAAGCGGCAGCCAAATGAAAGTTGGCCAAAGGATAATCACTCAGAGGTAAAAGCAGGGAAATTGGGAAGAACATTGAGAAACAGTTTTGGTCTTTGGCCACTTGCATTTCTGTGGTTTGGAGAGGACTCCTGCATCAGCTGTGGGGCTTGCCTTGCCTGGGCTGTGCTCTCACCAGTTTCCTAAAGCTGCCAGTGCTGGGCAGGACAGCACTCGTGCCAGGAAAGGAGGGAAGTACAGTGTGGGCATCCAGCTTGCATGTCTGAGTGCCACGTGGCCATGGTGAGGAGCACTCTGCTGCCTCGGGATGTCTGCTGGGCAGCTCTGTGGCTTGGGGGGATAAAGCAGTTAAATTTACTTGGATCCAATTTTATTATGTAAGTGCTAGACCTGAATTTTTTTCTGGAAAAGACAAAGCTCCTTTCCTGTGATCCACCAGCTGTTCCAGTGGAGTGTAGAATGTCTCCTGGTTTAATGTAATATTTTAGAGGAGACAACACTATCTGCCTTACCTTAGTGGTATGTTAGTCTTCCTTGGGCATCTTAGCTTAATTATTGTGAATCTGTTGTAATTAGAAGTTTGCATGGTGTCTTTATGTTGGTCAAACTCCTTAGAATTCAAGGGACAGATGCTTTAAAAGCTGTTAGACATTTTCAAATTATAATTGTTTCCTTTCTCTACAGAGTAGTGAAAGCATGTAGAAATTGTTTTGGTTTTTTCCTCTTTATAATATCTAAGTACTAACTACAGTCAAGCCATTAATTATTCCTGATATGAAATTGTATTTAAAAGCAGACAGTTGAGCAGACTGACCCCTGAAATGCATTTTCGTCTTTTTTGTAGTATTTCAGAGGTTTCCCCAGTGGATATATTATAATTTATGCATGTGTTCCTTGCGGGTTACATTTGGAACTGAAGAGTGTTCTGCACTGTGTAGGGAGGCTTGCTGAAATTTTAGTGCTGTGGAGGTTGATCTAAAAATTCTTCTGTCCAAGGTATTCACTCCAACATTCAGGTTAACAGAATTATTCATTATTCATGTCTTCCTGTAAAATGCTGCCCACCCTTGCAACAAAGTAGGCACCCAAACTTCAGATTGATTTTTGCACTTAGGTTACATGATTAGAGGGATTTGTTCTTCTCACTGAAAAAAGACATTCAGCAAATAAGAAAACATTGATTGCTTCACATATTGGGTAAGGTGCAGTTATATTGAAACAATTATACTGAGTATGCAGAATAAATTTCCAGTTCCTGGAGATCATCTAAAAGCACCAGAGGAAATGTTTCTTGTGCACTTTATTTATATATTGCATACAAAGTCTTCGTAGATGCATTGAGTGCTTGTTGTCAGAACCTGAATTAGGGTGACTGTATTTGAACAGGTATTTCTGTGGAAGGAGGCAGGAGCTGGACAGGAGGAATTCCCTGTGTTGTTGCAGCAAGGGCCAGCAGTGTGTGGTAGTCTGTCACCACACGGGGCTCAGCCTGCATGGGACACCGCCCAGCAGCAGTGGTGATCAGGGGCACGGGCAGTCGAGGCAGGGGACTTCACGTGGCATTTCCGGGATCATTTTGCAGTGCTGGCTTAGGGGTTGCTTCTATGTAACTTGGAAATCTCAGCTCACAGCTGGAGAAGGCAGTTACCTGTGGGCAATAAGGATCCTGGGCCAGCCCTGCCGCATTCTTCTCCCTTCCCACCTCGACTGGGGCTTTCTTCTCCAGCTCTCCAGCACCAGCTTTTACTCCCAGTGATACACTGGCAGTTGCTGCAGCAGCTGTCACCATCCCCCCTTTGCCATGCTGGCAGGATCTTCTCCTTCTGCACCCTGCTGAGCAGTGCAGGTGTCAGCAGAGCTGCCTGTGCTGTGCCAGGTGGAAGCAGGGCACGGCTGAAGGTGCCTCCGTGTCCTCTGGGTGGGAAGGGCATGTACAGTGGGTGTGGGATCTTCCATCTCCCCACCTGCTCAGGCACGTGAAACACTCAGAGATGCAGCTCTGCAGAGCACAGGCAGACAATTCCTGTACCCTCCTGCCTCTCCTGCAGTCACGCTGGCTGTGCTGCCTTCGGGCTTCCCACACCACTTGCCCTGCCTGGAATTTCAGCCACCAGTGTTTTAACACCTGACCTTTGGGTCAAGGGTTGTATTTTGCAAATTACCCTGTGTGTCAGACCACGTTAGGGATTGCTTTGCAGCTGTTCTCTCTAAGCTGTGTTTTTCTCCTTAAAGAGTCCAGAGTGAGGGCTGCAGCTCATCATTCTGAGTGTCATTTGGCACTTGTGAGCTCTGAAACCTACCTGCCATGGCCCACTGCACTGCTGGGGAGAGGAGAAATGGGGGACCAGGTCACTCCCACTGCTGAAAGGAGAGCAGCAGTTCAAAGCCACGATTCAGCTGTTTGGCAGAACAGGCTCTGATGTGCTGTTCTTTTATGCTCTGGCAGAATATTAGCCCTACATACAACACCTGAGGCTGGGGGATGGAATGGAATGCATGTGTTTTTTCCAAATGAAACTTTGTCAGCTTTCAAAAAATCCCTGTCTTCAGAGAGCTCTGAATTCTGCCAAACCAGCAAGCTTGAGTTGGCTAGAGAACATGCTGCATGAGAAAACGGGATATTCCATCTCAGGCTAATCTTATTTCCCCCATCGACACTGAACAATGGAAACATTCAGTGCAGAATTCTTCACCATGAAGGGCTGATGGAATAAGAAAGCATTGAGACTTTTTACTCATTTCCCTACCTGGAAGTTTTATGGGACAGTGCATAAGTTAAAGGTCCTCAGGGGCAGCTGTAGCTTGTACTCTGGTATTGACAGAGGATTTTGTGCAACCATTTACATTCAGTAAAGTAAGTCAGGTAACCCCAGTATCACATGGTTATGTGCAGCACCTCAGGGAGTTTGTGTAGGGACACACAGTGACCTGCACCACGAGAGCTGTGTGTGTGCTGGCTGCTTTGGGAGTTTTCAATTGCATGTTTGCACCCAGATTTTCCCTCAGCAGATCTCCTGCTCTTTGTATTTAAAGTGCCTTAATTGCAGGTACAAGACGGGGAGAAGCAAGAGCTCTGGTCAGAGCTGTGGGCAATGGGCTGTGCAGGAGTCCCATAACTCCCCAGTGAACATTTCATGCCTCTTCCCGAAGGCCAGTCCTGTGCTAATTCTGGGAACAATGAGCTGTTTGCTGCCTCACACTTCTGCCTCCCCAGAGCAGTTCACCAAGAAATCTCCTGACACAGTAGGAATCAACTCCATGGAAAGTGTGTGGAGGATATATCGCAGTTACTAATTAGTGTGGTAAAGAAGCAGGAATTTTTTTTCACCTTTAATTTGCTTTGAATTGAGGTTTTATTTCTCTTGCCAAGAGTTTTATCTCCAGAGCAGACAAATGTGAAGGCTGAAACAGTTTTCAGCCTGCAAGTCAAAGGGTACCAGTATCAACAGCAGGAAACAAATGGAGAAGAGAGAAGGGAGGGCTGGAGGAGCTGCAAACCCAGGCCAGAGCTCTGACATTTGCTGCACTCTCAGAGCACTTCAGCTCTGTTTGTGAAGAGCTTGGGCTGAAAGCTGCTGCCTGTGAGTGCACAGCAGCATCGCTAATGATGTTCAGGACCATTGTGGTCAGCCTTTCTCTGAGAGCAGGGAAACGCTCTGAGTGCTCCTTTCTTCTTCCCAGAGATGGTTGCCATTTCACATAATGGCAAATATCATCCTATCTATTAATCTCTAAATTATAAAGGAAGTTCTAAATTATAAAGGACTTTGTACCCCGTACAGTATGTAACTGGTCATGGTGAGAATAACAGCGAATGTTTTCTTGTTCTGCACAAATCATTTTTAGTGTTTGGTATACAAAGTTCCAGGCTTCAGGGAATGCCAGGTTCACAGTGCCCCCTCTAGCCATTAATACTTCCTTCCAAAATTTATTATTCTTTAATCTCTCCCATAACATATGAATTAGAGTCCCTAGTGGAAATTCCTCATTTTCCTGCATACATCATTTCAGTTTTTGAAATTCTACAGTTCTGCCATATTGTAAGATTAATATACCACCCTTCTATTCCTTTGAGCAAGAACCGGAACTTCATATCGCCAAAAACTTTTTTTTAACTGTTCTGAGTCAAATTTCCATTTTTATGAGGTTAGCAGTAAGTCTTTTGCTTTGGGGGACTGCTGCAATTTATGATCATGCTTTAAAGAAAAGTAAAGCTTGCCCTCCCCATAGGTGCCCACTGTTTTGTAAGTGAAAAAAGTAGAATATTGGAAAGGGAACATAAAAAATTCTGGAGCTTCAGAGGGCTTCCCTTAAGATTATTCATAAGCTGTCTGAGAAGGCAAAGCAGGGCAGTGGGAAGGATTTTGTCAGTTGTTCCTTGCAAGGCAGTCTGAGCTGGTTGTATGCTTTTAAACTCTAAGCCAGTTCCTTTGGTGATCATCTGTTTGTGCTCTGAGAGAACCCTCCTAGTGCAAAACAATAGATAAAAAATAGTTTATGGTTATTTTCAAATGCTGAAATGTATCTACTTTGAAGTCTATTCCTGGAAATGGAGTATCTAAGTGCACACCACTTCAGCTTGGCTTCTCTCTAGGTGCCTCTTTCAGGCTTTGTGGTTCTCTGTGCACTGACCAGCCAGGCAGGAATCAAAGGAATTAAACCTTAAGCAACACTTACAGAAATGTGTGTGCAGTTAGTGGAGTCAGGCTCTTGTATTTCATAGTCACCAAGTGGGTGGGGTAGAAACTGCTCACTCCCAGAAGGGGTGAGCCTGCAGTCACGGCTGTGAGGGTGAAGTTGTCTCTCATCATTAATGTGAAGAGGTGTGAAGACACTGCTGACAGGTAAAGGAACACAGAACTGGAATGTTTTCCACTTTCCAGGCATGCCTTTCATAAGGATCCCTTTCAGGAGCAGATGGTGCTCTCTGTGACAGCACTGATGTGTTCTGCCCTCTGCCGCCCTTCCAGCAGCTTGGCATCTAAACTATTACAAGTCTTTTGCTAATTCTCAGATTGTTTTTATTTGTTGCCAGTTTATAACAGTTTGTTCTTGAATCCTTTTGCTCAATTTTGTTCTGTCTTGATGATTGTTTTGGTGGCAGCCATATTCTTCCTTAGCTTTGTATTTTAGACTTAGCAAATGTTGCTGTTTCACAGAGACAGACCCAGGATCCTCTGAGCCAGCTCAGATGTGGATCTGCTGATCCCTACTCAGGGAGCAAGGTTGGGAAGAGCACTGGGAGTCCCCAGCCACCCTGACACAGAGCTGTGCTGTGCTCCAGTCAGCTCACAGTGCTCTTGCTGCATCACCTGCTCCAGTGAGGCCCAGAGCCCCCATTTGGTGTCAGGATTTGGGGTTTCTGTCCCAGCAGCATCTGTTGCATATCCCAGATTTCCTTCTGCACAGTAACTTCCACCACAGGTTGATTCTTACTTAGAACCAAGCTGAAGCTGTTGCTCAGTTCTGTGTGCAAGCTGACTTTACAGTTGTTCTCAAGATGGGATATCCATGTGCCCAGGCATCCATCCAGCCTCTGCAGGGACTGGGTGTGTGTGTGAATTGAACAGTGGTGTGAGTACTGCAGCTTGCACTAATGTGGCAATCTGTCTTCAAACCAAAGCAGGGGGAATCTCCTGGAAGGTGCCAGCTGGCTGCTCCTGGTTCCTGTTGAAACAGATGAAAGATCTGCCTCTTTAGAAATCTGCTAGTAAAGATTGTTTTCTGGAAGGAAGCTGGGGTAAGACATTACTCTGAGGACTCACTTCCTCAGTGGGAGGCTGCACAGCAGAAATAAAATAACCTTCCAGTTAAGAAAAATCAGCTTGGAGAGACAGAAGGCAGTACAACCAATGGCAATAAAAATATGAAATAAAATATTCTAATAACAAAATATTTCAAAATAAAACCCCCTTTTTAAGGCCTTTTCTTGTATGCAGGGGAGTTGCAGATTGTTCAGTTAATGCATTAATGAAACAATTAAAGATCACTGTTGAGGCATTATAGAACTGAAAGACATCTGCCTTGGGTGGAATGTCATTTATATGTTTCACCAAATTTATTAGGTTTTTCTGGGGCCAAGAGAGGGAGATTGCAATGTTGTCTTGTGGGTCAGATGAGATTATATGGCACTGTACTTAAGTAGTTTATTACTCTCTGAACCATTGCAGTGTGTGTTTGGGGTCTTGCAGGAAAAGCAGCAGATTACTTGGAAACCTTCATCAGACAAAATCCAGTGGTTGTCAGACAGATCCTGACTGAGAGCCACACGTTTTTCCAATAACTGGGATTTGGGCAGCAGGCAGAGATGGGACTGCACTGCAGTGAGCAGCCGTGCAGAGGGCTGGTTCCAGTGCAGGGCAGGCTGGGTTTGTGAGACAGGGCAGAGTCTGCACAGCCTCCCCAGTCAGACATTCCCTTCTCTAGGGTGGAGTTCTGAGCGTGCTGAAGTCATCCCCACTGTCCATTTGTGGTCTCTGCTGCCTCACCCCTTGGAGCTGTCAGCCCACACTGCCCGAGCAAGCTCTGCTCATGGACCACAGAGAGCAGCCTGTTCTTCCTTCCCTGCTCAGCAGAACTCTCAGCTGAATCCCTCTGCAGGATCTCACTGCCTCCATGCCCCTACTCTGCAGGGAAGATTGTAGTTCCATCCTTGTTCACCACACATTTTCACATGGGGAAGAGCTGCCTCACTCTTCTACTCAGTCCACAACTTTTTGATCTTCATGACTAAATTTCCTGTCATCCAGACTTCCTCGGGGTCATTTATTAAGGGTGGATGTGGCACAGAGAGACAAGGCTTAGTGGCAGTGTTAGGTTTACTGGTAGACTCAATCTTAAAGGCCTTTTCCAACAGAAAAGTTTCTGTGATTCCTGATGGTACATGTAGCAAGAGGATCCCAGTCACCACCCGTTGCCATTTTCATGGGAATTAAGAGGGAAATGCTTTTCCTTTCTACTTACTGCCAGTTTTTAGTTTGCTGTAAATACCATTTGGGCATCTCAATAGCTGAAGATGCAAAGTCTGTGTCCTGGAAAAGGAAGTGCAGGTAACATTTCTGTGTATTGGAGGAGATGGATTTCTAGGAAAGGAGAAAAATTAAATCTGGATCCTGAAAATTCCAAGATGGTGGAAAAGAAGTTAAAAAAAAACCCATGCAAATTGTGAAGAATGAAGTATTTCTTAAGACAGCTCCGTGTCTGCAGCTGAAACTGGAATAGATTGACAGCAGAAAACACTATGTAGAGTGTAAATAATACAAGTGCTCTGTCCTTTGTGTAAAAGCTGGTACTCCCTGCACGCCCCCAGCTGATCCTGGTCCCATGGGACCCCCACTCCAAGCAGGGACCAAATCTCAGAATCCCCACAAGCACTTCAGTGTTCTGTGGTGCTCTGCACAGCCGAGGCTCTGTGGGTATGTTTTAAATGCACAGATAGGTGCTTTCAGTTGGGTATTTGTTGCATTATTTTGAACTCCTTTTTTCAGATGTAGAATATAATGGGAGGTAACTGGAATTGTTTATAACCTTCAATGCCCAAAGCAGCTGAGACTCCCATATGACTCAGATGACTTTAATTGTCAGTTTGCTTTAATGTAATGATTCAGAAACTTAATCTGTTGTTGAAATATTTATTCTGCTGCTGTTATTCCATTGCTCTTTATTGGTTTTTATTCATAAGAAACTACTCAAGGTTGAATATATGTTTTATATTTACATACACATGCACATATGGATATATTTATACATATATTTTTAATTTATAGCTAAGTGGATCAGCAGTGGTGAGTAATGAGGCCATCACACAATAACATTAAAGGTGGCAGCTGGGAGCTCCCCCAGTCTTTGTGCCCGTGGTCACACACAGGGCCAGGCCAGGCCAGAATCCTCCTCCCAGCTCAGGGGCAATGGGGCAGTGCAGTTCTGGAGCTCCTGCCCAGTGTGTGGCAGTGCCCACTGCTGCCATGCAGAGCAGCCTGGTTCTGTGCTGGCTTGCTTTGGACACAGCTGCCGTGTCTGGGAGCAGTGCTGGTGCATCCTGCCAGCTGGCAGGGCAGGCAGTGTTTGCAGTCCTAAGGAAGCCTTGATCTGAGCATTGCCTTTAAGACATGGAAAGCAGGTGAGTAACTTCAAGTGTTTCCTGCCTTTGATGCAAAGTGTCTTGGCATTTAGAGAGACTGTATGGGAGCACCCAAGGCCCCTGTTGGTGGCTTTTGTCAGGTGACAGGGAGGGTGACCCTCACCCAGCCAAAGTGCTTTGCTGTTTTCCTTGGTTATCTGCTTGGAATTGGACTCCAGAATGCTGAGAGTGCCTTACCAGAAACGCAGCTACACAGGCATTCTCTGAACCAGAGCCTGTGTCTGTATGGCTGGCAGGTTTGGTGGCACTGAGAGTATCAATCATGCATGACTGAAATGAAGTGTATTTCAGCAGCAGATAGCTGAAAAGCCTTGCAATGTTCTCCTAATTCAGCGGCATCGCCTTGAGCTACTCTGAGGCCTCTTTTTTAAACTCAGACATTAGCACAAAGCACACCTCTGACTGCAGGCATTTAAAGATCAACAAGGGCCGAAAAAGCTTTTAAGATCCAACGAAACCAGGAAAACAACCACGTTGCCTTTCAGTGTCAGGTTAGATTGCCTTCTTATGAGTGCAGCTATTTCAGGTACAGAGTGCTTGGTGGTTTGGGTGTTGTTGTGTGAGGAAAGTGTTCCCTGGAAAACATCTGTTTCTTTCACCTGCAAACCGCAATGTGCTGTGATGAGGCAGGACTGTAGCCACAGAGACCCAGGGGACGAAGGAAATCTGGCTCAAAGGGATGAGCATGGGTTTCTGGAACATGGTATCAAAAAGAGCACTTAAAAGGAGAGAATGCTTTTAGAGCACAGATACACCGCAAATGGGGCAGGTCAGGTTGCTTGGAAGCCTGATGTTCTCTGGGCCTGCCGATACTGGCAATGTTTGTCTTCCGCTCAGAACA
The DNA here is from genome assembly GCF_021018805.1 of Prinia subflava. NCBI lineage: Eukaryota > Metazoa > Chordata > Aves > Passeriformes > Cisticolidae > Prinia > Prinia subflava. Next base: position 14,813,496 of record NC_086261.1, read on the forward strand.
AGAGAAGTTTACTTTTTCCACAACGGTAAAACGTTCTGCTTTTCTGTAAGATAACAGTAAATCCCCATCATCTGCAGCATCTCAAATCTGTACATGCAGTAGAGCTGCTGCTTTCCCTTCTGTGGTCATGTCTTCATTGTTAACTTGCTATTGAAGTTCAGGTGTAGCTCTCGTGCATTTACTGCAAGTTTAGTATTACACCCCTGATTAATAAAACTTTATAGTAGGTTTAAAGCCAACAAATAGTGTAATGTTAACATTATTCTGTATATTTATATGCATGTGTTATGTACACCAAAATAACTCTTCATTCATTTAAAATTGAAAAGACATTATCTTAGAAGGTAGAGAATTACACATTAAAATCACACATGGTGTCTCCCTTTCTCTTGCGGGGAAGGAGGTGACTGGGGATGTCAGTGAGCAGCAGCAGTGGGTCTGTCTGTGCTGTGCCCTCGGTTCAGCCTGCCAGGATAAATACCAGGTTTACTGGAGTGCCCTGGGTGGGAGGGGAGGGCCCTGCTGACCAGGCAAAGGCCAGTGTTGTGTTTGTCTCTACAGAGCAAGGGGAAATGGCCAGAGCTGTGTCAGCCTCTGGAAAGAGCACAGAGCACCTTTCCTTTGGAGCCCAAAGTGCCTCATTCCCAGGCCAGTGCTGCAAAGGACGGTGACAAAGAATAATCCAGTCCCTGTGCTGGCTGCAGCCACAGCGTGGATGGGGTGAAATGCATTCAGGTCTTGTGGCCTAAAAATCCAGAGCAGGTGGCTCTGGGCATGCAGGGAGAGGAAGACCTTCCATGGGGTGGGATTCAGACATATTTAAATGGTCTTCTAAGGGCTGCCTTTCTGTTCTTTCAGAGGATGACATGAATAATTACATCAGCCGATACTACAACGAGCCCAGCAGTGGTGAGTGTTGCTTGAAAACACAAACGTGAGCAGTATTTTTGCATTGCATCGTGTGCTGTAAACCAGGTGAGACTGAGCAGTGGTGTAGACCTGTCCTGGAAATGAAACCCACAACAGGCTCCTGGTTTGGTCCGTGAAGTGTGAATGTCAGTTCAGTCACTCTCTGAAAGCTGAAGGGCCCCAAGTTTGCTCTTGCTGATGGCACTCAGGATAGTCTGGAGATCTGGGAGGGGTTAATTCCCTGTAGCCAGGCTGCCCAGCTCACAGAGCAGTTCAAATGGATCTGAGAATGAGCAGTAGGGACAAAATAAATGAAGAGAAAAGAAGTGGGGAGACAGCCTAGCCCAGCACCACGCTGGGAACCTTTCAGAAAGGTTAAACTGAATGGTGGGAAACCTCAGTGGCTGGGCCCTGACCTGAGGGCAGCCTTCAAACAGATGTTCCTGGCAGACGTCCTGCTGGCATGAGGGGCTCTGCCTGTGCTGGGGGCTCTGCACAGCCCTGCTGGGCAGCACTGGGGGCTCTGCCCGTGCTGGGGGCTCTGCACAGCCCTGCTGGGCAGCACTGGGGCCTCTGCACAGCCCTGCTGGGCAGCACTGAGGGCTCTGCCCGTGCTGGGGGCTCTGCTCAGCCCTGCTGGGCAGCACTGGGGGCTCTGCTCAGCCCTGCTGGGCAGCACTGGGGGCTCTGCACAGCCCTGCTGGGCAGCACTGGGGGCTCTGCCCGTGCTGGGGGCTCTGCTCAGCCCTGCTGGGCAGCACTGGGGGCTCTGCACAGCCCTGCTGGGCAGCACTGGGGGCTCTGCCCGTGCTGGGGGCTCTGCACAGCCCTGCTGGGCAGCACTGGGGGCTCTGCACAGCCCTGCTGGGCAGCACTGGGGGCTCTGCACAGCCCTGCTGGGCAGCACTGGGGGCTCTGAGAGCCCTGCTGGGCAGCACTGGGGGCTCTGAGAGCCCTGCTGGGCAGCACTGGGGGCTCTGCCCGTGCTGTGGACTCTGCAGAGCCCTGCCCAGCCGGGGCTGGCCGTGCTCTGGCTGCCAGCACAGCGGGGCCAGGGGAGGCTGAGCAAGGCAGGCTCTGACCGGTGGCAGTGTGCACCCCCCTCTTACGTATATAACATTTTGTAAATACACTAAAAAAGTGTGTGTGCTTAAATATAATGTGTTATAAATGTATATCCCCATATATACACACACAGGGTTATAGGAAAAAAAGTGTGTGTGCCTGCATATACATGTGCATAGAATATACACAAGGTATGCATACATATATAAATATATATATGCATTTATGTGTATATATATAATGTACTGCATAGTTTATCCCTATGTATAGTATGCATACATAGTGAAATACAGGTGTATATAGATATATTTATCTATATAAGGATGTGTCTGGTATATCTATAAAACATGTATATATGTGTATGGATATAGATTTATAGTGTATTCTATATAACCCACATATATAAACACAAACCTAGATACACATACATAAAGATGTAGGTAAACATACACATACATGTATGTATATAGTGTATCATACATGTCTCTCCAAACATACACACATCCCATATGGGTATTATGTGAGCACATTAACACACATATAAGGGTAATTTGATTTTGTGTATACATATGGATATATCTTTATATAAAGATGTGTGAAAGGCTGTGTCTCTGTACATACTGAGGTACTTTATTAGAATGCATATATTAAAAATATCAAATGTATAAAGGAGTGTGAGAGGAGAGATGGTCAGAATGTATATGTATTTATAATAGAAATGCATGTGTATATATTACAGGAATGAAAATATGTATCTCTGTATGATGTATTGTAGATCTTTAATCCTGTATATACATCCACACATATGGAAATAGATTTATATGTAGCTGAAGCTACATAAGTACTAAACAGAAGGGAGTGTGAGTGTCTGGTTGTAAATCCAGCTGGCATCCAGTGGGACCCAGGCAGGCTGGAGAGGGGGGTCCTGCATCCTCCCAGGGGAAGGTCCTGGCGCTGTGCCCGGGCACTCCCCAGCACAAGCCCCGGCTGGGGACCAGGGCATCCAGAGCAGCGCTGAGGACAAGGACCTGGAGCTCGGGTGAGCCCCTGCAGAGCTGCCCCGACAGGAGCAGGGCAGGATCAGCAGGATGTGGAGCTGCAGTCCAGAGGAGCCCGGAGGTGCCGGGGCTGAGCCGCTCTGCCCTCGGCCCGGCTGGGAGCGCTGAGAGGGCACAGCCCTGGCACAGCGGCCCAGGCACGTGGAGCCCTGGCAGTGCCCGAGCACCCCGGCATGGAGGAAGTGTCCCTGCCATGGCAGGGGTGGCACTGGATGGGCTGCAAGGTCCCTCCCAACCCATGAGCACAGGGATATTGTATTGTATTGTATATGAACACATTACATATGTATAATGTGTATATAATAATTGTATGTAATAGAATGTATATGTATAATTTCTGCACATGGGAGATAGATATGCTTGTATATCTGTTTATAGATCAGGATGTGTGCGTGTGTCTTGCATATGTAAAGGCATTTGTACACGTTTGTCTCTGTAGATGTATATTTTATTATATGCATTACAAAATATGTGTGTGTGCACATGTAGCCGTAATGTATTAGGTATCTATAGCCATATCCATACATAGAGAGCTATATACTTAGATATGACTGTGTATGTATACGTAGTCTGTATAAAGATACTTTAAGTGTGGCATATATGTGTGTATATATATGTCTGTCCCATAAATATGGGGATAGATACATATTTATAGATATATGTGAGAGAAACTGTATATTCATATTTTATGTTTCTTAGGTAATATAAATCAATGAGGGGTGAATGGCTATATACATGTATTTTTAATGTGTATCATATGTGTATATATAGATATATATTACATCTATATATAGATAGATATATATGACATATAACATGGATCTATCTCTGTGTGTATGTTTCATGTATAGGCATTATAATATAAATTATATACCTATATACAAGTTCCCCACATAGATACACACAGAGAGGGAAAAGTGTGTCTATAGATTTTAAAACATAATTATATATATTTTAGAAATGTATATGACTGTCTGCATATACATGTCTTTTTAGTCTGTTTTATGCATGTCATTATGTGTACATTTTACATATAAAATATATACTTGTTGTTCTATAATGATATAGGTATGTGGAATGTTATGTATAGGCTTACCCTATCTCTGTGTGTGTATAAATGAGGCTGTTTATGTGTATATGTGCAGACAGATACACAGACAGGTAAAGATCTATGTACTTCATTGGCATTTTATAGATGTGTAAATATATGTAAAGAAACATATATAGATAGCAGGTGAGATATATGTGGGTAGGTATGAGAGCCTGTTTAAATACATGTATGGTTTATATACTGGGACATGAGTGGACCTGTATTATATAGAAATCTGCATGCTTATATAGATGTATTATGAAGGGAAAACATAGATATATGCATAGAGACATTCCCTCTGTAACTATGGATGTCTCCATATAAAGCTATGCATATGGGTGTATAAAATCTGTATATGTGTGTGTGTGAGGGAGAAAGCGTAGACACATGAATTATATACAGAGCTATTTTTAAAATGTACACACATACACATAGAGGTATAAAGTATTGGTTTTATTTGTGTTTGTGCCTCTGTATACATCCCCAAGCTCTACAGGACTATGTATATCAACAAACACACACATTCCCCTATCTATATGGATATATGCATATATTAAATGAGGGGATACCCTGCATATACCTATGTGTTTTATAGTGTGTGTAGAGACAGAGAGACACATACACAGGTATATGGTACTGTTTACAGATGTATAGCCACATAATATACATCAAAAGACATTAAAAGGGAGGGTAGTTTAATTTTAAATGTATAATATGTATTGTTGGTGTTATGTATAATGTATTATAGATGTATATCCTTATATTTGCAGTCCCTGTGTATGTACACACAAATTTACACGTGTGTATATATATGTATGTGTGTGTATACGTGTCAGGGAGGTGTTTTTAAGGAGAGCAGACTGTATTTAAAGGGACTATTGTGTGTTCATGCATCAAAAGTAGGGTGTATTTTACAGGGGACTCCTCATCCATATACACATTCTGTATGTGTGTGTGTGTGTGTACAATGAGCAGGTATATACAGGAATATCCTATTGACTTACAGATGTGTGTGTATACACACATCCCTTGATATCAACCCCCCTTATACAGATAGCAATGAAGATAGAGCTGAGTTCTTAAGTAAAAACAGAATGTATTTTCAATATATATTTATATGTACATGCATCTTATAAATAAATATACACACAGAGAGGCAGGATCTTTTCTGTTTAGTACTAAGTAATTATGTATATTTAAGGGATGGGCTATGTATTATAGTGTATATAGGTGTGTGTATAATACACACAGATGTGTGTGTAAAATATTCTATATGGAGCTCATGTATGCACATATTTCCCACATCTGTACGGAAAAATCTAAAGATTATGTGTCTAAAAAAGGGAGAAGGGGAGAGAGGCTGCGTTTATGTAGCGATGTGTAGAATACATCTGTGCGTGTGTGTGCAGGTGTACAGCACTGTTTGTAAATGTCTCTCTGTGCCCTCTGAATGCCTGTGACAATCTCTGTGTGTGTATACACACATCACTGGCTATGATGTATATATACATATATATCTATTACACTGAACGTGTTTGTCTCTGGGTGTGCCTGGGAGTGCAAGTATAGCTGTAATGTATATCCTGATATATGCACTGTCCATGTATGTACACATGGTGCCAAGTCTGCGTTTCTACAGAGAGGTAAGGCTGTGCAGGTGCAAGTGACAATTGTATGGAGTTAAAGAGGAGCCCACACAGTGCATCTATAAAGTGTCTGAATATTCACAGATATCATGTGTTATTATAGGGGACCATATACAGTGTGTGTGCATGTGTATGTGGAACATTGTATGGACTCACACACACGCGCCATGTCTGTAGGGACAGATCTGTGCAGGAGTAGATGATACAGATTTACAGTGGGGCAGGTGCACATTGTATTACACGTAGATGTATATCCCTGTGTATACATCTCCATAATAAACTTTGTGGTCTATAAAAAGGTGTATGTATATAATTTAAAACATGTATAAAGATTGGGGGTAGCATGTATAGCTATAGTGTTATACATGCATTATATTGTTTTATACATTCCAGATTTATATATACACACCATAAGACTTCAATATTCATACACAAAGGTAAGCATACATGTGTGTAATTGTATACATTCTATTTAAAGAGTAACAATTACATTTTCAAAGGGGGAGAACAACCACAATGTCCCATAGATAGTACATATCTACATTTTTATATATCTATGCACACATGTATATACACAGATATGTATGTAGAAAATGTACATAGAGATGTATAGGTCTAATGGTCTAATGTATAGGTACATGTGGGGCTTGTAGATATATATATATATATATGTGCACAGCTCCTTCCCATTCTATATGTTTAAGTCTATATATAAGATTAGCTATGTATAAAATTAGGTGGATGAGAGACTGTAGATTCAGCTGTGTGTTATATATGTGTCTGCACATGTATAGAGAGAGGTATGTCTAATTATATATTGATATATATCTCTATAGATCCCTATAATATACTTGGAAAGCTGTGAAAAGGTACATATAAGTGTGTGTACATATATATTTACATAGATACATATACATGAAAAGACTATAAGGGGGAGGGGATGCTCATGTACAGGTAAAATGTGTTCTGTATGTCCCTCTAACTATGGTCCCCAGCCACACACACACATACTGACAAATCTATGTATTATATTTACAGGTAGGTATACCCGTGTGTGAGAGCACAGGTATTCTGTTTATAGATAATAATTCCATGTATTTAAAGGGGAGGCATGTATTGTCTATATAGGATATGTATGTGTACTGCATCATATATGGATCTCCATGTAGTCTAAAGACATGTTAATAAATAGCTATGTAAATACAAAGGGATAGAATCATGTATCGGTAGCATTGCTTACATATATATTTAGCCAATAAATATACATACACATACAGAGAAATATGTATACATTTTGCTAGAAAGGTAGAGGAGTTGTATAATGGTAGATAACTGTCTTTCAAGGGGGCATTACATCTTGTATGTATAACAGAAGGTCTGTGTACAATGTATTCTGTATTGGGCTCACACAGACAGAGTTCCTCATCTCAATATATAAAGATCATATGATCATAAAATGGGGTGGGGAAGGGTGGGAGCCTGCATCTCTACACCTGTGTATTGTGTGTAATAAATGTGTGTGCTCATGTATGTATTTACAGGTATGTGGCCCTACCTATACATCCCCAGTGCATAGAGCAGGAGATAGATAAAAGGCACATGTGCATAATTCAAAGACGGTCTCAAGAGAGTGGGGGTTGTGTTATTATGTGTAGGTATGGTGTGTGTATGTATGTATATCCCTATGGGTACACACATCCACACACCTATAGAAGAACCGGTACAACTTGGGGAGAGGTGGCATGCTGTTGTAGCAGTAGCTAATTGCAGGTGTTTAAGGGAGGGACTGTAGCCTGCAGGTACCTATTGCCTGTCCATGTACACACGCAGGCAGAGTGGATTAGAGATGCAGTTCCTTAGGCACACATGACTACACCTCTAGGTGTTGGCATTTGAGAGTGACTATATATATATATATATATATATATATATATACACACATATATAGCATACAGTGTGTGTTATATCTGTGTATCCCTCTACAGCTGTTCCTCCTGTAAACTTAGAGAGGTGGGGATAGAGAAAAGGGCTGTGTTACTGTGTGTATACATTTTTACATACATATTAAAGGGGGTCTGTGGCCTGTAGCGTGTGCCTCTCAAATGGCTTTGTGTCCATCACTGTAGGTACAGAGAGTTACACGTGAACTCGCTCTAGCTCTCTGTACCCTGTGCAGCTGCCTCTGCTCTGTCCCTGCAGACAGCGGAGTCCCCGAGGCCGCCCTGTGCGTGGTGACCACGGCCGCCATCGACGTGCACCGGCCCAACATCTCCTCGGAGCTGTTCACGGTGGAGGTGCCGCTGCGCCTGGGCAGCACCGGGACCTCGGCCAGCCTCACGTCAGGCAGCGCCTCGCGCTCCACCGTCAGCTCGGGCACGCGGGGCTGCAGCGAGAGCAGCCAGACCCTGGGCTCATCCCCGGACTGCAGCACGGCCTGCGAGGCGCCAGCCGAGGCGGGCGCAGGGGCCGCCCGGCAGCGCACGGCCCACGCCGTGGTGCAGGAGCTGCTCTCGTCCCTGTCGGAAGAGGCCTGCCTGGCGCAGAAGGGGCTGGATCCCGTCAACCTGAAGCTGCCCAGCCCAGCCGGCTCCGTGGGGACCAGCCCCGACCTGGGCCACCGGCTCACTGTCTACAACCGCAGGAACCAGGAGAGTCTTGACGTCTTCCAGCTCAAGCCGCTCCTCGACTGCCCGCAGGGCGCCCCAGTGATTGAGGAGAAGTATGGGGGACTGGGGGCCCCGGAGCCACGGCTGGGCAGGGTTCCTGAGGCATAGGGCCAGCCGGGGGGAATGGGGACTCCCGTGGAGACACGCTCACCATGCTGGGCCACGAGGCTGCCACAGGCAAGGTTGCCGAAGACAACCTGGGGCATCTCCTGCAAGGGCCACCAGCCCAGGGTGAGGCCAGCACTGCCTCTGCTCACCAGTGTCTGTGGCACATGACCTACCTGCCCTGCCACCAGCTCTGGGACAGCTGGGACCTACGGTGGCCATGTGGACCTTCCAGCAGTCTTAGGCCAATACGGCCCCACAGTGCCTGGAGGGACAGACAGACTGTGGTGGGAACGCCACAGAACTTCCACCAGTCCAGGGCCAGCACAGCCCCATAGTGCCTGGGGGCAGGACAGAGCTGCTGGACAGCTTGGGCCCAGCCTGGCTCCCTAGCTGGGTCACCCAGCCTGACCCTGCCCGGGGCTGAGCATGGCTGGGAGGCGTGTGGAGATTGGAATAAACACTGACAAATACATACTGCCTCCTGCCCTGTGTCACTCTTGCTGCCTTCTCTTACCTGCCTCCCCTGTCTTGCTTTCTTCCACCCCACCACTCCATGTGCCGTGCAACTGACCACCAAAAAACCCCAATAAAAACAAAAAATAACCATCCCAACACCAGAGTAACTGACCCCACCTCTTTCCAGTAAAATCCTTTATTTGCCCTTACTCCACAGCGCCGGGTCCCGTCACCAGCACTCACTTCTTCTTCAGGAGCTCCGTCATCTCTGGCACCGCCTGCAAACACCAGTGCCAGGGTAGTAGTGCATGTTCCCCTCTGACCCCCACAAACTCGCCCCGTGCAGTTCCCAGCCCTGCAATTACACTGCCCACCCTCCCACCCAGCACAGCACTCCAGGGGCTGTGGGTCACCCCAGCTCACAGCACTCCCCACTTCTCTCCTGCTGAATAAAGCCTCTTAATTATTTAAGAGAGCTACATTTCCATTAGGTGGAAATAATGCATTCGTACAAAATTTATTAAGGTAATTGTCTACATGGTGTTTCTTCAGAATGCGACTTTGTCTCTGGCCTACAAAGAGCCCCGTGCTTGCCACGGAGCCAGCGGGCATTATTTCAGGAATGGCATTAAGTGCTGGCAGAGTTTCTGCCCGTGCCTCCACAGAGCCACCACACTGCCACCACTCACACGTGTGGCCGCACACAGGCAGTGACACACAGGCGCTGGGACAGGGCTGGCTCGGGGCTCCAGAGGGAACTGTGAGCTCCTCCTGGGCAGCAGTCAGTGAGGCAGCAAGCCCAGGCAGAAATAATCACGCCTCCTGCCAACTCTCTACTTCCAAACTTTATGAGGCTTAAAAATACATGCAAGCATGTATGTGTGGTTATTTCCAAAATGGTTCAACCTCAGGAAATCAGAATTGAGGCAGGCTAGCTGTGACACAACCTACTTGCAGGGATTTGATTTTAAGCACACAAATCATGACATCAGAAAGCAAATTTTTAAACTGCAACCCAAACACCCTCACACAGACATCGTTAACACTCATTAGATTGTATCACGCAGGCTCCTGTCAGCCCTCCCAGAGTTATCCTGCACACAATTCAGCCTCACCTGAAATAAGTCTGCTACCAGGCCATAGTCTGCTACTTGGAAAATTGGAGCTTCTGGATCCTTGTTAATAGCAACAATGGTCTGCAAGCAAAGTTAAAGCACCATATGAATCTAGATATTGATCATCCTCTGGGGCTGGATTACAGGGCCAGGTCTTAGCCAGGAAAGGGGCTACATTCTCTCCAAGCCCCCAGAAGCAGAAGATTTATCTGGGCATTTGTTTAATAGTTTTCCATCTCAAAAACAAACACCTCCTTCCCTCCACATACACCACAATCCCCTTGGGAAAAAACCCCAAACCCTCCCTTCCCTGCTCATCATACACATCTCTGCTGTGCTTCCCTGTTGAAAAGCCTAGAAAAAAATTACTACAAAGGATTATCTGCACATTCTAACCTGCACCACTGCAGAAGTAACTTTGAGGCAGCAGCTACAACAAGCACAATAAAGCCCTGTCCAAAGGCCTCTGTACTTGCAGTGGGAGACAGCATTTAGTTTGTCACACAGGAGAAAACAGCACAACAAATCCCAACACAGTGACCCAGAAAATGTCTTGGTTTAAACTCTGCCATACATTGAATCATCCTTAACTGCCTGTGACAGCTTCCAGCAAGGTAAGTGTGGGTGTCCTCATCAAAACCTCCAACAGGATGGGGAGCACTCCACAGAGGAAGGGAAACGAATCCTAAAGCAAACCCAAAAGCTCACGGAAGGGGCCTTACACCGAGAAGGGGCACAGAGCACAGCCCTGGGGCAGTGCCTGCCCCCTCCACACTGCCAGTGGAGCAGTGGTTCAGGGCAGCTCTAACCCAACAGGCAGCTGAGGCACTAAGCTGCCACTCCATGGCTGTTTTACTCCCTCCACTGAAATTCCAACAAAATTAATGGCTCAGTAAGCAGGGGCCTAGTGGCAGTAACTCAAAGAGTAAAGTTTACAAATCCTGTGGGTTTAGGTCCCCAGAAATGTTATTTCTTGGCATGCCATTTGTCCCCTGAGAGTCCCTGTAAAGGACCCCATCATGCATAGAAGCAGGCACTACCCAGAGCACTGCCCCTGCCCTCTGGCCAGCTCACAGCCAAGGATGTGCACGTGCTGCAGCAATGCTGCCCTTGACCTGTTCTCCCCTGAGCTTTATTGGTTTTATTTCAGTCACCCCCATTTACAAATGCAAGCCTCCCCTGACAAGCTGCAGTGCAGGAACGAAATCCAGGCTGTGATCCCTGAGAGTACTGGCCCAGTGAAGACCTTCCCTGACCCTCCTGAGGCCCAGCCAAGGCCAGCAGTCAGTGACACCACAGGGGCTGCCAGCTGTGTCCTTAGCAAAAAAATAATTTAAAAACTGCTTGCAAAACTGTCTGAAGCTTTGGTTTGGCAGCCTAGTCCTTCTTCTGCTTCCTTTAGCTGAAATTCAGTAAAATTTTGTTCCCTACCTCATTGCTAACTCAGGTAAGCAGCAAAAGAATCACCTTGCTCACAAGAGAAGTTTGTGAGTTAAATCTCTGAGTAAGAAAAGACAGGGGAACTCTCATGAGGGAGTTAGAAATAAGGAAAGAAAGCAACAATTCTCCAGGTCTCCTCAACAGCTGCATTTTCTACCTTGCTGTAAAATAACAAATAAATTATACATTTCACTTGGTAGAAAGCATCTGACTGCTTTGGAAAACATATCCTGAAGTGTACAAGTTCACAATGCCAGATAATTCAGAGTGCTGAGGGAGGACAGGGGAAGCATCAGAGAGCTCCCATGGCTGCTTAATTCTTTGTTTGGGAAAACTGGATCTTTTCCATAACTACCCCACCTAAATGCTTTAGCTAATAGGAAGGCAGAACACATTCCAAATACAAATAACTGAATCCTAATTTTACAACAGACACATTAGCTTACACTAAAAATACCTCAGATATGGGAGAAATGGGAAGGGTCAAAGTTAAATAAGCACCTCATACCAAAAAAATTCATCCGTCCTTATTTCTTATAGCAGAATACCTCAAAATATCAAACATGCCTTTGGAAGAGCCATAAAAGCAGAGGTTTTGCTGTTACAGTGTAGGATAATATAACTGTTCAATGTTTCTGTAACAAAGGAAATTCTGGCACTTCAAGTCAGAGGTTCCCAGTGCTGCTGGCAGCCTTAACTGAGATAAAGCAGCAGATAAACACAGAGAGGGTCACATCAAGGCTTTGTGCAGCATCCAGTACCCGGTTCTCAGTGGCTGCTGCTCATCCCACCTGCCCATGTCCTCAGCCAGGCACGGGCACAGCCGGACACTGAACCCCTCCACAGCCACTTGTGCTGCTGTGCCCGGGGGGCTGAGGTGGCCGTGGCAGCAGTGCTGGCCTGGGCTCTGCCTCTGCTGCACTGCACGAGACACTGGCAGTGCTGTTCCACCACAGCCCTTGGGAATACACTGCCACAACTCCCACTGCTCAAGAGGGACCTCACCCCTGCCCATCACACACCCTGAACCTTTTCTATTTTGGTTGTTTTTTCTCCACTGTATCAACTAATGCTAACAGCACTCAAGTCCCTGCTTTTAGAAAGCTTATCATTTCCCCCTCCAAAATATTTATATCATACGTGAGAAAAAAATGGTAAGAAAGCAAAGACTGTCCCACCACACAGTTTGTGGGGACAATTACCAGTCACAAACTGGTCTGTGGCTGGTTAAACACAAGAAACTAGTGCAAACTTTTGCAGCCTTTTTCCTCGGCTTTTATAAACTATTCAAAGTTGTGGCTTAGTTAAGTTCATTCCCTGAAAACAAACAAACAAAATAATACATACCTTTTTAAAAATCACTGCAGGAGGCAGGACCTCCAGTTTTCATGTCTGGCATTTGATAGTATCAGTCAGCAGGTAACTCTGCTCCTCTTTAAACACTGCACTGCGGGCCAAAACTGGCCATTCCAATTTTGGATTATTTGCTTTGGCAACTAATGAGTTAAACCTTTTAAAGTTTTACTGCCGTTTTATAGCAAGTTTCCATTTGAATGGCTAAATGCAGGAATGTCAGAGACATCTTTTACTTTATGGAATAGTAAGTTCATAATTCAAATTGCGCATTGTTATGCATGAATTAATATGTCATAGTCTGGATTAAAGGCAAATGGAACTATTGTATAGAATTCAGGCATATGTGCTTTGGGTTGGGATTTTTTAAACGAAGTTAATTAGCCGCTTCCACTGATCACTTTGGGTTGTAGTGCAAAGGTTTTTCTACCGTGTGAGATGTTTTGCCACAGTATCTTTTTCTTTTGTCAAAGACTGTTTTAAAGCAGCAGGAAATACGAAAACCATCTAAAGCACTGATGTAAAAGCAAGGGAGTCAACCCATTTCCTTCCTCAAAAATCTCTTCTAGTACATCACCTTCACATACCTTGCTGTCTTTCATTCCAGCCAAGTGTTGGATTGCTCCAGATATTCCCACAGCAATATAGAGTTCCTAGGAAAAATGAGAGACATTTTTGGTCCCCACACCACAGTCTCAGTAAGCTCTCACAAACCTAAATCCAAATCAATTACATGCAGCAGTTTTTACATTACAGTAGTTTTGAATACTAAAGGCAACTGATGATTGGTTCTGTTCCCCACCTGCGGATGCAATGTGACTGCAAAAGAAGAATCCCAAAGCAGCATCTAGCAAAGACAGATTAGGGAAAAAATAAACAAAGCCTGCATCAAAAACACACAACACTGCTCAGCGAAAGGCCAGGGCAATCCACGTTATCCACGACCCTGCAGATTCCCAGGGCAAATATTAAGATAACCTACAGAAGGATAATGCAGTTACCTGATGAGCAAACCAAGGCTTTTGTTCGAAGGCCCTCAGAGCCTTTACCTAAGACAGAATGCTCAAGACTGAAATTCAGGTGTCAGGCTTTTGGAAGGTTCCCTGTAGAGCAGGATAATCCTTTGAGGTGGCCAGGTGGGTTGGCACACAGCCCCCCTGCAGTTTGTGTCCCTCACCCAACCCTCCATGGCCTGGAGCCTTCCTGCCCCACTCACTGCCGCTCCCCCCAGAGGACAGAACGTGCACCAGCTACACCAACAGCTTCACACTTTGGAGCTCCCAGTCTCACATCTCCAAAGAGTCTTACAGTTAAAAAATAGGAACATTTGTAGGTAAATCGATGTCTATCAGCTGTTTCATTCACAGCTGGAAACTATTACTTCTCCTTTAGGCTGAAAGTCACCCATTCTATCATATATCCAAAACAAAGGGTATTTCAGCTCCCTGACAGTTTTTCCAGTACCACAAGTCCAAGCAGGCAGTCAGAGCTGTCCTCTTCAGCTAACTAATACTACAGAAGAAAACTAAAGAAAGTACATTTCACCAACTCATTCAATAACAGAAAATTAACACATAAATTTAGTAAGGGACTCATCTATCAAAAGCAGTCAAAAGGTGGTGCTTCACATGTGCTGAGGAAAGACACATTCTCAAATACTAACATGATTTGTCTTTTAAAAATATTAAGGGCATTCCATATCTAAGAACATAAAAATCTAATTTAACTCAATAAATACTACTGGGGGGCCACAGGGAGGGTAAGAGGGTCAAAACCAATCTTACCCCTGTGCAGCTGAAGCTGCATTACAGTTAAGTGGCTTTTAGCATGGCAGAGCCAAGCCCAGCTGTGGGACATGCACAGACTTACAGAGGGGAGAAGCAAACAAAGGTGTTCAAACACACCCACAGAGGCTTCTGCCATACAGGCCTCAGAGTCATTACATCAATTAAAGAAAAAAGGGAAGATTGCTTCCTGATGTTTCTACAGCTATATTGGTTTTTTTTAAATAGGAATAGATAAATGAAATTTATGAAGTCTGTATTTTTATACAAAAACTCTCTCCTGTAAAAACTGAAGGGGAGGGGAAATAAACCAGAATCGAAGTATTTGCTATCAAAAAGATTTCCTTTGAAATTGAAACGTGGAATCTAGTCCATGTACTTCCACAAAACCACACAGCCGGTGAACACACTCAGAAACTCCTTGGCCTCAGCAGGCTTTTACCAAGTGGATTACTATTAGAGGTCAATCTGTTTTAACCACAGCTGCAATGTAACCTAATATGTCCACATTAGAACTCATAGTAAGAATGCAATATTTTAATTATACCAAATAAAAGAACAGATGTTACAGGAGAAATTATTCTAACATCATGCTGTCTTTAATACAAGCTCTTTTTAGAGACACATTACCGTAATTTGATTTTTTTAGAGCAATTCATTAAGTGCCAGTCATCCAGACTACCAGATACTCTTATCAGTCTGCTTAACATTGTGAAGTTCAATCTTTGGAAAGAATCCAGCTAACCAGGAGCCAGATGCCTATGAATATATTCTATTAAAATATCTAGGAAAGACAAGGATGTTTCATTAAAAGGACATTTGTAAATCACCAGGCTTGTCTAAAAGCATTTATTATACATCTAGGCCTTGGCCTTCTAGGTTATGTGCTTGTGGCTCCCTGGTTCAGACAATTGGTCCTCTAACCCTGACAGGGGAGCACCTCAGCAATGTTTTCATTTAGAGAACATGGAACAGCATGGTTCTTACCAACACTTCCGTGCTGTAAAAGGGACAGGACTGCTTAAATCAGAGTTTTAATCTATTCTGCAGTTCAGTAGGAGGGACTCAAACTCACAATGTCTAAATGATAAAGCTTTGGGACTATTCACTGCCGTCCTGAAGAGAATTCAACTGGTCATCCAGAGATGACATAAAGCGTTGAGAATTCAAATCCTTGTTTATTTTCAGAGTAATAACCTTGTTTTGATATTTTCCCTGAAATCACTAACTTTGACCAGGCCTTTTGCTGAGTCCTGTCATTGCTGTGTTCGTTCCAAGTCTCAGGTCAGGACTGCAGCCCGAGCCCCGTGAAGCAGAAAGGAGCTGGGGACCCCAGGGCAGAGTCCCAGAGCGTGCTGGCCTTGGCAGCACAGAGCAGCAAGCTCTGCAAGGAGCGAGCTCTGGGTCCTTCAGAGCTCATCTGGGCAGGAGACCCACACAAGGCACAGAACAGATGAATCCGAGTCTGGGTCACACCTCTCAGGAGCTTTTTGGAACCCTGGAAGTTGCTCTAATTCCTGCTGTCAGGCAGCTGATCCACAGCCCCAGTTACAGGCACTCAGAGCCAAGTCCAGGACATGGAGCAGCGTTTATCAACTCCCTAGTACTGGGCACAGGCAGATTTTCACTGGAGGGCTGCTGCCAGCACTGTGCCACAAGAGAACAGGCAACAAAACAGCACACACACATTCCAGACCAAGGGTTCACAGCACTGTGAATGAATGAAGTGCCAAAAGCAACTCAAGTCACGGAAGTGAAAATTTTGGTGGTATATGGACATGACATCAGGTTAGAAAATTGTCTTGGCTCTCAGTAACTTCATTTCACACAGGACATACTGCACAAACATCACAGCCATGCTACAAATATTTTTATGAAGTTGTTGGCAGACACCAGCACAGGGAAAGAGCACCAGAGAAGAGAGCTGATGGCAAGGAAGAGCAGGATGGAGGGAACACATGGCACAGGACGCTGAACACACCAAACAGCTGAGACTGCAAAGCAGAGGACAAGAGGGCTCCTTGAGGAGGTACCAACACTGCAGAGGGGCTGCTGCTGGAGAGGCTCAGTACATCAACAGGGGGCAGATGTGAAGGGGGACACCAGCGAGGCTTCCCCAAGGGCTACAGCAGCAGCCCAAGGTGACTCTGCCAGCAAACTGGCACAGAGGCCAGGAGGGCTTTCATTTGTCCTGCCACACAACGTCCTGCACAACTCCGGAGGCAGACACGACCCTGACAGAGACCTCCAAGTTTATAAGCACAGATTGGCATCACAACCACCCTAAAAAACCCCTCCAACTCCCAAATTTGTCCTATGCCAAGTCAAGACTCCAAATCAAAACCCCACCTTCTCAGTTGCTAGCTAAAGTACTCATCTACACATATTTTTCCAATAGAAATGACCATGGTATGTTTTAGAGTCATGCTAATCATTAAAATGAAGAAAAACTTCTCCTTAGCCATTCCTAAACTCTTATTTCTGCTTCAGACTTACCAACTTATATATACCTGGCAGACTTCACATGCACGAATCTGCACACGTGGCTCCAGAATCCATACAGCTACTGACATGCAGTTTGGACAAATGCACAGGAGTGCTGTATGTGGATGATTGCAATTACCAATATACCAATGCAGTTATTTTCATGTGCTTACAGACTCCTGCAATTATTTATAGAATAATTTGTGGCATATATTACTTCATTTATATTTATGAAAATATTTAAATATGCCTTAGTCTGCCTTGGACATTTGCTTAAGAAAACTAAAAAACCAGTTTTTATTTCAACTCCCAGAGCCTTTGAATGGTGCTGTGACAGACCACAGCCACAGGTGCCCCACAAGCTGAGGTAGCTACTTTGCAAGCATGTTGTCAGCTGCTATTGATTTTTACGACAAACTTTGAATTATGCTGAAAACCTCCAATGCACATCAATTTATCATCCTACTAATGGCATGCTTTTAAACAGGCCCGTTTAATAAACCCCTCTGGCATACACACTATTTTTAAAGGCAGCTCAGATATTTTATTTTCTTTGCAAGAGTGAAAGGACAATGAAATTAGAAAGAAATCTCTGTGATCAAACTTGCTTTGTACAAGAGATTCCTTCCAATTACAAGCTATTAGCCAATAAAATATTTTCTGGCTTGACAGTAGTTCATCTCTGTTACACTGTATATCACACGCTTGTCCAGTATGTGATGCAGCTGAACCCGCTCCATTCAAGAAGCACACATCACTAAACTAGAGCCACACTACAGCTTCTTTTTCACTTTAAGAACCTTTGATCAGCCAAGCTGTGTAATTACTCTTAAGCGTGGTTAGGGTGTCTGCTGGAGTGCAGGGCCATACAGCAATTTTTTTTTCCCCCTCTCTCCTGGGAAAAGCACATCAATTGCTTTCAGCTAAATGCACTCACATATGAATATTTTAGTACAATTTAATGTTTCTGCACCAACCCCAAAGGAGCAGAGCATCAATTTGTGAACATAGTTTTCTTGGAGTTAAAAGCTACACTGGATAATGCAGGATGAAAGGGGTTGTCAATCCTTAGCTTTTTAGCAAGTCAGAGAAAGACAGTCTGTAAATTCAGTCCCAGCTGCATACAAACAGCTCTCTGAAGTTTGCCACCATAAAGCTACTTTTCAACAATAGTGAATTATCAGAGGAGATATTCCAAAACCAATTTCCTAAGCACAGTTGGTTTTCCCAGTGCTATTCCCATCTGCTACCTACCTAACAGCCCCAGCCATTTATACCAGGCAAAGTGCACCTGCTGGTCTGTTCATAACACCCACAAACCTGATGTACAAATAACACATTCCTACAAAGCACTGAGCTGAACAGAGCTGAAATTATGTACTGTGCTTGTGAAGAGAGAAACCTTGGTATCTCAATATTCCCTTGTATGTGTGACAAATGAGGAGGTAATTAAGATCTAAGGAAGTAATTGATAAGCAGAGTACAACATTTTTTAAGAAAGTACAATCCAGACAAGAGGAGTGACAATTCTCATGATGCCAAGGGAACTAATTAGTTTGTTCTGTTGTTAGTAATTTTAGGTAAGTGTCAGAGAACAAAAAATAAGAAAAATACTAGAATAAAATATGCCTTGTTTCACTTTCCTTATGTTTCCTCACAAGGGAGTGAAAGGAAACAGCAGATAAGCTAATCTGAATAAGCAATGCATCCCTAAGAAAGCAATGGGAAATCACACTCAAGGACAGTTAGCATCCACTTATTACAAAGAAATACAAAATACAGGAATTATGTAAATGATGTAATACTGTGCCTGTCCCTTCCTGCTATTCCCAAAGTAAAATGACAACTACCAAGTGCTAAAATGCCACTCACTGCAGTGAAAGGGGTGCCCAGTTAAACAGTGGGGACACAGAGAGGCTAAGAAAGGATCCCATCCTCTTGTAGAGGAGGGGGAGCAACAAGAATTCCACCCTTCTTCCACAGCTTTGGTGCCTTTCAGGTGAACCAACATCTCACTCTTCAGTGTCTCAACTGAAGCTGCACCTCTAGCATTCCTCTTTCCCTCTCATTATTACTGTTAATTTGTGATAGTTATAAATCTGCCTCCCTTTTGAAGTTCCTTCCATCCATTACAGCCAGAGAGATCCTCTAGTATGAGAAGGAAGCTGAAGCACTGAAGCCAAGCAGTTTCCTCCTGGCCATCATATCAGACTGATTCCCCTCTGCCTTGCCCACATGAGGTTTCTAGCACATGCACCTGTTTTCTGTGCCATCATATCACATTTCTGGCACAATCCTTTAATCCAGTGTCAATTATTATTATATTACATATTTCCCAACTTATGCCTTCCTGAGTTTTCCACCTCAGTTTCTCATTTATTAGTGTTTTGTACCCAATGTTGAAAGCAACAAGACAGCAGCAACTGAACACCTTAAAACAAAAAATAAAATTAAAAAAAAAGAAGGTAGTTTTTCCAGCTAGGAAATCCTACAGCAGAAACTAAGGCAGTTCTAGAGTTAGACCCTGAAAGAGCACTAATTTTAGAAGAGTGAACATTAAAACTCTGAAGAGAATAAACTAGATAGACACCTTTCAGGCAGGCAGCTGGTCCTTCCCAAGGTCAGAGGGTAACAATATACACACACGCTTGCCAAAAAAAAACCACCTCTCAGTGTCACAGAGGTTCTGGCTGTTTTCTCGGGACAAGAAGGTGAGTGTGAGATAATCCCACTAACAAACCCTCCTTCCTTCAAAACCTGAGGGAAGCATATAATTAATTAGAATAGGCTGCAAGGGAAATCCTGGGAAACCACGGGAAGAGTTTGGGCATTCACAGGGAGCTGCCATGGGGCACTGCAGTGCAGGACTTCCCACCTGGCTCACGGCTGCTGCTCCAGAAAGAGCCGTGCAGCTCCCACACAGCTCCCACGCAGCCCCCACAGCCCTGGGGTGCATCCTCACAGCCCAGCTGGCTCAGTGGCACTGCACCCCCATCAGTGACCCCAACACCTCCTGCCAGCCTCAACTGCAGAGGTCACAGACCCCAGGAAAGGTTCAGAGCAGTTGCTTTCCTTTTCTCACAAGTCTGAGAGTTTATTTTTTGGTTGAATATCAGACAAATTGCACAAATTCCTAAGAAAGATTACACACTGCTTTGCATGTTAGAAATGTTGCTAATTATGCCTTGGGTAAGGAAAGCTAATACTGAACTAATAAATGAAACATTCATGTTCCATTTACAAAAGTTTTAAATAACTGAAAAAAACACTTTTTACTTTCTTTCTTTCTTCCTTCTCCACATCTGTTTTCTTCTTGTTTCTTTCTTTGTTTGTGAACATGAGAGAAAGAACTGGGAAGATTTTTACTGTGGAAACTAACACCCCTGACTATTTGAAATTTCTTATCTAAAATAGCAGTTATGCTGGAGTAATGGTAGTAGGCTTGATTTCTGTAGGGAATTTAGTATTTTCTAACTGGATATACTAAACTAATATTTAGTAGTAGGCACTCATAGGAAGGATATTTTTATGCAAAACCAGCTAATTTGAACATTCTTACAAGGGCTTTTTCCTTAAACAGAAACTACCTACAGTACTTAACCTGAGAATCAAATTTCATTTTTCTGCAGAACACCTGCATATAAGAAATAGTGGGAAAAGCTGGCTTCTAATTGTAAAAAAGATGCTAAAATGGTTGTCACTGATTAAAGAGACTGAACATACTAAATTGCTTTCTTTAATTAGGAAGAAAATATTTTATATTTTAATATATCCACTTATGTCTAAAAATTTCCTTCCTTCCATCTCATCAAATAATACAAATCAGCCTTCTCTTTCATAAGACGGAATGTTCAAATAGGAGCTGCAATCACCTGAAATCAAGAGGTTAAAAAAAGGTACTAACAGAAACAAAAATAATGCACTGGATATTTCAGCAACTGGACTAAAGCTGTACAAAAGAAAAATTGCCAAAGATTCAGTCAAAACCCAACAATATGCATGAACACCAACATGAACAAAACCTTGCAGTTTAACAGTCCAAGGCTACTTTGGAAGAGGAGATGTGCTGCACAGAGGCTGGGCTCAAACAGACCCAAGGTGAAACCTGTGCTCTTTAATTAGCTGCATTCTCCCATCACTTCAGTCAAATGGCCTGCAGTTGTCCTTGAGTGGCAGTGTGTTTGTGTATCAATACCTCAGCATTTGGAACGCTCTGTGCCTGTGAGGTTCTTGGGTGCTGTGATGCCCTGTATGGGCTGCACTCTTTAAAACTGAAGCCAGTCACACAATTATGAAGGATCACTGACCAAAACTACCCTTCCTTCCCCAAATCCACAACTGAAGGTACAGGGGAAGAAATAAGCAGCCCTTTTAGACCCTTATCTTATTACCCAGCAAAGAGCACAAACACACCCCAGCAGTCACACAGAAAAAGCAGGAGAAGCACCTCCCCTCTTCCTGAACTTGTAACTAACCCTTGTCCCTCTGTAGTCTCCAACTGACCCAATTCCAGAGTCCTGGAAAACAATGCATTCCAATCCTCCACTGAGACTGGCCAGACACTATTAATAGAAGTGTAAGAGCACACACTGAGATACTTTCCCATCAGAAGCCAACAGCTGCACAGGAGAGCAAGCATGGCTCCGACTCCCAGAGTTTCTTGTATCTGAGACGTTCCCCCTGCTTAAAACCCACACACCTAGAGGGCACACACCATGTCAGCTCAAAACTGAACACAAAATTCAGGTCTCAGCTGCTCTACCTGACCAGTATTCAAACGTGCTTTGCAATTCTCCAGATAGAACATCACAAGCTCTCCCTGAACTAATACCAAGCATGTCTCATACAGGGAGAAAGCAGCATCTTCTGAGAACTGCTAAAATAGCCAGTGTCATCTTGACCTGACCAAAAAAGCTCAGTTCTTCTTCAAGTCAGCTCTATTTTCCACTGCAGAGAATAATTTTCTAGCTGAAGTACCAAAAAGATAGTGAAGTAGAATTAGAAATGTTAAATTAAGAATTTGCAGCTTTCAACTGCTTCATATTTAAGATGCCTATCCAGCACACTGAAAATTAAAACCTCTAGTCAACAATTCTGTGGGCTTAGTATCAGTTCAACTTGCACTTTCATTACAATTAACATTTAATATTTTCTATATTTCTAAGGCACTGAATGCTCTCCTTGCATTTATTTTAAGATCCAGACTAAATATGTGGAATTTGAAAGAAGAGGCATATGATTTCCAGTGCTCTGCACAACTCACTATTTAATAAACACTCGTTAAGAAGTGAGATGAGAGAAAAATGCATCCGCCTGCAGACAAATAGATGGAGCACCATGCAATTGTGCTAGTTCAGATCATTTATCACACTGGAGTTTACCAATCATTCATCAGTCCTGACTAAAGGCTATTTAACAATCCCCTAGAAGAGGACAATGACGACATTGATGTGATCCTATGATGTGGCTTTATGTTCTTATGATTCTCACAAGTTGCTGTGGGCCATCTGTCTCAAAATACAGCATTGTATCATCATCAAAAACCAGCCTTTTTTGTTTCAATGTAATTGTTTATATGCCCTTGACTCTGGAAAGAATGTTCATTGTTGAGCCTTAACACACAAACCAGAGCTGAGCTGTCTTCAAATTAATATTCTCCACCTCATTAACAGATATTTGGGTAGGGAAGAACTAAGGATGGTTAGTCTCATCTCATGCCCTTTCAAAATACACACTTAAATGACACAGCTTATACCCTGGTAAGCACAAAGAGTTGAGGCTGCATTTATAACCCACAGAACCTCCCAATTTCCTTCCATAGCAGAGGTTACTATCACTGCTATCAAGATTTTGGAATGACCTTAGTCTTATCAGTAGGTCTGCTTCTCAGAAGGAGTGTTTTGTAGCAGTTGGTTATCATATAGATTTACAGGTTTAAACACTAGCATGCCTGGAAATAGCTCCACTCAGCCCCAGAGGGTTCTCATCAGATGGCTTCTGATGAGGACTTCAAAAAAAGTAGCAAACATCCCTATCCACAACTCAAGACAGAAGAAATCAGAAGCATGAAACATCTTGCTCAAGAAAATCCAGCAGAGTTGACAACAGAATCACAAGTTCCTGTCTTTGACATCCAAGTATTACTCTATCCTGCTGGATGTATTACTAGAAAAATAATGGTCATGGTTTGAATTTCTTAAATTTGCAGCAATGGCAAAGGCAAAACGTTCCAGGATCCTATCAAGGCTTTGAACATGCACAGCTTTTTAGTACTAGTTAAAGTGTTATGGTTTGGTAAATGCAGCAATTGAAATATGATGAGTTTCTCTACTAAGTTTCAGCTCACCTCTCCCTTCTGGTCTCATTAAGCCATGAACAAGTAAATTGCCCTTTGGTGCCTTCTGTTGCCATACACAAAGAGCTGCTTACTGAGAGGCCAGACCTTTGCTCACTGTGGGCTCAGTGTACCCCACAGATCATCACATCTCAGCAGTGAGGTGAGCTACGTGTGCACCTTCCTATTTCCAAACACTCAAATGTGCTTTATCAGCCTGCAGCTTTCCTTGTATGTCCTCAGGTCATAAAGAACAATGAAAGAAGTCTCAGACTTCTGCACAACAGAAAGCTCCACACAGACACAAAAAGACACAGAAATCAGTTCCCTGTGATACTGGGATGCAGAAATAGCAGAAAAAGATATGCAGCATGTTATTGCCCAATATTAAGCCATTCAGAGTATGTTCTTCTTGGTATTCCACTCTATAGCAGTCAATCTGTAGATTATTCCTATCTTAAATTTCTTGCACTTTCACTTATAAAAAGTTTGCTTTGACTGCAATAATCCAGTAACAGTTACTAAAAGTTTTTTTAATATCATCACCTGAAAAAAACCAGAACACACAATTGCTAGAGATCAAGCCCCAGATTGATATTATTTTGAGTTTATGTCAGTAATGACATCTTTTAGCATACCAATGCCAGCTGCTAGGAAGCTAAAAATGGTTCAGGCAACTATGAAAAAATGCAGCATGCAAGCCCCCCACAAAGCTGTGTCAGAACACATCCCACTGACCCAAAGCAGAGATTTCCACCCCAGCTTGCTGCTGTCACTTTGTAAATGCACCATCAAGTGACAATATCACAGTGATATCTCTGTTAGGCCCGGTATTAGGACTCAGCTCATCTCTAAGTGCTTGCTCTGAAGGAAAATGCATGCTAGAGACCATCCCAGTTCCATGATGAGAGATATTCCCATACTCACTGGTGCTACTATTTTGCCCGTCTGTCCAACTTGCATGTCATTAGGAACAAAGCCAGCATCAACAGCTGCACGGGAAGCTCCAACTAGTTGAAAGAAAATATTTTCAGTGTTTTCTTTTAAAATACTTGCGAGCCAAATTTGTATCACCATAAAAGCCCATGCATTTTACTGAAGAGTCCCACAGTCTAAGGGCACGTATTTAAAAACTTCCCTCTTAAAAGCTCTTATGGTAATCCCTCTCTATACCACTAGCTAAAAACTTCCAAATACTAAGTGCTAATGCACTTCATGAGCAACAGGAAATCCCTACTCCCAGCACCAAAGGGCCATATATTTAAAACCGCGGATTTCAATCTGGCATATTTCCATGATTTTTTCTTGTTGCTTTGTCAAAAGAAGATTTTCCCATAAATGCCTTCCCAAAATGTTCCTTCAAGTCTGAATGGAACACATGTGCCATCTTGTATTGCTGTGAATCTCAAAAGTCAGGCATGGTAAAGAAAAATATCAAAGTAAACGTGAAAATGCCATATGGACATTTAGTTAGCAAAAAAACTAACCTAAAAACTAAGCCAATAAAACTATAAATGTGAATGCTAAAATTAATAGAGTTAAAACATTAAAGCAAGCAGTTTCTCCTTTTTTCCCAACCTTTACACAAAACACTTTGCCGAAACATTGTATATGGTTGATTTTCGCCTGTTAATACAAAAGCACAGCAAAAGGACAGAGCCACTCAAACTACAACAATGTGAGTGGGATTCTGTAAAGGAGCAGTGGAAAAGGATGCATGCAGAAAGTATCAACTCATCAAAATGACCTATGACAACTTCACGTTTCGTTTGCAAGCCCCTGTTCTGCAGACTTGAGAAGCACAAAGAATATTACAGGTTAGTATTTTGCTTCATACACAGGCATTTAAGTATAGTTGGCAAAACTTTATCTATTACTGAACTAAGAGCATTTTAACCATTTAATAGAGACATGAAAATAAAATACTTAAGATTAATTCTGGTTTTAATGTGACCTGTTTAAATATAATAAACAGGGTTAAAAAAAGGAGGAAAACAAGTTTACCTGCAGCATGCAATTGATCCGCAAGGTCATACAACAGTTTAAAATTTTCACTGCTCTTCAAGCCCCTCCCTTAAAAATAAAGAACAAAAAAAGATCAAGAAAGAAGAACATGTTTTAAGATTTTTTTTGCCTGTGTAAACTTTCTGTATGACTATTAACATTTGCAAAGACTCAAAGATATGCTTGCACAGGGTGTTTTTGGATACATTACTAACCAGTATTTAATATTTGGAGATTTAGCTTTTGTCTTTGCCATTAATATTTCATATGTATAAACCAACACCACTCTGTATTGTTTACTTCCTGCACACAGCACCATCAAGGTCATTCTCCAAAACCAGGGAAACAGCATTTTTTAAACTAATTTGTGCTCCCTCTGCTGGTTTCAGGAACAAAACACTGGAGTGGGATTAGTAAGAAATCACTTTGGCTGCAGGCATACACTAAAAATCACAGTCCATCACTTGATATCTAAGGAGCAGAATACAATCAATACAGGCTTAAAATCGTTAAGGTCATTACATAATAATGTTCGGACTGACTGAAATGATCAGCAGTAATTTTAGACATGATAAATTTCCATCTAAAAACCACTTCATATTGCTAAATCTTAAAGAGGCTCACCAAATATGACAATGTTCTTACAAAGCCTCCCAGCATATGCTAAGCTCAAAATATACAAATTATACAAATACAAAATATACATGTTGGGTGCTTCCCCAGAGGCCCCCATGGAGTATTTCAGAATTACATGGTAATTTCTTTTTTTTTTGCTGTATCGCATTACAGTGTTCTGATATGATTTACCAAGAGGTACCATTATTTCAGTGCAACACCAGGCAGTTCTCACTCGATCACTCACCCCCTGAGACAACCACTTTTGCACTGGTGAGCTCCGGCCGGTCGCTCTTTGTCAGCTTCTGCTCAATCCATTCCGAGATGCCGACGGGCGGTGGAGGGGTCACTGCGTTCACCAGACGAGCCAAACACCCACCAGCAAAACAAGAAAGCATGTGTGTTCAACTGAAATCTGAGCTTGAGCTTCACTCAAATTCCATTCTATAACCAATTCTGCCGCAAGCTTTTGAGGAGACTCAGCAGTTGCTCCTGTCTCTGTGTAACAAGCTTCGTTCGCCGGTTGCGTTTAGGGAACCTGCAGTACAAACTGCACTAAAAGGAATTCTGCTGCCCAAGTTACACACTGCACCAACCCAGCGTAGGAAGTGTGAGCCTTGCTATCACAGACAGACAAAACCAGGCAATGCACCGGCGGTGCAATACACAACTCCAGGAACGTCTGACTTCTGCCACCCACACACGTTGGGAAATGCAGGATGGTTCAGAGGCACGTTCTAAGCCACAAAACAAAAGGCCCACAGTGAAAAACAGCAGAGCTCACCAAAAGTGGAACAGAGTACCCAGAGTAGTTGTGAAGTCTCCACCTGTGGACATTCTCCAAGTCTGACTGGACACAGTCCTGGGCAACCTGCTCCATGGGGCTGGACTAGATGGTCTCTAGAGATCCCTTCCAACCTCAACTACTTTGTCATTCCTCAATTATCAGAGCTACACTGGCTTCATTAAATTGTAAATTAAACTGATATAGTTAAAACTGATCTAAAACAACAACTGGGTGTTCTCAAATCAATCTAAACTGGCACTAATCTAGCTTGATGATGTAATGACCTATCTCAATTGCAATATGATTAAACCAAAACTGCGGAGGGCCAAACACTTCTATTTTTGCTCAGTCTTGTTTTGAAAATCAATCTGGTTATTCAAACAGCTGTAACTTGTCCTTACTTAAAGTTTCAAGACTGCAGTGACAGAACTTTAGGCAATGAGTGGAACAAGCATGGATTTCAGCACAGATAATCTCCATTTCTGGTCAAAAAAAGGAAGTAACTGTGCAGATAATCCATATCTGCTCCTACCAGACATCACTAAAAAGTACAGGCACCTGTAATTATAAAGCTAACATTATGACAATCAGTTTGCTTTGACAAATACTTCTACAAAACATCACCATGCAGTGAGCAAAACTAACTCTATTAAATAAAACAACAGCATCCAGAACAAATACTCACACTTTTCTACACTGGCACTACCACCACTCACTGGTGCAGCCTCAAATGAAGTTCCCCGTACAGTAAACACTTTGATTGCTTCATCACACTGCACAGTGCAAATAATATTTCCTAAAAAAGTCACATTAAAATTTAAAGATTATTAGACATACTGTGCTTTAAAAAAAAAATAAAATTAAATTAATATCAAAATCACATTAGCAGCTGTACTAGAATATGCAGCATCCACCAACATACTTCCCAAAATTGCAGTTTTAGATGACTAAAACTTAGCACTTAATAAAGAGATTACAGATACTTTAATTTACATCTTAGCCCTGTGTTTCTAAAGTACGAATACAAATCCTCTATTTTAAAAGGATATGAAGCATTCAAATAATCTCTTATGAATGAGTTTTTAAATTTCAGAAGGGATGAAAAAAATAACTTTGAAAATGCCATTCTTACACATAAAGAATGTTTATAATTCAAAGTAGATCTTTTATCCTGTTGCATGAATTCATCAGAATTGAAGACAATGAGGCCTCCCCCAACTATCTGTGGGACTGTTTCTCTCTATAATATGATACAATACTTCACACTGGAGGCTGCAACAAAAAGAAAAAACACTGCAACATTTTACTAAACAAACTATTCATAAACAAAGTCATCTTGAAACTGTGAATTACTGGGAAGCAACTTAAAGAGCAGCACAAAACCATATTCTGGTACCATAACTCAAAATGTAATACCCTGCTGGTACATGTGGTACAATCTTTACAGTAAAATTAAGAAACACAAGCTAATGAGCTCATATCTAAAATAAAACACAGTGTCAGCCAAGCATTAGAGAAACAAGACTGAAAAAATAATTACAAATTAAGGTAATTAAATATTATAAATAATTTGTACAATGTCTTCGTAATTAGCAAATATAACCATGTGGTATCTTAAATCAGGACTAATGCTAGTCTTATTAAATAAAGCTGGGCAATTAACCTGATGTCTTATGCTTTCCAAAATCTGATCAGAAGGGCATGAACAAACACAGTACATGGAAAGGATGTGACCAAATTCTGTTCCTTAAGGTGACAGACTTGGGTCTGACATGCTTCTGCCAAGGCCCTTGGAATTACTTGCTTTCTCACACAGGGAACATCATGTCCATCCCCAAGCTTCATTTCTTTATTAATCACAGCAACTGAGATTGTAAAGTGAAAATTTCTATCATATTCCAAGGTTTTAACAACAGGATCATGTAGAAAATTAGCAGTACTGGATTCTTCATTGGACAAATACCACACAGCTTTTGTGATTACCCACCTGCATAGATAGTTCTCACAAAAGTATCCGGGGACTTAATTTCAATGATGTCAGAAACAGGGGCAACATCGAGTTTGCCAGCCACTCTGGGAATAAGATTCTAGAAGTTAGAGATGAAAAGTTAGCAAAGAAAATGCTAAATAAAATGCATATGGTCAGTAAAAGAATACTGCTGACCCAATTTTACCTTCATACAATTCTGTCTCTAAGATATATAGACCTAAGATTTTTGAAGGGCTGCTCATGCAGCTTTAGCAGCCAAATAAAACCCCATTACTGTAATAATATTAGACATTTTATGAGGCTTACTCTAAGTAAACTCTTAATTCAGTATCTTAAATCAGGAGACTTATTTGCTTCAAGTATTCTAAAACTGAATATAGATGCCATTTACTCAGAAAATTGACAGTTATGGATTGCTGAGCTCTTGGCACTTCAAGGAAAAAGAAAAGGTGCATCTGGAAGTTAGATGCCAGAAATGACAGGAAAAAATCCTGCACTATTTTCTCCAAAGAAAAAAAAAAATTAAATTTAATATTAAGTATATATTCTCTTGCTCCAAAATTTACTCTAGAAAATTACTTAGCACCTTTAGGAGCAGAAAGAAGGATAAAAAGAGCAGCAGAAATGATGAAGAAATCAATGATAAGATGATTGCTTGCTTTTTGCCTGCCTCCTAATCTGGTACAACAAAAAAGGGCGCAGTTCTGAAATCTTTACTCACATGAAGCACTCAAAAATGGCAGTGTAAGCTTTAAAGCAAAAGCCATTATCTCCTACTATGACACTGCAGTTCAAAAAAAATGACAAAACCCTCAGGCTTAAGGTGTGTTAAGGTTTCTCTTAGCAAACACACAAGCACACGGATTGCTCTTGACTGAAGTGGAACAGGCAGACACGACCGAAGGCCAATGTCAGTACTCGTCCTACAGCAGCAAGATTTCTAAAGGATCCTTCCTCTCTAATTTAGCTGCACCACAATGTTGCCCAGATTCTTAGTACTGAGGCTCTCCATGTACTTATAAACACATTCCTTAAAAAAAAGTTCTGAAAAATTAAATACCATGAAGTTTCTTTTCATTAGAAACCATTCTAAGTCCCTGGCTGGGACTTAGAGCTGTGTTATTTATATATGTTTACAGACATTTCAACGTACATGACTCATATCACAGATGCAAATCCCACTCAAAAAAAATGTTTGCTTCCAATACATCCACGCACTTTCATTTCAACATGCAAATAACAGATTTTTCATCTCAATTTGCTGTGCTTTTCCTTACAATTTTCATGCTTTCAGATCACGTAATCTGGTTTGCCTTATTGTACATTTTACCTTGTGCCCACAGAATTGGCTGGTTACCACAGAATATTTCTTCCACACTATTTTTTTTCACATCAGCTCATAAAAGAACTCAAACATGAATCATGAAATCTAATGACCTCTTAAGCAAACTACTGTAAATGCAGATGCAAAACTGTCCATAGCCTATCCCTTTCAGGCCTTTGATTCACACTCTTACATACAGCAGTGTCTGTCTTTTTACTACAAGAACTTTTTGATGCTCTTTGATCTACTTACCTTCCCAAAGGCAGATGCTCCAGCACAAATGTGGGTGTAATTAAATTTTTTATGAGTTTCCACAATCAAGGGAGTCAGCTCCTCTGAGAATAAAAACATATTGCTCAGAATTTACAACTATCTTCTTTTCAATCACAAATACAAATACACAAATTTATTTTGTCAATAGGTAAGAACAATTCTCACCTGCTAGAAATCCCTTGTACGCATCATGCTGAGCCACGAGAACTTTTGCAACACCCTGCACTTTGCTGACTTCTGATGCTACCTGTGATTACAAGTGAATTATTAGTAGTTTGTTTTTTAACAGGCACCACGAACATATAACAAGGCAGTCCCCACTGCAAATAGGTCACAGCCTACAGATTAGTAAAACCAGAACCAAAAGTACATTTATTTCAAAATCAGAACAAACCTGAATGGAATAAATTGCACATCTTCTGATCTCCAGCATAGTGCCTTACGGGATAATGAAAATGAATTTGTGAGTAAGAGAACTACGGAGCAAATCCAGCTGAGGAAAACTTGCCTCCTGCACGCAGGGCTCCACACGATCCCAGCATTTCCTACAGCAGCTGACAACAATCACACTTGAGGATTATTGCTCAGTATTCCAATATAATCACCAAGAAACCAATTCTACTTTCTTTTAGATCAGTCAGATCTACCATACAAATAAATACAAATGTACAACGCTGCTATGATTTTTGTACAAATTCTAGGAGCAACCCTTTGTCTGCATCTGACTTTTTGCCCACTGAAGCAATGTGTATTTTCAATTTATATTTATGCATTTTTTTTGTTTGAATTGGCACAAGTGAAGTTTAAATGATAAAAGGGTTACTACAGATCAGAGAGAAGGAGGACTGACAGTGAGATCTGGAGACCACATGCATCATCCAAGAACCAGCGTAGTTTTACTGAGTTTGATGAGTATCAGTTTACCCTCAGAAATTAACAAAAGGAAATAAGGAAAAAAATCCTAATAGCTGCTGCAGAATATCTGTTTGAGTCACTGGCTCTTAAATAAAAGTCTTGAAACCTTCATTTTTCATAAAATACTTTTCCCCACCATAACATAGAGACTCCATATATTTAGCATTAAAACAAACATTTGTAATAATTTTTCTCCTATGCAAGTACATAGAATAAGGAAAATTAAAGACACACATCAGGCAATTATTTATTTTTTTCTCTTTCATTTTCTTGATTTAGATAAATATTTGCTTCATCTCCACATCAAACACCTGAATAGCTACCAAGGTTTCTCCACCTATTTGTGAATAAGCTGCCTTAAGTATGCCTTCTTCATGAGGTACTACATGTTGCTTTCAAAATAACAGTTCATAAACAATATGTAAATATTAGGCACAGCTTTTTGTACTTTTACTGCTCACACAAGACCAAGTCATGCTGGAATAAAAGTGCCACTAATGTACTATCTACACTGTCTCTAGAATTGGCACATAAAAATTACACTAAAAATACAAAGCTAACATACAAGGAACTTTTTACATACATGAGCTGTGTGATAAAGTCAAGAAGCAGGAATTTCAGAATTTCAGGTTGTAAACACTCTCTACACAACTAGTGATTGGTTAGTAAAAGCAACTTGCTCAAAAGCCCAATTTGTCACCGTTGTTTCACTTCTGCTAGTTTCCATTTAAACAAGCACAAGCTTCTTTCCAAACTCTTAGCAATGCAATATTTGTCATTTAAACTTTCCAGAGATGTGTCTTGTTTTAAAAGTTAATTGTCCTTTAGTCCTATAAAAATTTGCTTGCTCAAGCATGTAACAACCGTTATTGATACCGTCCCCTGTGAAATGAAATCTATATCTGTATTTTCTCTTTAGAAGAGAAGCAATTCCAAGTGCAGGACTTTTCTGGCAGATTAGTAACTCCTGGCAAGGTTTCTCCTCACTACAGATTATTTTTCAGGCTGCCCAAGATGCTGCCAAGTGTTGTTTCACTGCACTCTTTATTTCATTGGTATGCAAAGAGCATTTCCTACCTTGTCACAGCTGGTTCCAGCCACCAAACAAGCAACCTCCCCTCCCAGGCTCTTTGCCGCAGTGATGGCGTTGAGGGTGATGGGTGTGAGCGACTCATTGTCGTGTTCTGCCACCACCAAGGTGCTCTGACACCGCCGCAGCACCGACGCCTGCAAAGGAACAGAGACACAGCAGTTGGAAACTTAGCACTGAAGTAAGAAACTGCTCCTCTGAGCATCCAGGGCTTTACAGAATTTCATTAATGATACAAATCGTAAAACACTGCTGTCAAACAAAACAGGCTCATTCCAGATAATTTTTATTAAGTAATGAGAATACGTAAGGTGATACAGAAAAAGAAAAGACAAACCTGCTTGACTTCAGCTTGTCTGTAACATGCTGTTCTTAAACTGAAACTCCACAGGAAAATACTGAACAACATTAAGAAAAACTTTTTAGCACATTACATTCAAGCCCAGTTGATCAATTTAAGCAAGTACCTTAAAGAGTGAGGATTAGACAAGCAGGAGTAGGACACAAGCAAATCAAGAGTTGCAAATAAATATTTACTTGGTTTTCTAGGGTGGTTCTCTGGCAGTGTTTTATTATAAGTTTGAAATAAAATCTAGCTACAGAAATTACTTTTATATTTAGATAGATAGATAGATAGATAGATAGATAGATAGATAGATAGATAGATAGATAGATAGATAGATAGAGGCAAAATTTTATGCTGGATGAAAATTAAGCAGCAGGGGCTCACAGCCTAAAAACACACTAGGAGAAATCTTTATAGGCATCAGGTTCATTTTTCCCTCTTTTCCTTTAAAACATTTAAGCACTTAGTCTACCACCATGATTTAATGGTCCTTAAATAACAATTTTGACCAATTCACCATCCATACACAAACTTGAACTTCTAAAGCAAAAATGAAAGAAACAAAAAAGATTGAAAAAAAAGGAAAAAAACCCCAAACCAAAATATTCTAAATTCCTCTCTAGTATCCAGCTGTATGTGTGAAAAGCATTATTCCTAGACTAATACTAGCATAGGGAAAACATTTTGCATGGGAACAGGAATGTTGTCCCTCAAGTGTTTGTTTGCCCTACATAAAGCCCAACTGAAGACTCGATTTATGATCAGTATAGGATGGAGCACATGGAAAACCAAGTAAATTCATCAGTATAACCAAGGAACAAATACTAACACAACGCTGAAGATGCACAGCCAAAACCTACTTTTTTAAACTTACATTCCAACCCCATCTCCCCTCATACCAAATATGCACTTGTACAACTTCAAATAAAAAAGTTTCAGAAAATATGAGACGCTGAAGTTTGCATCTGGATTCAACCCCACAAAGCCTACCAACATACTGGATTTCAGACACAGAAAGCCAATCCCAAGGACTTCCCTGAAGCTAATCACTGTGCACAAATACAAGTACAAGGTCAAGTTTTTGCAGAATCTGGATCACAATTTGTCCTTTTGATTAAAACAACAAGGATTCTTGTAGAAGCACTCTGCATTTAATCTCTTATGCTTAAGCTTACTTGCTGTGATTAAGTATTCTAACCTGCTTTGAAACCAATTGCCAGAAACAAAACATTTGCTGCCACTACAGATCAGACGCTGTATTTTTGACTCTTTCGTACATCATTTGCAATAAAAGTTATGAAATTTTAGTCACCATTTGAAGAATAAATCCATGCCTTTGTGGCAAAAAGCCCAGTCTCCAATGACTTACAGTTGTGTCACAGGGTAAAGTGGACCATACTCCTGGAAAATCCTCAAGTTTTCAGATTTCCAAAGGGAGACACATGCATTTTAAACACACACTTATTTCTGCCTGTATTATCATTTTTTCCCTAAATAAGAACTGCACAACCACCATCATTCTGTCAAACTATTCTAAAATAAACTGATATTTTTTTTTATCCAAAATGAATACAAGCAATAGAAGTTGCTTAAGCATTAATCAGGTATTATTTCTAAACCAATAATCCCACATTTTACATTTGTGGGGATACACACAATATGCACACCAAAAGGTCACTCCATGGATGATATTTCTGAACATAAAGACAAGACAAGATTCAAAATAAATTTAAAGTCACATTGTATATTATGGGTAAAAATCTAGATGACAAAGGAGATTTCTATGTGAGTCTGAATTTTATATACTATGACATATTAAATAATTTTCTCAATAAACAAAACCAAACCAAACTGACTTTTGTTTGTTATAATGAAGAATCTGCACTAAAAGCAGAGGGTAATTCATCCAGTCATATGGTCCTGAAAACTAAGAACCTGCAATGAGTCAGTGATAGGACAGGTAGTTATTTTGATGAAGTTACTGTCCAGCTGCACATGTGGGAGAACAGCCCATTACTCCACTGACATAATTTCTGCACTTGAGCAGGATGTCAACTTTGAAGCCTAAATAAAATAGGAAGGTAGAGAATAAACCTAACCAGCTGGCAGCAAGGAAAGAAAGGACAAGAAATAAGACACACAGATCAATCAAACTATTGAAAACAACGCCTTAAGAAGGAACAGCACTCAGTGCTTGTGCCACAGAAGGTTTCTGGTGAAAACCAAGAAAATCTGGAAAATCAGGCTACCCACAGAAATCACCTCCAGATAAACATCCCACCAACCTGGGCAACTGAGGAGCTTCTGCAGCATGACAACAGGTAATGACATGCCAGCAACAGGGCAGCAGAACTGGGAAGATGATTTTCCTCAGGTTTAGGTACAAATCACAGACAGACACCTATGTTTCCTCTGCAGCAGAGATATTTGCACTTCCTCTCTGGTGGAAACTCTGGACAGTGACTCAGTTTATACCAAAAGTAACATCTGTGAATGAAAACCACTCAAAATTTCTAACTTCCCCTTCCCTCTCCAGTATTTACGGTAGAACAAACTCTGATTTCCAGATGTGTAAAAGTTGCTAAGATTAACTCAGATGTGCAGTATTGACCAATTAAGCCACTTGGATAATAGCCACGGATTCACTGAACTGATTGACTCAGGTTTCCCCAAAGCACCATTTTACTCCCCACCGAGAAACTCATCAGTATTTTCCAACCAGAGCACAAAAAATGCAAGTACAACAGCTGGATTTCCAGGCAAAATACTGAATATTGGTCACTGCTACTGTCCCAGCAAAACATCAGCAATCTGGGCACAACCAGTGCGCGTGCACAGGTAAAGCTAACACCACACACACCCAAGGCACCCCCTGAATTTGCACAGGTGATCTGCTCTTCACACAACACCACTGCAAACTGAGCAGCTGTTGGTCTTTCAGCACACAGACAGGCCACCTGAACAGCACACATACCCAGCACCTCTTAAATACAGATTTACTGCTTGTACCTAAAAACAGTGTGATCAAACAGTGGAAAACCCAGAGGGAAGTGTTGTAAATCTCTGCTTGCTGCTGGGTGATTGGTGTGCAGCATCTGTGGCCTCTGCTGGCAGCAGTGGTGGCTAGCTGCCTGCAGCCGGCCCCAGGAACACCCATTGAACAACACCGGAATTAGGAAATCAGCTCTAACTGAAACATGTGGCAGGCACAGCTACACAAAATGGGCCAGCCAAAAAGTTCTTAAAGAAGTGCAAGAGATGCAGCAGGTGAATTTTACGTAGCCCCATGCTCCAAATATGCATCAATAAGAAACAGAGTGCTAGAAACTTCACCTGGGAAAATTAAGTTTGTCTCCCTTTAGAAGAGCCACTGGAAATTACAATACCAAAACAGACATTCACCAGAGCACCAAACAACTGGACCTACAAAGGTATCTCTAGAGCTGATTTTCTTAGCTGTAAAAGCAAACTGGCCAGAAGCTAAAATTTTAAAACTACTTATTAGGAATTCTGGATCTCATGGAGAACCATTAACACTGGGCAAAGTTCCCAAGAAGGAACTCCAGGAACTAGGAATTGGTGTATTACTAAAGATAAGAGCTACATAACCATCTAAACAACAAAGCAATGCTTAATTCTAGTAAGACAGTCTTGTAGCTGTAAAACTTTAACTAAATATAGTAAACTCAGGGAGAGAAGGGAACTCTACCAATAAAGCATATACTTCTAGAACCTCTCTAAAGATCTGGTACAAAAGGGGTCTAACAGAGCTCTATAACTCCAGGAAACACTAATTAGAAAAACAACATTAAAGGCACCTGGATGAAAAAGGAGCTATAACTGCAGCAAAGAATGACAATAAAAAATAAAACTGCTTTGCAAAAAGAATTTTGCAATCATAATAAAGACTTAGCATTACAAAGGGACCGAAGAAGCAAGAGAAAGATGTAATACACAATAAATTTTTCCAAACACATCCCTTGCAAACCGTTAACAAAAATCAACAAAGCTATTTTGAAATACAGACAACACTGAGTGTATTTCAACACAGTGAACTCCCTAAATGGTTTATTTCCACCTCTGCACCAACTTTTTGTGTGCTTGCAGTCTCGTTTCTCCTCAGTACTCCCATCTTTAAGTTATACAAAAGTCCAACTTTCCTTCCTGCTCATACTTCACAGGTTCCTCTCATCTTCTTTCTCTCTAGACTCCACTCACTCTTGAACTCTACCTGGCAGCAGGGCTACACTTTGCACTTTTCAAAAAGTGAAACAAACCGTGAGTTTGTTTCACTTCTGTCACAGACTACATTGTTACACATACACTGAAGATGCACACAATGTTTTACTGGCTTTATTACATAAAGTTACTAGTTTAGATGTGTATGGCTGAAAAGCAAGGAGCTGAACTCACATATCCAGGCCATGAAACTGAATTGTGTAGTGAGCATGTGAGTAAAGTACTATTTACATAGCAGTACCATATGATCATCAAGACCTTTGCTCTACAAAGCCTGC
Source organism: Prinia subflava (assembly GCF_021018805.1). Lineage (NCBI taxonomy): Eukaryota > Metazoa > Chordata > Aves > Passeriformes > Cisticolidae > Prinia > Prinia subflava. The sequence continues at coordinate 14,850,865 of NC_086261.1, forward strand.
AGCCTGAGACAACTGAGACATGCCCATGATTATAACAGTTAGAATTTTCTGATTAATTCAATTGTATCTGACCTAGTCTATCTTTGCTCATGTTTTAAGAGATTTTTGTCACCTGAGACCATTTAACATATGCATAACTACTCTTTTAGAGCTTTGCTGAACTGTAATGCCTGTAAAAGCCTTGAAGAGCTCAAAAAGAAATTTGTGTGATTTAAAGTTGTTTCCAAGGGCTATTTACACAGAGTTCTAGTGGAGGGGGTATCTCCTGGTGCATTGTAAGAGACTGAGCAGCTAGTCGGGGACATCCTACCAATCATCTCCTCCTATTAACCTTGAGTTCACCTAGACCTTGGTAACACGGCCACTATGACACACCAAGCAGTAAATGGCCTCCAAAAGGCCAGCACTCCTCCCAGCTGAGCAATACGAAGGTCAGACTGGAGAAGCAACAAGTGTTTTGCATTAACTTCACCCACAGGTTGTGATAATGAAGGCAATCACATTTCTGCACCGGTGTGACAGAGAAACGCTGCATTAACCTGCAATAGCCCAGAAAGCTTCTCCTTGAGCCACAAATAATGTTCTAGTGTTCTTAAGAGGCTAGAGTAACAAACTTTAGAACTCTTCTCCACCTGTTGCTCAGCTCGTCCTGCTCAAGGGTGGATGCGAGCGAGCACTCCCAGCAGTTCAGGACTTTCCTGATGCCTACGTTAGCTTTCCACAGGGGACGACAGTCCTCAACTCCTGCCTGCCGTGACCGCTAGAAAGGGCTTCCGGAACAGCCCGTGTCCACTCGGAAACTTTATTTTTGGCAGACAGAGCGGGAGAGGAGTCCAGCGGAGAAGTTCGACCCCGGCGGCGCGGGGCGCTCGCCTCTCAGAGACTCCCTCGACCACCGGTGCCCGGTGGGAAGGGCTCGGCCCCGCGCCCCGCCCCGGGCCCCTCCGCCCGAGTGGGCAGGGCCCGCACGGCCGGGGCGGCGGGAAGGCCCGGTGGGTGCGCACCGCGCGGCCCGAGGGCGCTGCCTGGGGGCTCGCCCCGCACTCACCGCCCGCCGCAGCCGCTGCGCCGCCGCCGCCCGCAACATGGTTCCGCCGGCCCGCACCGCGCCGCTCTCGCGAGAGCACGGCCAGGCCCGCCCCGCCCCGCCGCCCCATTGGAGCGAGCGCCCGGCCAATGCCCGGCAGCGGCGGCGCGGGCGGAGAGGGGAGCGCGGAGCGGCCGCGGCCCGCACAGCCCGCATCGCCCGCACCGCCCGCTGAACCCTGCGCGGCCGGCTGTCCTTCCCGCTCCGCCCGGCTGTCTCTCCGAGCCGCCCGCTGACACCAGCGCTGCGTTCCCCGCACTACTGCCTGTGTCACCCGGCCAGCTGTCCCCCCGCACAGCCGGCTGTGTCCCCCTTCCCGGCTGGCTCTATCCGCCCGCCCCGTACGGTCCAGGCTGTACCGGTGGGCGAGAGCGAAGTTGCCGCTGCCGTAGGGGGCGGGTCCAGCTCCCGCGGAGCACCTCGAGGGGAGCGGACCCCTTCCATTCCAAAATGACCTGGTACCAGCGCCAGCCTCCTCCGGCCGCCTTTGCGCGGTTCCTCTGCACTGCTTCCACAAAGGGTTAAAGCCTTTAAAGAGAAGAAAACAACAGAAAGCAGAGTTATGCCTTCAAATGCCGGTACTCCTTGCCAGATCCTATCCTCAGCCAATGAAATGTGCCTTGCAAAGAGAAAGAAAAGTCTTAATTTACGGCCGTGGAGCCAACAGCTGCCTGGGAGCCTATGGCCCCCGCTGTGGCTGCCCCTGAGCTGCCGGATCCCCGGGCCACGCTGCCAGTAGCAGAAGGCGCAGCAAAAGCAGAAAAGATAATGCAGGGACGGAGTGCGTGGCACACTGGAAAGGCCACATGTCACGGGGCTTCCCAAATGTCGCTCCCTGCCAGTTGTACAAACCACACCTAAACTTCAGACCAGTCAGGTACCACCAGCCCTGGATGCCATCCTCTCACCACAACAGATTTCTGGCTGCCTTACCCACACCCCTGTGCTTGGACCCAAGCCACATTAGACAACAGCTCATGAGCTCTGAATAATTTATACATCTGTTTTATTATTATGATGATTTCTCAGAACCAAAGCAAGACATCTTGTGCCTGCCCCTTACACGGCACCAGGATGCCCCAGGGACCAGACCGAGACTTGCTGTTTTTCCATACCTCTGAATTTTTTTTCTGGGTGGCAAGGAGAGATATTTAAAAATCAATGAAGCAAAATGTTTTAGGACAAATTCACTGCTAAAGTGTGTGCTGTGGTTCTCTGAAAACTTGATGTCCTGGAAAAGCTGGCAAGAGCTGCCATGCTGGAGCAATTGGTCCTGCCAGCCCAGGAGCCCCAAGCACACATGGATTTGGGATTCTCCAGAATGGAATTCCCATCCCAGAAATCACAGGATAGTGAACCACAAATGCAGTTTCTTCCTTCCCATCCTGAAGTGGTTTAGAGTGTAAAAAAGCCCCTAAACATTCCCTGCCCCCCTTCCCCCAGCAATCATGGCCATTGGATTGTTTCTCCAAGAATCAGCAGTGATCTTCAGCATGTCAGTGATTTGTTCTGCATTGCTAAGTCTCTCCATAAGAAAGCAAAAGGCAGATTGATCAAAAAGGCTCTTCAACTTTGCCACAGTCTTGGCACAGGATCACCTCTTAAATTTATTCTGCCACATGATTTTCACATCAGATGCCAAAAAGTGCTGCCTTACAGCAAAAGCTAACCAGGTCCAGCAACTCTAACATCTAAATGGACAATTTACTTTGTCTCAAATCTCAAACTCTAGAAAAGAAGAAAAGCAGCTGTCCTGCATATTACAGCTTTCTGGCCCCAGAGCACTACCTTAACTCCTAAAGCCCCAAAAGAGTGCTGGGAAGGGATGACCTAAAGGAGGTGGCAAATCTCCTTCAGGGCGTGTGCCTAATTATACGGATTAAAGTAGCTCCAGGGCTGCTCTGACTTCTGCCTGGTCTGGCTCCACCCATCCGTCCCGCAAAAAGGAAGGAAATAAAATGAGTGTTTGGAGTGCCTGTGCATTGCCTGGTCTGTGCAAATGACCAAGTGAAAAAACCCCAATTGTTTATATGAAGATGAGGGGGGAAATGGTTTTGCAGAAGCCACAGTACCCTGAGAAGAGTTTAAAATGAGGATTAATATTTGATGTGGCTCTTTATCACCGTTTGAATGATGGTTAAGGTGCAGTGTAACTCTTCAGAGATGTGGAGATTTATGCAGTATAGAAATCCCTACCTGCACCCTAGGTAATCCAACAAAAGCAACAGCAAAGGCAAAATAAGAACATCCTAGGCATCCTTAATTTGCCCATTATGTCTTTTTAATTGGGGTGTTTTACTCATTAAAAGCGTGGCATGTAATTTCATAATCCTATTTTAGGCTCCAAAACTAAGCTTCCAATATGCACATCTCATGTGGATGAAATCGTTACAACAAATATACACTGAAAAACCCCAAACCATAGGAATAAACAAAGCAATCTCATTCAAGCTGGAGCTTTACTACCTCACACTAAAACAAAAGTGAGCTACTATCAAAAGTACTAATTACATGATAGCCAAGAATAAATGGATCCTTTCAATTGGCTGTGTGTCTGGCTTCATAGCAGACACATCGCATTTTCATGAGCAGAGTGACATTGCCACTCTTTAGGTCAGATTTACAGGTGTAGCATCACCAATTCAGAGACATGACAGGCTTTTTATTATATTTTCTGTTTGTAATTTTGATTCAAATCCTCAGCAACACTTCAGATGCACAAATCCTTATTGAAACTGGCTTGATGCGGATTACAGCCTGAAGCACAAAGGAAGTCTTTATCACTTATGGCCAGTGTTTTAGGAGCTTATAACTGTAATCAGGTAGGGATTATATCAGCATGATCCATACAAGCTGAACCATGGCAAAAAGCTTTTTTCTATTTCACCTTCCCAGGACTATAATAAAAATGGAAAATATGCAAAAACCAGGTGCCACTAAAGGTAGAGTCACTGTCCACTGCAGGCAGAAGTTACTACTTTGTATTTTGAAAGAAAAATTAGTCATTAATTAGTGGAAGCAGATCCTTGTATGGTGCGTTGTTATCCAGGATTATTTCATTAGGATTTGCTGACCCAATTTCTGCATTGGAAAGAGAATTACATTTTTTCACACTATTGGGATTGGGGAAAAGAAAAAAATAATAACATAGATTATCCAAACTTTTAAAAATATGGTTGCAAACAAGGACAAATACCTGTATTGGTATCTCTAGAGAGGCCTAATGAAATGAGGACCATTACAAATATGTAATGATGTCTTCCCTAGAATCGGATTTTGGTTTTCTTAAAATACATAATTCCTAATTAAAACATATGGAATCCAGCTAATACAGCCTCATGACTAAGGGATTTAGTGAAGAGCAGGAATTTTTTTTTATTACTGCTATGATGGTCCCTCTGTCACAGGTCATCCTCAGCTTACTCCTCCTGCAATCACCCTGGGGATAGCTGACTCAGATAAATTAAAAGAGCTTCATTTGGGAAGCTCCCCAACACACAAAAGGATTCACCTCCTAATCTGTCAAAATCCAATAACGTTAAAGCAACTGCAACCTGCTGACAGCTCAGCAGGACCCCCAAACCGATGGAGAGGACCCACAGCCCAGCACCTGATGGGAATAAAACCCACCTTGGAAGCAGTAGCAGGAGAAGTTCCTGCTGCTGAAACAATTTGTGCCCAAGTGCTGTAAGCTCACAGGGTCCGAGTGGTTCAGCCAGCCCAGGACATTGCCAGTCCCTCCCTGCACTCACCCCTTGCCCACAGCCATGAGCTGTACACAAGGAGGGGCACGTGGCCCTAGAGTCCTGCTCTCTGCCCCTCATTGTCATTGGCATAAAGACTGATCTCCACACGTCTGACATTGGAGGTCCTTTATAGACCACCACCGGTGTGCTTATGCTCTGCTCAGATCACCCTACAGCCACTCACCTGCAGGGCTCAGAGCAGCAGCTGCTCTTTCATGAGGCCTTACAGAAGCCTTTGGAAGGAGACAATGTCACAAGCCCTGCCTACGAAGTGGGGGACAGAGGAAAGAGCTCACCCAAAGTCATCCCATAGCAGGGACAGCCCTTCTAGTACTGAGCCTACAAAAGCACCACAGACAGGTATTTTCTCTTTTTTATAAACTACTCTCTCTTGCTAATAATTTCCATGTGCCACTGTATTCCCACTCATACCAGCCCGAGCCATTCCTGCAGCAGTATGGACAGGGGAACAGCTCTTTCCATGCCTCTAAGCACTTTTCAAGGAAAGTTGCTTTTTCTTTTTTCTTTCTGTTTCAGCTCAGTCAATAGCACTTCTGTGTAAGCACGGCAGCTGCAGTAGGCCTTGTTTCCAGTGTTTTGGTACCTGCTTGATTTGTGATATCTTTATTGCAGAGCCCGTTAGGGAGGAGAACCTTCTGGTGAAGTTACCTGCCACTTATAGCACCTGGTGACGAAAGCTAATGTACCTCCTGCTTGCCCTGTCACAAAGTCTGAGATGAAGTCTACAAAGTTTGCAATTCACCCATTGCCTTTAATCCTGCAGATAATGGTATAACAAGATCCAGTGTCTGGGGGTGGAACCTAAACTACACATTTAGATGTCCACTCCAGTGAAAGTGGTTAACAAGCAGGATGCGAGAGCAAGGCAGCCTCTCCTGCACTGGCAGGAGACACCAAGACCAGATGCATCTCTGGGAGAGATGACTGAGGTGAATCATAAATTAACAGGCTTACTATGAGGGAAAAAACAATAATTCTGTGTCCAATTGCATGGTCTGGTGTGAAGGAGACCAGAAGAGATGGGCCAAGAAGTCTTTTCTGCACTCATGAACTTTCTGAATCCTTCTTATCCACAGGGAAAAATGGCAAGGGCTCCCTTTGCCATGTTACCATGGCTGATTCTTAATCACTAGCAGGGCTGGCAGTAGCTCTTGTGCAACACCACTTTCCCCAGCGCTGGGCCCTGTTCCCCTGCAATGCTCCCAACCCCTGCTGGTCTCAGAAGAATTGAGCCCAAAGCTCCACATAGCAATTCAAATGCATCACCAGACATTAGGCCACCGGGTTAACCACTGTTTAATTTCGTCACATTTGTTTGTGAGTTATGTACGTGCCTTTCTTTTGTCAACATCTCCTTTTAGAAAGGATATTGATTTTGTTTTCAAAGACTCTCGAAAATAAAATGAATGACTACATTCTAAGGAAGAGTCATTTTCTCAACAGCTGTAAATAATTTATTGTTCGCAACCCACCCAGATCAAAAGATACTTCATCAACTGATGTGGCAAAATCTGGTGCAAGCTGCATTTCTATTATCTCAGATCCAATTAACCATTTGGAGCAGACTAAAACATAACTAGATCAATCCAGAATCAGATTAATATCCAATCCATAATCACATTAATCACAATCTGTCCATAATTAGCCATCAGATAATCCCATTGGACAGGAGGTGACATGCAGTATCCCATTATCCCATTAATTATCTATTTTCAGTATTAGACATTGTGCCCAAACACAAGGAAATGTTTTTTAAAAGAAAAATGGATAGGGAATTCTGATTGTGCTACATCTGCCCCATTGAAACTCCCCAGTGTCTCAGTGTTGGAGTTTTACAACATTTCTTTTGTTTTGCCAAATTCTGCTAGGACCAAGAGAAGTTTTTTGAGAGACATCATCTTTTTAATAAAATATAACTATCTTAGGAAGATGGATATATAAAACATTTGTTTCATGTGAACAAGTTTGTTCAAAAGAAAGAAAGAAAGAAAACTCTTCATCAAAGGTTTTAATGGTAACATGATAACAATAGCTTTGCAATGCTAAATCTTATTGCAGATGGTTCCTGTCCTTTTTTGTAATGTAAGTGAAATTGCGTTCCATCTGTTTTAATTTTATAATGGACTTAATCCATGGTTGGCTCTGAAAGAATCAGCGTTTACTGCCTTTGCAATCTGCTGCAAACAAAAAAAATAGTTACCATTTCCCCCTTCTAGAGGGAACTTGTATTTCTATTTGGGAGTAAACCCCAGAGTTGCTCTGTAGAGTGGGAAGTAGCATTAGCCAGCCTCACCCCACAGCCAGGCAGCCCTTGCCAGCTCTCACACCAAACCCAACCGGAACTGCCACAAAAGAGAATAGAATCTGTGGACACTGGGTGGAGGAGAGCAAGGACTAATCAGTGTGGCAGGAGAGATTGATTGCCTTTGGCTCTGACCAGAAAATGCTTCTAGCAGTCCCTAGTTAGCTGAACACAGTTTTCCAGAGGTGCCTCCTGGACTGAATTATTCCATGATTTTATGATGGGCTTTCCCTTACCCTCCCTCAGATGAACCAACAATTAACCTGTTTGTAAAACATGTGGTATCAAGCTGGTTCAATGGCTCTTGGGATTACCTGTAGTAATTTTAAAGCTTTTTGTACATCACATAGAGAAGGTGCAGGGCTTTCAACATTTCCCTGGCATGTAATTTTTGGCCTGTGCAGCAGTGCCTACTCTGTTCCTACCTGCCTGGTGGTGAAGTGAGTCCAGTCCAACGATACCTGCCTGGTGTCAGCACGTTGCTCTGCTCAGATACAGGTGTGACTGCAGCACAGCTTTGCATTAGGTTTGGAAAAGTTTGGTTGGCTCAGCTGTAACTTTACTAATTCCTAAACTGGTGGAAGGTTTGGGAGAGCAGAAAGGATCCTGCCCTCAAGTGGGAAAAGGGTGATGCAACGCAGAGCATCCCTGCCAAGCTGCTATATTCTTAGACATGTCTCATTCTCCTATCACTCTGAATTTTTTGCATTTTATTGTTAACACATGCAGATACTGACTCACCCAGGACTCTGAATTCTGGCTCAGGCTGAAGTCACCCTTCTGTACCCTCTTTTCTGCCAGGTGCCCAGGTGTGGAACTATTGTTGTTTAAATTTTGGGGGGCTCCCGGGGGACAGGGGTGAACAAGAGCAAACCATTTCCATAAAATGCAATCCCACATGGAACTGCGCTGCCCCACAGGGCAGTAGAAGTTCCCATCACCCATCCCTCGGGGTCACCCCAGTTTGAAGAACCAACCAAACTTTTCCAATTCCCTTCATACCTCTCACCCCCCGCCTGGCTCTGCCACTGGCAAGCGAGTCACGCTAGCGGCAGGCAGCAGTCAGACCACAACCCCGGCAGGCAGGGAACACACGGGCTCACCCTGCCCTGAGGATGTCACTGCTGCACCGCGCCTCTGCCCCTTCGCACATGCAGGGGCAGGCAGGGATACCAAAATCCCTTGGTGACTTCTGTCGCTGCTGAAGTGGGTGCTTCAAATGCCATCCATCCTCCTTTCCCCCGCAGCTATTGTACAAATTTAAAAGCTTGCTTTCAACATTAGGGGTCCTCAAAGGGATAGCAGGAGCTGTTGTCAGGCTGGTAGAGTGGATCAAATAGTGAAGCACTTTATCCAGAGTCCTCTCCCCCTCCCCAGCTTCTGGGGTTACATACTTGCAGGGTGCCTGACTCACACAAAAGACAAGTGCTTCAGCTGGAAAACCCATCCCGCCTCGCTCCTCTGAGAAAAACGAGCGCAGCCTGCCCTTCCTGAACCAGCATCTAAAGTCACCATGTTCTTCCCAAGCCACACAGATTGGCAAATGCCTGTCAAATTCCATGCGTAAAATCAAAAAGGTGATTGCATGGAGGAGAAGGACAGGACCAAAGCCCCAAGACAGCGGCAATCTCAATTCCGGCATGTATAAGCTTTCCTGGACCTTATGAGGCACCCGTGGTGCTGTGCTGCAAAGTCTTTGGGAATTTAACACCATGTCAAAGGCGACTGAAGTGCTTTCCCTGTGTTTCTGCTAATGCACGAGAAGCCCATGAAGACATGGGGGAAAGAGGGAAGGAAAAAGAACGGAAGGCATAAAAAAATCAGCAGGAGAGGTTCAACTGCGGGAGCAGCACGGAATCAGGTGCATGAAAACGCGGTAAAATACTATTTTTTCTCCGCTATTTTCAACTCGTCACGGGGCTGCTGCCCGGGACGGCCGCCCCGACGGCGTGGTCGGTTCTGTTCGGGTCCGTCGGGGCGGCTCATCGGCACACGGGCCTCAGCAGGTGACTGTTCCGCGGGTGCGCAGCATCAAGCCGGCGTCCGCCGGGCAGCCCCTTCCCGTCCGCAGCGGAGATGCTCTTCTGCGCAGCGCCGGGATTGTCCCGCCGCTCCCGCCCGCGGGCACCTGCCAGCGGCACGCCGAAACGCTGGGGAAAGAACAACGAAATAAAATGCAAAAGAGACGAGAAAGAGAAGGAAGAGGGAAATAAAAGGAGAAAATTATAGGCGAACTAAAAGTCAAGAAGAATAACAGGGAAAACAGAGGAGGAAAAGCAGCTACAAGGAATCTTCTCCTCGGGCTGCCGATGCCGCCGTTCCTTGCGCGCACAGGGCCGAGGCGCACCGCGGCGGGCGGGGCGCAGGGTCCCGAGGCCGCCCGGGGCGCAGGGCGCGGAGCACCTTCTTCCGCCGGGCCCGGGGCCGCGCGCCCCGTCAGTGCCGGCGTCGTGCGGCTCCGTGCGGGTCCCGCGGGGCGTGCGCCCCGCTCCGCGCCCGCCGCGCGCCCATTGTTCGGCCCCGCCAATCCGCGGGCTCTCCCCGCGGCCGCCAATCGCCTCCGGGGGCCGCGCGGTGAGGTCAGCGCCGCTGCGCGCTGACATCACGGCGCGGCCCGGCGGGGCGGGCCCGGGGGGGCGGGCGCGGCCCCCGCCCCGCTCCGCGCGGGTAGTGGTGGAGCGGCGGCTCCGCATCCCGCATCGCTGCCGGTGCGCAGGGGGCCGCCCGCATGGTGGACATCCTCCTCCCGCGGCCGCTCCCGGGCGCCATGGGGGAGCCCTCCAAGAGTAAGTGCGCGCAGAGCAGCGCAGCGCGGGGCCAAGGCGGGCGGGCGGGCGCGGGACCCTGCGGTAGAGCTCCGAGCCGCCTGTGCCGTCGGGCGGACTGGCGGACAGCGGGCCCGCTGACAGCGCTGGGAAGGGCAGCGGCCCCACGGCGGGCGCGGGCGGCTGCGGGCTCGGCCCGTGGCAACTCCGGTGCCGCTATTCCCGTTCGTGCCCAGCGCTTCCCGGTCCGCTGGCCCCGTTCCTTACCGAATGTCTGTCCTTTCTGCTGTCCGCGACGCTGAGCTCATTTCTTTCGGTGTGCTTCCGTTTCTTTCTCTGCTTCCCTCTGCTTTTTCTTTCTTTCTTTCTTTGCCCTTGCTACAGTTTTTCTTTCCTTATCTCTTTGGTGTTTCATTTTGTCTTTTTTTTTTTTTTATCTTTCCACTTTTTTTTAATTTTCATTTTCTTTCTGACCTTGTTTAGTTTTATTTCTCTTTCCGTCTCTTTGATTCCATGTCTCTTACTGTTTTCATTTGTCTATGTTCCCATTTTAACTGTCTCTTGGTTTTAGATGCTTTTATATCTCTTTCCATCATTCTGTTTTAATTTCTTTTTCCTTCTTTCTTTCCTTCCTTTTTTCTTTGTTTCTTTCCTTATTTCTTTCAAGTTTTCCTCAGCCGTTGTTTTATTGTTTCTGTGTTTCTACTTTTATTTTCCTTTTCCGAAATTCTGCTTTTACGTCTCTGTCTTTCTGCATTTATTTGTCTTGATCAAGTTTCTGTATTTTTTTTTCTCTCTCTCTCTTTTTTTTTTCTTTTCTTTTTTTTTTTCCCTGGCCGTATTCATCTCCTTTTGTGTTTCCATTCTTTCTGTCCGATGTCTGTCTTTATTTCCCTTTCTTCCAATTTTGGAAAAAACCAAAACAAAACAGAATAAGAAAACAGGGTGAAGTGTAAAAAAGAAAAGTGCCTTTCCACAATTGCTGCCCCTGCTCTGGCACAATGCTGGCTCTGACCGTACCCCGCTCGCTCCCGGCAGGGCGGCCGGGGCTGGCCCTGTGCGCGGGCTGCGGGGGCCGCATCCAGGACCCCTTCCTGCTGCGGGTGTCGCCGGACCTGGAGTGGCACGTCGCCTGCCTCAAGTGCGCCGAGTGCGGGCAGCCCCTGGACGAGACCTGCACATGCTTCCTGCGCGACGGCAAGGCCTACTGCAAACGGGATTACAGCAGGTGACCCCGAATGCGCCAGCGCTCGTTAGAAAAAAAAATAACTCAGACCCGAAAAGTACAAAAGCCCCTTAAGCCCCCCGAATTTCCCCCAACGAAAACTCGACTCTCGGCCGCTGCCCGTCCCTGCGGCACCTCCTGGAGCCGCCCCGACGGCGCGGCCGCGGGCCCTGACTGTGCGTCGCTTCTCTGCAGGCTCTTCGGCATCAAGTGCGCCCAGTGCCGGGCGGCGTTCAGCAGCAGCGACCTGGTAATGCGCGCCCGCGACCACGTCTACCACCTGGAGTGCTTCCGCTGCGCCGCCTGCGGCCGCCAGCTCCTGCCCGGAGACCAATTCTGCCTGCGGGAGCGCGACCTGCTCTGCCGCGCCGACCACGGGCCGCCCCCCGACGGCGCCGCCGCCCGCGGACCGCGCAGCCCCGCGCTGCCGCCGGCCGCGCACCTCGCAGGTACCGGCTCCCCGTCGGGGCGGGCGGCGGGGCGGGGAGGGTGTCGGGGGGGCTGCGGCGGGCGAGAGGGCGGCGGCGCTGACGGTGCGCGCCCTCCCCGCCCGTCGCAGAGCCGGTGCCCGGGCGGCCGCCTGCCCCGCGGCCGCCGGCGCACAAGGCGGCGGAGAAGACCACCCGCGTGCGGACGGTGCTGAACGAGAAGCAGCTGCACACGCTGCGGACCTGCTACGCCGCCAACCCGCGCCCCGACGCCCTGATGAAGGAGCAGCTTGTGGAAATGACGGGGCTCAGTCCCCGCGTCATCCGCGTCTGGTTCCAGAACAAGCGCTGCAAGGACAAGAAAAAGTCCATCCTCATGAAGCAGCTCCAGCAGCAGCAGCACAGCGACAAGACGGTGAGCGCCCACCCTCTCCGCCGGGGAGGGAGCGAGGGGGGGCGGGTGCTCGGGCGGCAGCCGCGCTGAATCCCCGTGTGTCCGCAGAGCCTGCAGGGCCTCACCGGGACGCCGCTGGTGGCCGGGAGCCCCATCCGCCACGAGAGCGCCGTGCAGGGCAGCGCCGTGGAGGTCCAGACCTATCAACCACCCTGGAAGGCGCTCAGCGAGTTCGCCCTGCAGAACGATCTGGAGCAGCCCGCCGCCTTCCAGCAGCTGGTGAGCCGCGCCGGGCCGTCCGTCGGGCCGCAGGGGACGGGCAGATCCCGGCCCGCCGGGCCCGGGCGCTGCGGAAGGGGGACGGGGCAGGGGGCGACCTCGCCGGGACCTCACCGCCGCTACTCCCCCAGGTCTCCTTCTCCGAGTCCGGCTCCTTGGGCACCTCCTCCGGCAGCGACGTGACCTCGCTGTCCTCCCAGCTCCCCGACACCCCCAACAGCATGGTACCCAGCCCGGCCGAGACGTGAAGCGGCCCGTCCGCCCCGCCGCGGGACCTCCGCATGCCTGCGCTCCCTGCATGAGACACCCGGCCCCGGGCCGCTCCCAGAGCGCCGGACAAACGCCTTTGTTTTTTAATTATTCTTATTTAAAAACAAACAAAAAATACGTTACTGACGGCCAAAAAAGCACCGGGATCCTCGCTGCCTTCACCAGACCAGAGGGAGAGCCCCCGCCCTGGTTATTTCGTGGGGTTTTTTTTGTTTGATTCTTTTTTTTTTTTTTTTTTCCCTGCGGATTTCGATGTTTCTTTTCCCCAAAGAAACGTGGATTTCCCCGCCGAAGCCCGGCCGGTGACAGGCTGCCTCGCCCCCCGCTTGCGCTGGGGACGGTTTTTCTTCCCTTTTTGAAAGGGAAAAATAAATAATAATAATAACAATCTACAAAAGGGGGAGAGACTCCTCCGGCGTGCGGCCGCGGAGCCGGCCTGGACCTTCCTCTGCGGACCCGCGCTGTCCAGCCTCATCTCACACCGATGCCTCTCCCGGGCCGTGGTCCCCGGCCCCGCACGATCGCTGGAAAAACGGGACACGGAAACGAAACTTTTTAACGAGAAAACCAGTACTAATAATGTTAAGTTATCAATGGACGAAGGACGGATTGTTTGCGCCTTTAATGATCAAAAGTAAGTTATTGTTATTTATTGTCAGAGTCAGCGGTTGAATAGTGGGATTAAATATTTTGGACTTAATAAAAAAAAAAAAAAAAAGAAAGAAAACACAATTGTTTTAAACGAAAAAAACAAAAACAACCTAAAAAAAGTCGCGGAAGGGCGGCGAAGGGGAACCCCAGGCGCGGAACGGCGCGGCCATACGGATCGGGAGCGGAACAGAGCGGGCCGGACGGGCAGAGCCCCGGCTTCTCCCGCACGGCCTCACCGCACTGCGCTAATCGGCTTTCAGAACCGGGGCCGCTTATTTATAGCCAGGGAGGCGGAGCGCAGGTTTCCCTTTCGGAGCAGCCCCCGGGCTCGCCCGGCCGTGCCCGCACCTGCCGCGGTGCGGGGCCGCCTCGCCTCTCCCCGGGGGTGGCGGGGCTGGGCGGCGGGGGGCCCCCCGGGGCGGCGAGGCCAGCCCTACCCTGCCGCCTATCCATCCCCCGTCCAGAGCCAGGCGGCGACTCCTTATCTGCCTCTGGCATCACAGGGAGCGCGGCGGGGCTCCAGCTCCTGTGCTGTCCTTGCCCGCGCGGGACTGTTCAGGACCAGCTCCCCGCGGGATCGCAGGCCCGGCCAAGCTCAAGCCACGGCGAGCCGCACCCCTGTCCCCATCCCCGGGCACCCGGGGAGCGGGGGGAGAGCCGGGACCTGCCGGAGCCCTCCGGGCTGCAGGGGCTGGGTAGCGCGGCGCCGGGGTGGCTCCACCAGCACCCTGACCGACTGCGGAGCGGTGTGCAGGGACCAGGCTCCCACGGCGAGCTGCCGTCGGGGCGCACGGAGCGGCCCGGGCTGCGGGGCCGCCTCAGCCCGGGGCTGCTCTGCACTGCCGGGACGGCCCGTCTCCCGGCTGGGGACAGGTGGGGATGGGGATCCTGCCGCCCTCCCAGCCCCGCCGCGGGGCTCCCGCAGTTACCTGGCTCCGTCCGGGTCGGGCTGGAGCTCCGCGCGTTCTCTCGGGGCTGGACTAGAGCTGGACTAGAGCGCGGCCTCGCCTCAGGACCGCCGCCGCCTCAGGCCCGTGCCGGCCGGCCCGGGCAGCTGCGGAAGGCGCGCGGGCCGCGGTCCGCGGCCGCCAAGAGTAGACTGTTCCGGTGCCGATCGCGGTCCCGGTGCCGGTCCCTGTCCGGCACCGGTGGCGGTCCCGGTCGCTGCCCGGGCCGTGGTGCCGGTACCTGCGGGCCGGGATCGGCGGCGGCCCCGCCGCAGTGCAGGGCCGGGGCGTCGCGCGCCCCCTCAGCGCCGCGGCGCGCGGGAAGCGGCTCCGGGCCGGGCCGGAGCGCGGGGAGCACCGGGAGGCTGCGGCCAGCGGGCCCGGCCCGAGCGGCACTCAAAAATGCAGGAGTTAAAAAAGCTGCCTCGGGTGACGTATCCTCAATCACCCAAAAAATCATAAGCAAACTTTCCCCAGGGCCAGATCCGACGAATTACTTTGATTTGATTCTGATCGACTCTTGATTAACGAGAAAGACATCTTACGAGTGGTTTTTTCCTCTCTTTCTGAACCGTGTTGCTTATGGTAATTCAAACATACTGATGATTTTAACACAGAAATCACACAAGACAGAATAAGTTATTTTATTACAAGATATATAGAACATATTTCCTCTATTTGCAACCTTATTTCAGCAGTTCTGCAGTGCAAGTCCCACCACACGGTAGAAAACCGAAATCATAAGATTGGATACAAGAACGAAATAAACTCAAATTATCAAAATTACAAAACAGAACTTGGAAGTATCTACAGTACTTATACAAATAGTGCAAATTATATATCTACAGCATAAGTATTTAGAGTATCAAAAACCTTTAGGAACAGCCTTTTAAAGAAGGTAGTCAGCAGGAACTGGTCAGTGTGACGATGTCAGGGATTTAAAAACTAAATGCAACTCTTATTTTTTCAAGAAGAACTGTCGAGCTTCTTCCCAGGACTGCCGGGGGAATCTGTTGGAGAGCTCAAGATAATCTTGAGAAGTGAAAAATTTTTCTGTTGAAGACAGAACATAAAATTACCAAGTTATTCCCTCTTAAGATAAGATGGCAATAAAACAAGAATAATGAATGTGCAGCCAATTCGAGATACTTCAAGTAATTTACTCCCCTCTGCCTATGCAAATCTTCTCAGACCATGGGGTGACAGTTCTGTGGAGCTCGGGACATCTACGCTTGGCTTTAAGAACAGGGGCAGAGGCTGTGACGAGCAAAGGCTCCCGTTTGAAGCTGATCAGGCTCTCTGCCCTGTGCACAGGAACATTGCACATCTCTGCACACTTCACGTTCGTGGACCCACCGGGGACCAGCTCAGCCTCGTCCTACTCTGGGCAGCCTCAGCAGCGTTTTCTGCTCAGCAGTTTCTTTTTTTCCACCACAAAGGGCTGCAGAGTTGTGCTCCCGACTCCCCAGAGCTCGGAGCATGAGCACAAATGCAGCTTTCACTCCCCAGAGCGTGCTGTGACGTGGGCAGGACTCCACTGTGCACAGGTTTGAGGGTCTGATCCTCCATACACTACCCAACCATGAAGTTTGTGCTTTCAGGTTTTATTCCCGTCAGTGTTATTACTCCCATCTGTCTTTGGAGAAACCATCCTTAGCATTGAAGTGATAGATAAAAATAATCCTGCCTACACTGTTATCAATCCAACTTTTTTACAATTGGGGAATGTTTAGAAATCGCACTCACATGTCACCACATCTTTGTTTAAAATTTCCTCCAGTTTGAATAGTGAAAATAAAAAACAAGTTTTCCACTTGGATTTTAGATGTTTCTTGAGCAGATCCTCATGCAAACACAATCCTGGAAAGTTGATGCTGCTTCAGACTGAGATGTCTGATGTTGCCAGTAAAAATCTCCATAAAGTTACCTTAATTTTGTAATTTATTTTTAAACAAAAACTTTACGCTTTAGCCCTAGAACCACTCATCTCCTGGCAAATGCTGAGGAAATGGTGGTGGGTTTCTACTTGTTCTAAGGGAGGAATGACTGAGCAGAGCATTTTATGCACAATTCGGCTACTCGAGACTAGATGCCCATCAACACTCGAATTTCAGCTGTGTTTAGCAAGTAACAGCCATCTCAGCTGAGAATCTTTCAAATGCTTAGCCTAGAAAGGTTGACTGCATTTAAAATAATATTTATACTAACTGAGGGGGAAAAAACCCACGACTCTTCTGCAAACTGACAAACTTTAAAGGACAATTAAAGGACAGTATTTTGGAGATTTTTGGCTCCCTGGATGTATTGGCATGGCTGCATAGCTTCTGCAACCTAAAACTTTTGAAGGCAGCCTTTGTGTCAGCTAATTAAAAATGTGCAGGTACAGTATCACATTTTAAGTCATGATACCACATGGCATTGAATAAAGATTAACAGTCTGAACCCCTGATAGATGAGCAGCAGACTGGAAAACACGTATGTGTAAATTAGGATGTAAGCCAGGGAGCCCACCCCAAACTGTAAAATTGTGCTGCACTTTATTTCTTTTCAGCGATGCCGATTCAAAAATTAAATCACAATATCTACACATTTTGTTACCCAATTATTACTCTGTTACACTGCAGAGAACGTACCCCTCTGCTGAGATAACTGATTTTCCATTTGGCCTGAGCTCTGTGCAAAATCCTATGGCGGAAAACAAACAAAAAAAAGACATCAGGTTTTCGGATCTGAGGAATTAAAACAACATTTTAAAGTCTTCACAGTCATTCAAAAATAGTAATACTCCATGTAATCTGTAAATTAACAAATCTAGCTTGTTTGCTACATAACACAATACTGCCAGCACTTAAATTCTGTAATTCACAGTGGATTTTTATACATTTATTTATATCTGTTTTCAAAAAATATGTTTTTAGTACACAACAGAGAATCCAAGGCTTCAACATCTTAGGAAATTGTTATTATTGTGATTTTTTATTTACCATAGCCATGCTTCTGTAAAACAAATGGTGTTTCAGATTTTTGCTCCCAACTCCAAGTACACTCTTTAAAAATTCATGACTGATCCCAGTTCCAGCGGCTGTGCCTCCCGGGAGCCCGAGGTGCTGATCTCCTGGGGGAACGTGGAGTCGCTGCCCTGGCAGCCAGGGGTGCCCCAGCTGTGCCCCAGCTGTGCCCCAGCTGTGCCCCAGCGTGGCACTGCACCATCCCGCTGCTGTTGGGATGCAGCATCCTCGGAGCAGCACCGGCCTCAGCCGGCCCCGCCGAGCTCCCCACCACACATCCTGCCCTTGGCTGGGGTCTCCAGCCAGCAGAATGCTGCACAAGGGATCACCCGAGATGAGAGACACCCAGCAAAGCACGGATACTCCTGAATGTTTCTACTCATTTCTGCACGTCTCCAAACAGAAGTAACAAAAACAAACAGGCTGATGCAAATTTCAGCTGATAGAAATAAATCTATCAGTAGGGAGAGCCCTGTAAAACGCAGCAATGCTCTTCCTTTGATTTTGGCTGCACATTTAACACACTGTATTTAAGTGATATATTCGTCCACATCACCAAACTTTTACGTAAACGGGACTTCTTTTTGTGTTCCCTGGCAAAGGAAGAATCTCATTTTCTAGTCACGGGGCAACATTTTACAGTCTTTCCCAAACCTACTGAAGCAAATGAGAGATTTTCTTGACAAACAGCAGCGAGTTGAAATAGAAGTAGAGAGGCAAGTCCCTTCTGTGTGTGTGGGATCTCAGCATTCCTCGGATCCTGCCAGCACTGCTCTCCATGCGTGCGTGTGCAGTATTTGGGATTAGACTTTACAATGGCCAAAATACTGAAGGACCGGTGGGGTCAGCAGTGACAGGACACTTTACAGCACACACTACTCTTCCATATTTTAATAGAACACCTTTCTTTAAAAGCCCACAGGCATAGTAGACAGACTTGCCATCTGGGATATAACTAACTGGAAATCAAATTAGTAACGTTGGCCCTTATAAATATACTTATGCTTTACCGTAGCTACTGCAGAGTTTAGTGCCGTTCCATCTCTCATAGAACAGAGATCAAGGTAAATGACTTTAACTGTTCATATAGGGAACATTCTCTTCCACTCTCATGTTTTTTAGCTGAACAAAACCCAAACAAATTTTGCCGCACTTATTAATAATGCAAAAATTTTTTTTTTCAGTTTCACTATAAGAAAGGCAAAGAAGTTGAATTACAGCTGTGTATTTAACCAGAAGTTCATTACTGTATGGGAAATGTCTTTTAATACTAAGTTCCAAACTTATTTTAAAAAAACCCTGCTCTGCAATTATTTTAGTATTAAAAGGATAAAAAGTAGCTGCACTCATAAGTTTGATGTTATGCAAAGACTTTTAGTAAATATTTAGTTCTTGTACTTTCTTTCTCAAATGCATGTAGCCTGTTCTTGGACTAGCTGTAAAGCAGTAGGGAAAGGAGTTTGATTCTCATTTTTTTATCAACAACAGTAACTTTCAGGTGACTGATACAGGGTTACAGACTCCTAAAAAGCAAATTATGTTTAGTAGTACAGTGTTTATGAAAACTGCATTCATTCACTGGAAACAGTCAATAAAATGCATGAAAACCATGAGGCATGCAAAAAAATCTGATAGTTAAAACAGCATATAAATTTAGACGAAGAAAAGTAATGCAAATCTTTATTCAAAACAGTATTTGTAATGACCTCGGTGTCTTACTGTCAAAAATAAAGATTGCAAGATTAGACTGGTAACATATGTTTTGTGTATTTTCTGCATAAAATATATACACTTACCCAGTTCTCTGTAAATCTGTGGTACACAGTATACAACTGTACATTTATATGTAAACACATTAATATACCAATTTCAGATATGCTATATGGGCAGGAATTGTTTTAAAAATAAATATTTTCAGATCTACATCAAATCTTCCCAGAACCTCCAGTAACTTTAATGAAAACTGGATCCTGCACGGACAGTGAGAACCTGAACTACTCTGTAACCTTTTAGTGTGAGGGGATGCCCCAGTGCAGGCGTAATCTGTGGTTTGGGAAGAGCTGCAGAGAAGCTGAAGCACTTCAGTGCTGTTTGCTTGTTTTACCAGGATCCCTCCCTGAGAGCAGAGCGAGCGCAGCGCTGCAGCCGTACCTGGATGAAGGTGGCCAGCAGCACACAGCTCATCTCCTGCTCCAGGATGATCTTGTTCTGGGGGTTGTTGTAGCACGCAGCTATGAGCGAAGGGAAGAGCACTTTGATTAAACGAGGGTCACTGAAATACTGGAAAGGCAACTGGCAGAGCTTCTGCAGCACCGTGGGGTGACGGCCAGACTGTACAATGATCTGAAAATACAAACAGACAAAATTAAACCACGTGATCGATCTGTTCTTCTCTTCCTCTTAACCACCAAGGGTGCTGAAGTCATGCTAAAAAAATGAGTGCGGATGAGGAGTAAGTACTAAAAATAAAGCCTACAACATTTAGTTCAAATAACTTGTTTCAGTGTGCAAGTACTATTTTTATTGCGGAATAATATAAAAATTATAAAGCTCTGAAAGTTCTTCTTTCTGTACCACCCAGAAAGATAGCAAGTAAGCACGGGATTAATTTACAGACTACAATAAATAGATAATTTAATACTTTAATTCAAAAGACAAAGAATTATAGCTCAGGGACTATTCTAAGTTAGAGCCATGAAACACAAAACCCCAAGGCCTGCCATTTAAACACACTGAGCATGGGGGAAAAAAAAAAAACCCAGGAAGAAATCAGCAGGATTTTAAAAACCCTCCTGGAGCTTGACCATCCTTTCCTGGAGCCAGCAACTGGAGAGGACTGTGTTTCATGGGAGATGTCTGCCACACATTCTCAGGCACCAGAAAGAAAAGGGGATTGTGAGCTGCCCAGGGAGGAGTTTCTGTAAGGAGAGACTCCAGAGATCCTCCCATCTGTATTCCTTATCTCAGTTTCTATCAGTGCCATTGGCTCTAAAAGGAGAATTGTTTAGATAAATGGGACTGTTGTCATGAAGAAGGCTAAGTTTACAACTGTATACATCTGAAGAAATAAGGCAATGCTATCACTGGTCTCCTACAAAGGAACCTTTCCAATTCACTTGATATTCTTATAAAATCTTTGCCATAAACTAAAAAATGCCCAAATCGGATCTGTTCCAAGTAACCTTGATTAGACAATTACAATATGAAAGAGCTGTTTGACCCAAAGTTGGCTTTTTGGCATAGGAGGAAGCTCCTATGAGGCTGGAACACTGTAAAACCGAGGGTCACGACTGTAAATTGTACTTGGAAAAACACAATTTTACAGGTACACACCCAGACAAGACTGCATTCAAATTAAAACCAGAAGGACAGAAAGAAGCAGTTGAGACTACAGGAACATAAATTACAGGGATTTACAAGTTTTCAAAGCACTTTTAATAATACCTTCAGAGCACCCACTAAGTTGATAATGCAGTTCAGTTTAAAAACAAGATGAACAAAATAATAGTTTGCATTTGTTTCAGTTCACCAGTCAAAAAAGACTTTGAAAACCTTTCAAAATACTGGTAGCAATGTCTTAATGCCCTGGAAGACAGGAGGAATTTTTAAAAGACAGCCAAAAAAGTGACAATTAAGCAAGTATACATTCAGATACTGTTTTGAGGAAAATATCACTGAAACATTTGGATGATTCTAAGCTCTCAGCTCCCACCCTGTAAGCAACAGGTACCCCCCAGGTTTGGGAGTAGTGCTGAAATTTTAAATTAACCAGAGCAGTTATTATTTTTTATCTTTTTATTATTATTTTTTCTGTCATAAATTCTACTATCAGTAAAGTATTTAAAGTCAATCATAATTGGAACTAAAGTAACTACAACTGGCATTTCTGATCCAGGAGAGAATAAGAGAACTCTTGACTTCTTTTTAATTTAACCATACCCTGGATGAACAGGCAGAAGAAAATAAGTTTTTGGGATTTCTAGTTTTTCATTTCACAGTTCAGTTCCTTTACCTGTCCTAAAAATGCCATGGACAGTTAGTGAAGTCCTCCCAAACTCACGGTGTAGATACCCAAATAGCTTCCATGGAATTATTATTTCATTACCTTTTTCTTTTCAACAGTTTTACTACTATGATGTTATCAACATTAAAGATAGGAAGGTATATAGAGGGGTTGCTGACTGTTTTAATCTGGTATTTATCACACGTGGAACCAATTTAATGATTTCAGCTCATTGTACTAATGCAGCTACTAAACCTGATACACTATATTATGTACTCTGAAGAAAAAAACCATGAGTCACCCCTTACTGGAAAAAGCTCCAATCAAATAAACCTGCAGCAGAGCACATATTCCTTTTTTCACTGTCAGTGGGTGGAGAAAGTGAAGGCCAGTACTTGACTTAGCAGATGAACAACAAAGAAAGCAAACGAAAAAACAAAATCCTTGCACTTCTCTTACTTGATTTTTTTTTTCTTTTTGAACAGTCACTCGGCTTAGTAATCCCAGGGAGTTTTGCAGGCCTGGAATATGGAATACTCATCTTACAAACTGCTCTCATCCAAGATACAAACTCCTTACTGAAATGCAGCTTGCCTCTCCTCCTGCCACAGACTGGGATCCAGACGCATTTACCTAGAATTAACTTTTCTTGTTGCTCTCTAGCCTGCTAGTCAGATATGCTTGTCAAATGTAACAAGATCCTAATTAAATCACTGCATTTCTGTACAGCCAGGCACTTAAGCACCTGCTTAACTTCAGCTATGTGCTTACGTTCCATTAATATTTGCTTGTGGTTTTCTTTTTCTGAACTGAGACCTATCGAATTAGTCCGAGCTACTACAAGATTTTTTAAATCCAGAGTAGCAACTCACATTGATATTTTTCTGTGCTTCCTTTTAAAATGTTGCTTATTCTCAAAACTTACAGATATTCATATAACTTTATTGGTTTTGCCTGTGCTTAGCTAGAATAAATTCCAGCTTATTTTATTTTATTTATGGCCCAACATGTAGTAAACATGCTGGAACAATCCTGTGAAGATCCAAACAACACACAGGTAGGAGAGCCAGCAAATAACGTTTCTGAAATGCTATTCCATGATGAATGAAGTTTTCCTCTGTGCCACCAGCCAAACTCCAGGCCCTGATCCATCCTGGAGGTGGAGTCCCTGTTACAGAGTGGGTGAGAATTCAGGTTCAGCACACAAGAAAGCACCAGCCAACAGGGCTCTCAGTGTAAAAGCCTGTCGAAGAGGGGCTGGAGCAACTCAAATCCTCACTTTCAGGACTCCAATCTGCCTGGCTGGTGTGTGCCTGCACCTCCAGGTGTCCCACACCACGCACGCTGTGCCTGCTGCCCACGGCCGTCCGGCACCGTGAGTGATGTGGTGACCTGTGGGAACTTTTCCCTGAGCAACACCCTTCAGGTGCCTATCAGTTATCTTCTGTCACTCCCACCCCTTTATAGCCTTCTGCAGGTCCTGCTAATTTGCTTAACCTCCAATAGCCAGCGGGTCAGGCTCTCTCCTCTGCCCTACCAGCAATCCGTGCTCCCGTGTGACTCTGCTCCCACACGTGCAATGATCATCCCCATCACCTCCACTGCTATTTCTGAAGTTTATCACTTAGGAAAGCATGATTCATGATTTCTGACGTCTCTAGATGGAACCCATGTTTTCCTCACGTTTACTCGGGCCAATATTCACTATAAAGTGTATTGTTTGGCCATTTGCTGCAGTTCTCACTGTGAAAGCCTGAAGCAGTATAAAAGTCAGTCTTTCAAAACAGACTCCAATGACAAAAGCCAGCAATATGCCACACAGCACTTGAGCAATAAAACAGGACAATCAATCAAAAAAATGAAAAGCTCCATGTGGTATGAAACAGTAATAAAGTAGTGAGGGGAACTCATCGTTCTGTTGGACATAAGGCTTCCCCAGTCCCTCAGGTAGGGGATCTGGCTCCAGACCCGAGGTGACTGCTGGAAGGATTTTCCATAAGGATATTCTATCCTGGATACTCTGTTCTTCCCTGCATGCCCACCAGGACAGCAGTCTTCCTCTCCTGCCACTGCCTCCTGCAAAGGAGAACTTCCCAGGACTGAATGCCTTTTCTAAGGAACTGATAGACCACATGAACCCAAAAAATCACTGGGCATGATCTTCCTCTGGGCAGCAAAGGGGAATGCTGCAGCTCATTTCATTTTTCTGTGAGCTCCAGGAGCCCCAGAATTAATGTTCTGGTGCTGCTGCAGGAATAGGAATCATAAAAGTGCAGCTCCTTTCCTTCCTTGCAGGGAGATCTTGAGTAACAGACATAGCAGCCTTCACCCAAGAACTGGCAAGGGAAAAATGTTTTGCTGAACACCTTGTAATTCTATTTACATACTGCATATACATATTTGTACTTCACTTAATCTTTCTCGTATTGCTTTTATCAGTGAAAACTACCGTTACTTTAAAATGCATATGTATGTATTTTTGTCAAAGGAGGGTAATAAAATCCCATAACTAATAGGATCCAGAACTTCAGAATGGAACAGCAGCGCCACAGAATGTCTCAGCAGCTACATGTCAAATCAGATGAAAAATCTTACCAATTCAAGAGTTAATCCTACAGAAAACTAAAACAAGAATCCTCTTGCCTTTGAAACTGTATTTTCATAATCAGGTAACTGAGTGTACAAACATGTTTTTCATCAACAAAACTAAAAAGTCATTTAGAATGCTGAAGAATGACTGTATGTAAAATACTGAACAAGTATTAGTTACATTAAAGTGAATTGATAATTCATATATTCATCTCATTCATATATTCATATGTTCTGAATAGACATGTAATGGAGATGCATGCTAGTAATTTGTCAAGAACTAGCAGTTCAATTAAACTGCCCTGTGAAGATTTATTATGGAGTAGCATTTTTGGTGACAATCTGAGTTTCTTTTTCTAAGCTGTAACAGCATTCAAAATGGAGGAACTAATTGAATTTAAAACTCTTGCTTGCAATCTTCCAGAGATTTAAAGAAGATTATGATCCTAGATTGGTTTCCAACGGTTCTATGAATATATGTTAAATATTGTCAGATATTTTATTACAAGTAACAAAATAAATGGTTCATTGTCAGACTATTTCTTTTTCCCTGCTTGTGTACTACACAAGGTTAGTCCAGGATTACTGCAGACTGGAAGTGCTGCTCTTTAGAGCAATATTTAGTCTAGTTCTACCGGTGGATTTAGGTTTTCTTGCTTCACTTGGACATTTGCAGCTCTGTAAAGACATCATTCATGTCAGTTATTTCTGTCAATATATACAATAAAACCACCAGAATTATCTTTTATAGAAGCTAATTCATTTTGTAGTCAGGTAGAAGAGGAAGCCAGCAGCAAACTCCTTGTCTGTGGAAGGGCCAAAGGAAGAACTGAGAAGTGATTCACTTTGGGAAGAGATTTTGGGAGTGAAGGCACCGCTGGCTCCAGTGGCACTGCTGGGACACATGGCAGGGCCACGGCACAAGGTGGAGACAGCAGCCAGCGGCTGCGCTGCCCTCTGAGCCCTGCCAGTGCCTCCCACCACCACTCCAGCCACGCCAGGGAAACCGGGGCGCTCTCTGCAGCCCGTCACTTCCTTCCATCCACAGAAAAAGGAAAAATGGGCAGCAGAGAGAGGAAACAGACTGCCAAGGAGAGAACTGCAATCTGTAGGCACAGCCCCAAATGTGAGTTTTGAACAAAACCTTACAAGTCACCCAAGTGCACTGCTCTTGTGTGACTCGCCCTGCAGGAAAATGCCAGGCTCTTGGTAGTCCATAGTCAGGCTGATGGGTTTTGTTCATTTTGACCAAGTATTAGGAGCTGTAGCTCTTTTCTCAAGTGAAAACTGAGACAAAGTTATACAAATGTGGATACAGGAACGAGCAGCTGGAAAGTTCAGAACTTCCTGAAGCAGAACCTTCCTTGGCTCTTGGAGTAGAAGCTGGCAGTGAAATGGGGCGTTCCACAGGCACTTACAAACAAATACAGTGCTCATCACTGGGAGCTGGATTCACTCTCTAGGAAAACATCCTTCCCAACAGAATTTCCTTTCATTTTTATGAAACAAAGCATTAAAATGTGCCCTTTACTTGCCTGTGCTCTTCTGCTATAATGTAGTTCCCATTCAGATGCAATTTTCTTAGAACAACTCAGCCTAAAAAGTTAATGGTTCTCTGAGGGGCACTCCCTGCCTTCTCTGCTAGCTCAGATGACCTGTGCTTCCAAACTTCAACATGGCCATTATAAACATTAGCATCTTAAAATGGTAGTCGGTATGGAAACCACTAATATTTCTTATCCATGTATTTATCATTTATTTAAATGTCAATTCTAATTTGTACTAACAAGTAATAGCTTCGTTGAACAGGAACTGTGCATCTAATTCCTGTAACAGTATTCCATCAAACAGTTAAATCTCCTTGTTTGATAACAGGTTATATATAATTTTGCAAAAGAAATAAGTCTTTATATTAGTAGTCCAGAGTTTCTCTTCAAAGTTAGATCTGCATTATTTCTTTGCTTCTATATAAACAGATCTCATTCTGCTAGTATTTAATCAGCAGAATATGTCACCACTTAGGCTCTTCTTCTGTTTTAAGGTCAAGCTCTTTTCTTTCCATTTTGCAAACTCCACTATTGGCAAAGCTCTCAGCAAAGAATGTTCTAAATTCCTCCTATCATTTCTCAGGAATCAAAGCACCATTTCCATGCAAAAAGAAAGTTCCAGAATGATACAGTCAAATGTAAAAATCAGAATTTTGTCTATTTGAAAAATCCCAGTGTTTATTTTCTTAGGTCATGTGTGAGCTTTCAGAGAGAAGATAAGGGTGTTCAGGAATAACATCAGTCTTCCTATAAACCACATTCTAAGCATTGTCCTTTTAGAGCTCTATGGTTTAAGCAGATTCAGGGGTGCTCTGTGTATACATCACGGAAAAAAATTCTCCCATCAGTTTTTGTATAATCATCCTAAGACATATGAACATTTAGAACACGACAAGGGCCAACCACCAGGACAGTGATGCACTGAAAATGTAAAAGTGTTTATCAAAAGTGATGCTAGTGGAAAATCTACCAAAAGTTCATTATACAAAGCTTTTGAAAAAATGCAGCCCAAAATGACAACTAACAGGTCACCTTAGTTATAAGACAACAAATAAAGTATATGTAAGATTAAATTCAGCAATAAATAAATAATGTTAAACAAGTATTAGTTAAACAAGCAATTCTTATATGCATTGAGGTTACCTGTGAATTTAATACTTGTCCAGGCTACAGGAGAAAATAACAATATAATATCTGACCTGGAAAAAGCATCGAGGAAAAGCCTAACTTCCAAAGTGATCGCATTTTAGCATTTATTAACATAAAAATAAACATTTCAATGTGAGGTTGTTACACTTCATGTTAATCATATATTTACAGACCCTGTTAAACCAAAGGCTATCACTGCTTTCTAGAAAATTCTAAGCTTCATTGTTTCCACAAAAATGTAACAAAAGATTCATATGTTTAAGTGTTGGCCTAATAATTTTTATTCAGAAAATATTATTATTGATCCAATGTATGAGAAATACATATCTGGTCAGATTAAAAAAACCCCATCATGACACATCTGGAATCCTCAGGTATTATTCTGAGCCCTGAAGAGATTAGAATTAGCTTTTGCAGCCCTGCACTGTTTTTGAGGAATCATCTTCACACTCAGATAACATCTTCAGCTTCCATGATGAGCTGCCTACAAACTCAGGCTGCTGCTTTGGGCTCCATTCTCCACTCATTTACTCCCAATGAAATCCATGTGATCTGAGAGAAGACGATTGAAAGGGCAGAGAAGAAACAGAACCAGTCAACACAAGTTCAAGCAAACTACTGGCTGAGGTTCCTGCCAGCATCCTTGGAAACAGAGCTAGTTTTGGTCAAAATCCCCAGAAGGTGTGAATAATTCAAACATTACAGTCTAAAACACATAAAATCTTTTTGTGTGTCTCAGAGCATTTTCTCTCTTCAAAAGCAAACCTTTTCTGTCACACTCCGGAACTCCACTCACAAGTGAGCTATGCAGTGTTGGAATTATCCTGGCACGTTTTGTCTTACGCTTCCACAAGAAATGTAAAGGGTTTGTCAAAGTATCCAATCATCAACCAAAAAGCTTGTGAAACACTGAGCCATTGGACATATTACAGAGCTAGCTGAGACAAAGCTTCAAACAGAGAGCAAGAAAATGTGCTTTTCTGCCACGAAAAACGAGTACAATTTACCCTTTACTAAGGGGAGAGGAAGACAAGCAGTATTTTCCGGAGTACTCCATGAATGCATTTTGCTCTTTATGTTTCAGTATCGCTTCAATCAAGTGTGACTTGAGCTGAACACGACACAACGGGTTGGGAAGGCGTCTCTGGGCCTCTTGCAGGCTGCCACCCTCGGAGCAGCATCCGAGGAAGGACTGGCAGCTGCTGGGACACAGAGCAGCCACTGCCGCCTCTGCGTGGGGCCAGGCGGGACAGCCAGCGCGCCCTGCGGAGCCTGCACACCCCCGAGCTCAGGAGAGAGGCACAGGGAGTTCCCTCACACCAGGCCATGCAGACAATAGCTTGCAAGGCCGATTGAATATTTGCAGGCTGCAGACTTTGTTTTAAGTCTCAGTGTGAAAAGCAGTTCCCAAGCAAAGGGCGAGCATTGGGTGGGAGCAGGCAGGAGGACAGCGTTGCACAAGCTCCTGCCCCCGGCCAAAGCCAGGCCCAGGTCTGAGCTGGGAACAAACTGCAAATTTAAGCAGGACTATGCCAAACTCTGTGGTGTTTTTTCGATGTGGACGAAGTTCCACTGGGGATTAAGCTGAGACCACCAAACTCCTTTTATCCTGACCCAGGAGTAAGATTAGAACACCGCTCTCCGGAGGCGGCATCAGCCCACTGCTCCCTCTCCTCCCAAGCCTCCGTCATGGACTGGATTTGAGGGCTGTTGAAAGTAATGGCTTTTATGACATTGGGAGAGACGTTTATTCTTTCCTGTTATCAGTTTGACAGGAGGACAGTAAGATAAATCCAAATGCATTAATTTCTCACACTAATTCCTGTACACTCTCTCTTCTCCTCCCTACAGGACTCAGCCAGTCATCATGAACTGAAACTAAATACGCTTTGCTTCATGCTAAGCCTTGGCTCATATTAAATTACCTTTCCCACATCCTCTCAAAAACCCCAAAAAAATCCAGGATGCATTTTGGAATGTTAGAAATACAATTAAGATGTGACACGTGAAATGTGCAGTCCCAAATGCTTCTTGACATATTTGATTTGCTTTGTCATAGATCATTCTTTAAAAGAAAAAGTTCATCAGGAAGCTCTAACAACAACAAAGGTGTCTGACAAATTATCTAAAAGGCATCTTTTCCCTGGCTGCCCAGACAGGAATGCCATCTTTGCTGAAGACATTGGTTCACTTAAGTGAATTTATGTGGCTGAGGATGTGAGGCTGCGAGAGCCAAAGCACACATTACAGAGCTGCCTTAATGTACTCCGCTCTAACTCGGGCACTTTAATCCCCTGGGGAGTTCTGTTCACAAGCTGAAGTGCTTCGAAATGGGAGTCAAGACTACAACTTCACATGAATCACTCACTTGCCAAAATCAGCTATTCCACAAAATTTACCAGGCATATTTCTTGTTTGAACCTATAAAGCTTTAAAACAGCAGGGGTTTTTGGGGCTTTTAAAAAAAGTTTTAAAGAAAAAACTCATAACCTCAACATAAAATCAATACTCCTGAAAATTCCTGTTTGAGAAGAAACTAGCAAAATCAGAATTAAGTAATTTCAGATCCTGTTTACTTACAGATAGGGACGTTAACTACCAATCCCTGCACCTTTACTCTTTGTGTTGTATTCTCATAAAGTCCACCTACCAGATGAAAATTGTTCCAGTCGTTCCACAGCCCCAAAAGCAACATAAACTATGAAAGTTTAATGATGGCCTCTAATAAACAATCCATATGGAAACTCTACATATTTTTGTAACTTGCAAGTTTTCCTGTTGACTTCTGATTTTCACAATTTTTCCATTTTAGAAGTATTTTACTTCCTTCCTGCTAACACTAGAGAAAACTGGCTCCCTAAAACGCATTATGTACTAACTCTGTCAAAAGCATAATTTCCCAATTTCCCTCCAGAAGGTCCCTTTTCATCCCAAGTCCCTTTGTAAGTGTCCCTTGCAGCCCAGTACTTGTAAGCACAGCTAGGATGGGTCATACACAGATTTATATTTGTGATATGTATACACTGTGTATGACAAGGGCTCCTGCTACTTTATGACACAAAAAGGACTCATCACATGAAAGAAATGCTTAGAAGGAAATATGACTATAAGTCAATTATTTAACAAAAAAAGGAAAATAATCTTGGGATGAAACCTTTCTGGGGGATTAACTACCACGCTTTGGGTGCCACAAGTGAGTCCTAAACTTCAAATCCTTTCAGAACTCTGCCTACCACACAATATTCCAATTTCTTTACACATTATATTTTTACCTGTGATATTGCTGTGTGATGTTTTACATATTAACATGGGAGAAAGTCCCTGCCAAAATATCCTGTTATCTCACTGCTCCTTACTCCTTTGCCTGGAGTTAGCTGGGATGCTGAAACATGTTTTGCAACAAATATTTCACACCTTTATAGCAAGGAGTAACTCCTAGTAGGTGACTGATACCATTACATCTAATTCCACGTGCTTCTATTTTCAGAATGAATCCATTTTCATATGGATTATTAGATATTAACATTTCAGTTATTTATGAGTTTACAATAACTTACCTTGTTAGGAACACAAATGTCTGGGGATAGAGGGTTTGGACAGAGAAATAACTTAGGCTTACACAACTGGAAGACTTCTGGGAATGAAATCCCTTCTTCAAGGACACACAGTGCACATGTACATTTTTTAAAAATTTCTGACAATTTTTGACTTCTATCTGCAAGCCTAATTTTATAACAAAGTTCAGAAAAGCTGCACACACTTTTTCCTGACTCCTTCAGCAGAGATTTTGTTTTGCAATCTAGCAATAGTATCTTCTAGAAACATACAGTTCATATCTTACAAATCCTTAAAGTTGATGGGATTCTTCTAGAGCACTCTAAATACAGTGTTACCAAAGACTGGGAGAACAAAAGCTATTTTTATTTAAATAAAGGCATAGTAATGCAAACGAATAATGCAACTTCTTTTGGAGCCTGTCAGCAAGATCCTGAGTCTGAGGATCTGATTTGTGAGGACTTTCAGATGAAAAATATTCCCTAACTGCAATGAATATGGAAAGATTTCTATTCCCAATGCAGCAATGTGAAAGAAAGCAAATCATCTGTCACTCCTGTTAATTTAATTACAGGACCACATTCAATTATTCAATATAATATGCAAATAAGGTGAGTTGACAGCACACACTAATTATATTCATTAGACTAATTAAATCAAACAATAAAAGGGAATAAAAATGTAATGAAATAGAAGGATAATCTTAATTAAGAAGAACATTTTAATTAGAAACTGTAATTCTACAGTCTGATATAGTGGGTTGGCTATTGAAGGATTGGACATTATGTTTATTACACAGTTTAGCGTTACGTGTCTATCCTTGGTGTCATGGGACCTGTTTTTGTATGGCAGTAGATTAAATGTGCCAGAAAAAGAGAATCCCTTTTCCCTGCTCATCCCTCCCGAGGAGCAGATGCCCAATAAAGCTGAGCTGGCTGTGCAGCAGGGGCTGTCTGGCTCTGCAGTAAACACAACTTCACCTGCCCACACAAAACAGACAGGGCAGCTTGGGCCTCACCACTGGCCTTGCAGCAGTTCAAATATTACAGAAACACTCCTTGCTTTTTGCAATTTTCACTTCCATAACTGATTTATTTCTTCAGTGACAGCAGCTGCCCTGGAAAAGCTTTATGAATGTTAAAACAGAATGGGAACGAAGGAAAGGAATATTACTAATATATTATATGTGGGCAGAGTCAGCAAAATCACAGTCTTTTTAAAATAAACAGAGCAAGCACTATCAAAACACTCAGGAATGTGTTTCTCAGGATCCACTGTCCTCTCTGCTCCTCGACAGAATCACGGGGGCCTGGCCAGAGACCCAGGCGTGGTGGAAACACCGAGTGGGAGCCCAGGCAGGGCTCTGTGTGTGGGACACACTGGAGGGGCCGAGGGCTGTGGGGAAATCTGAACCTCCACTCTGCTCAAGAGAAAAGCACTGCCCTCCTTCCTCCTTCATTTGCTACTCAACTGAGCACAAAGACTTTTACAGACGGCGTAATAAAACAAGTCAAACCCATATGAGATTAAATGACTGGCACATGATGCTCTTGGAAGATTTTGTTCTATGAATGTGAAATATTTAGGAAATTGCCCTCTTATGATTTTGATTGCATAGTGGTCGTAGTTCACTTACTTAAATCACAGCACTACTACAGAAGGTCAGTGCTGAGGCTGACAGGCTGTAAAATTTCTGTTTTAGAAATCTATCTATTCTCCAAACCGGGGAGCTGCCTTTTTGTTTTGTTTTGTTTAAAGTTGTCTTTTTTTCCCTCTTCCAGTATGCTGCTTTGGATATTTATCTGTTGATGTGGATAGACAAAGGAACCACAAAAAGGGACACTGAAAACACAACTGTTCGTCCTTTTTCGTTTTAAGTATTGAAAGGAATGAAAACACACCTCCGTTTGTAATAAGAAATACAAATTTAGAGAGGAAACCACTTTAAACTACAAAAGTTTCCAAACAAATGCACATTTGACTGCAAGAAGAACCTGAATCTGCCTTGAAATACGTCAGTTATTGACTCAGTTGAAGTTGATTCAAATACTAAATAGAGCTATCTGGCTTTACAGAAATTTGTTTTCACAGCTCAAGTCTAGTGTATCTATTTTTATTACACTGTACTTGCCAGGACCTCAAGCCTACTATTTGAAAACTTTCACTGTGAGACCAATTTTTTATTTTTAGTAAGACTCCCCAGATGATCAACAACGAAAGAAAAAACTGGAAGCTCTTAATGTAATAAAAAATTAAACCGTAACTGAATGAAAAGAAAGCACTTCCCTCTTCATGAAAAGCAGCCTGTCTAGGGGGAGTCACAACACAAGGAGCACCTTAAAATAATGACCATAAGAAAGCTGTACTGCTTTGCCTGGCAGTAAAAGAAAAATTACTTCCTTTCACTGAAAAACATTCCCAGTATCTTTCAAGTACCTGAGTAAGGAAAGCTTCAGTTTTTCAAAATGCCTTTTTAAACAAAAAAGCCAGGACTAAATGCCTCGCACTCAGTGAAAATCTTATTACTGAGGAATATTAGAAATTACTGAAGAAGTTAAGCATGTCATGGCACCTGAGATGGAATCTCCAAAGCAAAGCACCCAGAAAGAGACGTTTCAGGGTACGGAAAGGACTGACACGGCTGTCTGACTGAAAGCCTCAGCCTGACCCTGAGAGCTCAGAAGCCCCTTTCAGCCCCAGGAGCACGAGCTGAAGGTTGCAGGACCCAAAGCACAGCCCCAGCCAAAGGCTGTCCCTCGGTGTCCCCAGGGCCACTGCCAGGCCCGGTGCCTGCCCGCCACGGCCGGACCTCCCCCAGGCACCTGCACTGCAGGCTGGCACTGCTGCAGAAATCCCCTGCATGCACGTCTGCTTGGAGCTGTGTGCCACGGCAGGCATTCCTGAACGGCAGAGAGAAGGCAGCACGGGGTGCTGGCACCTCTGGGAGCCAGCCCGGCCCGCTGGGCAGCACAGGACTCAAAGGGCAGCAGCACCACACGGGGTTTAACACGGCCACCCTCAAGTGCTGCCAACAGGCAGCCCCAGATCCTGACTGGGATTTGGTCACTCAGGGTAGAGAGGCTGCTCCTCCCTCCACCTCTGGCCAATCCCACAGAAACATCACTACAGAATTATATAATACTTATGGCAGCATAAAGATATTACAGGGTTCCAATTATAGTCAATAATTGTAAGAATGGTATCGATCAGCTTTTCTCCAAAGCCTTTCCTAACAAGTTTTAACACTTCCTCCTGCTCATCAGCTGAACTGAGGGCACTGAGCTCCTCACCCCATCCTGAACCCCTATCCCAAAAGCAAAACAGGAACCAGGTAGTACAAGCACAGTGAGAGAACCCAGTGAGTGTCTGAACAAAATGCAGCATTCAACGGAATGGTACCCAACATGTGGGCACTGTAATGCAGTACCTACACATCCAGAGTCAGCCTCACGTATTCAAAGAGCCAGTGCCAAGCCCTGCCCAATGCATCCTGAGATTACACATAAGATGAGGAAACCAGGAGATTTTTAAGACTGATATATTTGAAATCTTTTTTGAGTTTTGTGCCTGTGTTACTTTAAGCCAGTAAGAGACGTCATAGAGTCCAGTGGCAAAAGTGGACAATTAAGGAAGCTAAAGGGGAATTTCCGCTGTTCTTAAATAGGGCATTTAGTTTTAATTGAAAAGATTCATGGAGAAGAATGGCTTAGACCTGAGCACTGGCCAGCAGGGAGACAGCTACACTGGCACCCAAGGACAAGTCTTCATGGGAGAGTAGCTTTGTTGGCTTTAGAAAGGTTTAACTTGGGTACCACAACCATCTGACCAAGCTGATGTGAAGCTAACTTAGAATTAAAAGTATCAGTAGCTAAGAATACCTTGGCAGGGAGCAAGGCCAGTTCAAATCAGTGCAACGGCAGCAGAAGAACTCCAAAGGGAGTTTGCTTATGGACACACAAAATTAATGTCTTTGTCTTAACACAAAACTTCAGTTTCTCTTCTGCAAACACATCCCTTTGTGCTCACAGGAATCCCAAGTGATTCCAAACCAGTGCTGAGGGGATGGGTTTCCTGGAAGGATCCGTGACTAAATGTGCCCCTGATAACTCCTGCTCCCCTTGTCCATTTGCCTTACCTGGTTATCTGGGTTGTTTACAGTGAAGTAGCCCACACAGATGATGACTTCGTGCAGCAATCCTTCACAGGTATGCTGGGAGCAGTACCACAGCAGCGAGCTGATAATGTGCCTGAAGGCCAGGGACAGCCCTTCAGCTCCCACAATCGACTGAAAGACAGGCCAAGAAACAGAATTAACACTCAGCACTATGTTCTACAACTTGTGTGAATTGCATACACACCAACTGCACCCTTCTGGGGTTTATTTTGCAAAGTGCAGACTATGTTCTTTGTTGTGAAAGGCCAGAATCAGATCTCTTTCAGCTGCTCACTGTGCACAACTGGAATATAACATTAAAAGCCACAGAAGCAAGAATAAATTCAAATTTTCAAGGGACACAGGAAAAACTGGATTCTTCTTATTTGACATTCAGCATAGCATTAGGTTGACCATTTCATTTGACATACATTACACAATCCAGGAAAATTTAGTAATATCTCTTAGAAATAAGCAAAAGAAACCAAACCATCTTCATTTCTGCACCAGAGCAAAATGCATTTCTCATTAGTAACTCACTCTCTGAATGGAATACAATGATGAATAACAAATAATGACTTTTCAAACATTACAAAATTTAGAAACATCCAAAAGGAGAGAACACTCAGCTGCAAACCTTCTTGGGATGTTTTTTAAAAGTAGGCAAATTGCTGTAACGTGGAGATTCAGAATTAGATTTTATCTGTGCAGCCTACAGCCTCTATTTAATAAACATGTCAAGCAGACAGAGCGACACAGGGTCAAAGGGGAAAACTAAAGCACAAGGAATGAGCATGACAGACCCCTGACTCTAATGAAACAGCAACACAGGCCTG
Source organism: Prinia subflava (assembly GCF_021018805.1). Lineage (NCBI taxonomy): Eukaryota > Metazoa > Chordata > Aves > Passeriformes > Cisticolidae > Prinia > Prinia subflava. Next base: position 14,885,820 of record NC_086261.1, read on the forward strand.
AGAAAATCTCGTTCATTTCAGAGTTTTCCTCATTTTCTACCTTGTAGCCTGTGGTAAATACATATACATAAATCCCAGGCTGTGGCATGGTTTAGTCTTACTGAATTCCAAATACACCCAGCAAAAGCAGGATCCTTGACAACGAAACCAGGCTCAGCTGTGGATGCTTTTGATCTTGAACTTCAAGCATTCTGGTAAGTCAGTGTGTTTTCAAAATTTAATGCAGCCACCATTTACTGCTTTATGTCATGTAAATGCCACTTTCTCAGGTCCATCCTTATTTAATTAGTGCTGTCCATGCATGCTGTGACCCAGCACTCTGGGTTTAACCTCCCCTGATAACAACAGGTCAAAGGGCACCTGAGTTTGTGTATAAAAGTTAAACTAATTTTTCAAGGAAACTATGCTTCCTTTTTAGCCAGAATTAATATCAGCTCAGGACCCTGTGCTGTTTCTCACTACCATCTTTCAATTGTTTAGACTGTCAAATTAAATGAAATATATACCCATGAGCCATCTGTGCTAATACAAACTCGAGAATACCAGACCTCTTCTGCTAATCAGAACCCCCTATTCCACAGTCCTACTAATTTGTGATAAAACTATCCCTGAGAGATAATGATCACACAGTGCATAAAGGAGGCTTTTCCCTCTGCTGTCTGCCAGCCTGCCACGGCCCAAAGGGTCAGGGTGTCCAGCAAACTGCCTCAGGTGGATGCTATTGCTAACATTACAGAAACAAATCACATTAATGCTCGGCAATGGAGAGCTGCTGAGGCTGCCCCAGGGTGCCTGTCCATGCAAACACGGTGGCCACAGCCAACAGCTGGGTGCACACCCCCTGAGCAGAGCCCTGTGTCCATGAGCCCAGGGAAGCAATTGCCACTGCTGGGCCTCTGGCCACCCCTCATGCAGTAGTCACTGACCTCCAGCATTTCAGGTAGAACAGACTACCACAGACCATGGGATTTGGAAGTTAATATGATCTGTTTATTATAAAAGCTGAGATATAATGGTGCTGGTAGAAGGATAATTACAGACAGGGGAAGCAGGAGATGGTGCTTTAACAACGAACTGTGGTTTCTTGGGCTGTCAGGGAGCAGCCCTGCAGCCAATGTGATTTCCTGCAGCTCCCCTGCAAACTGTTCCTGTTCCAGTTCAGCCTGACTCTAGCACACACCTCCAATACCTACACAAGGCAGGAACAGCCAATCCCAAACCAAGAGGTGCTGAAGGAGGTGTAGGGGGGAACCACCCTGATTTACAGAAAGCACTGGGAGTCAGTAGTGTGTGCAGTGAAACTCCAGGCAGTTTCCTGCTTCTGTAAAACCCCTGACGGGCTGGGAGCTGCAGATGAACACTGCTGCACACAGAAGTTTTGCTGCTGTGCTTACAGACTGTACCACACGTACTGAATATCCACGGCAAGAAACACCAACTGAGGGAGCCACACAAAACTCTTCACTTGTGAAAAGCTCTCGCTGAGCTTAATGCATTTCAGATGGAGATGTGGTGCAACATATACAAATTACACATTAAATGAAAGAGAAACCTGTTCTGTTGAACTGTGTAAGATTGATGCTACTAAATGTGTTTTCAAAGCAATGCTTTCTGACAGGTGTTTTATATTAACAAAACAACTTCACCAACTTACCTGAGAAACGCACCAGTGTTTCTATGGCAAAATCATTCATTTACACTTTAACTCTGTTCACAGAAAAAGGTAAGTAGTCCTGCTCAGGACTCAAAATGCAGCACTTTTTAGTTTTTAATTTAATAAAAATTATGAAAATATATTTTCCAATTTTTGATCAGCAAAATTTTACTTGCTAAAAAATGGTATCATGTGATTATCAGTTTCAACTGCACAATCTTAAAGGAAGTGGTCCCTGAAAGCACTGGAAAATGTAATATGTGGTTATAAAACAAGCAAATCCTTTCACGTAAGAAAAACTGTTATTTTGTCCTTTTGAGTAAGATTTCTCTTCTTACACTTTTGGGACTTAATAAATATAAACAGTACTATGCTAGAAACAAGAAAAAAAGAAGTTAGAAGACAATGGATTGGTTTCAGCATTTAAAGTAATCTAAATTTTCACCTTCTGGTTAAATTCATCAGCCACAGCTATATGGCAGACAGAACAAAAGTTACAAATTTTACGCACAAAACCTAACCTTTAAAAATTCTTTCAATAACTAAGATTTTAAAGACATAAAGATATAATCAACACTAGGAGAAGTTTGGAAACGTGTTACCTGGAAGGCAGGCAGGTCGAGGACAGCAAAGCTGTTGAAGAAACGCAGGCTCTGAATGGCCACCTGGACGGTGTTGGCGGCGTAGCTGTCCTTGGGGCTGGCCGTGTGCGGGTCGGAGATGGAGCCGTGCAGCAGGACGCAGTACAGCATGTGCAGCACTCCCACCAGGTCCGTGGCCTGAAGGGCTGCTGTGAGCCCCGTGGGGTCCTGGCGGGCCGTGTCAAAGATGTTCCAGGACCTGCCAAGGAAACGTGAGCGGCTGAGAGGGAGCAGCGCCCGGCCGGGAGGAACGTCCAGGGAGCGTTAGAGAAACTGGGAGCTGGGAACCAGGGAAAACCTGATGCCTCAAGTGCCAGGAAACCACAGCATTTCCAGAAGACTTGCAATAATTAGGGAACTCTCATGCTCTCTTTAACTGCAGCACAGCTGTATCGCTCAGGATCTTGCTTCTCTCCTGTGCCTGTCTCTTGCTACCAGCGTGAAGTCTGGGGGCACTCTGGGGGCACGCAGGGGCTCCAGGCCAGCCCTGCCTCGGGTCAGCAGCTTGCTCTCACCTTTGCTGCTTGCAAGAGCAGCCAGCAGCAGTGGGAGAACTCCCCAGAGCCTCTCCTGCCACAGTGATGGGCTGCAGGCACTGAACGAACTGCCTACCTAAGTAGCGAAATAAGTTACTGGGAACAGATGATGTTAATCAAAGGGCTCTGCAGGAACTGAAGAATGAAGTGGTGGAGCAGCAGGAAAACACACTGCTGCTTACTTCAGCCAGATGCTGTTCTGGGAGACTGCAGCAGGGCAGCACAGCACAGGTAAGCACAAACCAGCACAGCTTGTGCACACGGGAACTGCGCTTCTCTGCCATCTTTTGGGTATGCACATAAAATAATGGAGAAGGTTTTTGCTTATCTAGGACATCAGCACAGACAGGCAAAAAACTCAGGACTGCCCTTCCCATTCTCACATCCAGACTTTCAAAAACACTTCACATAATCCTCCATGATTTTTACTACTCATGTTTTTTCACATTAATACCCAGAAGATGATGCAGGACAACTACTAAGGAAGACTCAGAATATCACTACCCTGGAGGCTAAATTATGTGTGGAGAGTAGGCAAGCACAAAGTGAAGCCCCAAAATAATTCAGCAACTTTTATATTCTCTGAATTCTAATTCAAATCCACAACATAAATTACCTGTATGTCATTTTGGAAACACATTTGGTCAATATTGGTAATCAAAGGAAACGCTAAAATAATGAAACATAGCAAAGAGTAACAATGAAAATATGCTACATCAACGTCTGGTTTTTACTCCATCTACTATGTTTCCATCTTAAAAAAAAAAGGAAAAAAAAAAAAGGAAAAAAAAAAAAAAGGAAAAAAAAAAAGGAAAAAAAAAGAAGGAAGTGTCAATATCAAAAGAGACTAGAAAGATTAAGTGTACATATTATTCCTTTTTATAATTAAAGGAATATATGACAGACTATATGAGAAAACATTATAAAAGGACAACTTTTAAATTAGAGTATTTTTTCCCTTTCATAACTACTAAAAAGCAAAGGAAATAGAAGTGAAAACCAGAACCATTTTCTAAAATAACCTGTAAGTTTGAAGACCTCAGTTTAAGACAGCAAAGACTGGACACTCAGAGGGCTCAGAATATTCCTGTGAGCAGAACCAGTGAGGAGCTTTCCCCTGGACTAGAAGACCTCTCAATAATCTCTCCTGTAGCTGTACCTGGAGCACCCTGCACCCCTCTGTTACAAACACTGGCTCCAGTGACACTTCCAACACAGATTCTAGGCAGGCTGACCAATCTTGCTTTTTACAATTACAGACAGATGTCTTCAACAGAGAAACTAAAGCATGAGCTCAGCAAGGACTGAGTTTTGGCAACCATCACCTTGTTCTATAATTTTCACTTTTCCTAGTGAAGCAAATAAAGCAGGCAAGAAAGCACCACCCTACCCAAACCCACGTCTGTCCACGAGAATTTCTGTCTGTGAACAGCACTCCATCGCTTCCTGGGACCAAAGGGAGGGAAAGAGGCAGAGCAGGATCATGAACCTGCATTCCCCAGCCCCAGAGCAGCCTGAGCTCAGGTGAATATGCCACGACAGTATTTGGCTGTACACAACTTGCTCTGCTGGCACCCATCTGTTCCCACCACTGTCCCCTCACATCTTTACCTTTACAAAGCAGTAGGTCAGATGATGTAAGGAGTGATCTCGTCTGAAATTAGCATTTATGGTACCGTTTTCTGAGTTATTTCTGTTTACAGTCTGTGAATATTCAATGCTACTGAGAAAACTATTCAGTGCTGTACCCTCTGCTGCTACCCCCAGGATCAATGTCCCAGGCCTACTGCAGGGACACCTGTGCTGCACAAAACCCACTCCAGCCAGCATAAGTAGTCCACAAACCACTGAGAGAAAAATCAGATCTTTAGTAAACCACAGTAAGAACAAAAGCAACTTAGTTGTGTCTGTTTTCCTTAGGACCTTAAGATTTACTCCACAAAGAATAAAAAGTGGAAAAAATACTAGAGCTCTAAGTGTGTTTGGGTGGAGCTATACTTCACAACAATTTATGGCGGGGCTTTGCTTTCCTTCTATCTGGAATCCTCATCCCAAATGTTCATTTTGAAGCTCTGTGGTCTCTGAGTGAGTGTGTGTGAATGGAGTCAGCAGACACCTCCTGAGCCATCGCCTGGCCCTGCCAGCCCTGCCAGCCGTGCCTCTGGCAGGTCCCTGCTGCAGAGTTCCAGGTCCTGCTGGCACACCAGACCCGGCTGGGAGCGGGCACAGACCCGGCTGGGAGGGGGCACAGACAGGGCTGGGAGAGGGCACAGACCCGACTGGGAGGGGGCACAGACAGGGCTGGGAGAGGGCACAGACCCGACTGGGAGGGGGCACAGACCCAGCCAGGAGGGGGCACAGACAGGGCTGGGAGCAGGCACAGACAGGGCTGGGAGGGGGCACAGACAGGGCTGGGAGCAGGCACAGACAGGGCTGGGAGGGGGCACAGACAGGGCTGGGAGGGGGCACAGACAGGGCTGGGAGAGGGCACAGACCCGACTGGGAGGGGGCACAGACCCAGCCAGGAGGGGGCACAGACAGGGCTGGGAGCAGGCACAGACAGGGCTGGGAGGGGGCACAGACCCGGCTGGGAGGGGGCACAGACAGAGCTGGGGGCACAGACAGGGCTGGGAGGGGGCACAGACCCAGCTGGGAGGGGCACAGACAGGGCTGGGAGCAGGCACAGACAGGACTGGGAGGGGGCACAGACCCGGCTGGGAGGGGGCACAGACCCGGCTGGGAGGGGGCACAGACAGAGCTGGGAGGGGGCACAGATAGGGCTGGGAGGGGCACAGACAGGGCTGGGAGGGGGCACAGACAGGGCTGGGAGGGGCACAGACAGGGCTGGGAGCAGGCACAGACAGGGCTGGGAGGGGCACAGACAGGACTGGGAGGGGCACAGACCCGGCTGGGAGGGGGCACAGACAGGACTGGGAGGGGCACAGACCCGGCTGGGAGGGGGCACAGACAGGACTGGGAGGGGCACAGACCCGGCTGGGAGGGGGCACAGACAGGACTGGGAGGGGCACAGACAGGGCTGGGAGGGGGCACAGACATGGCTGGGAGGGGGCACAGACAGGGCTGGGAGGGGGCACAGGCAGGGCTGGGAGGGGGCACAGGCAGGGCTGGGAGGGGCACAGACAGGGCTGGGAGGGGGCACAGACCCGGCTGGCTGCGGGAGCAGGCAGAGCTGGCAGCTCTGGGACCACCCTGTGCACAGCTCTGCTTTTTGTGTCTGGGCTCCCTGGTATTCCTCACTTCCAAATGCCTTCTGATGTCCAAGGATTTGCTCTGCAGGATGCAGAAGCCAAAATGTGCTAACCATCCCTTAGTTACACTCGAGTAACTAGAATGTTTATTGCCACAGGATCGCATGAGAGCACGGTTCCTCCTGCCAACCAGAATTTCCTAATTTCACTCTTAGCTTTTTCAGCTGTACAAAACAGAAAAGTACACTCACAGTGAAATGATAACCCCAAATTAATTACTGCATATGATACCTCACAGAATTTTTCTGACTCTGTGCAATCAGAAGATTGACCAATTTTACCAAAGGTTAAAGTTAGCTTGCTTTCAACTCTCACTCCATCATTATTTTTAAACAATTCCATATGAGAAAGCTTACATTGCTGGATGAACTCCTTTTACCATTTTGTGCTGCTCTGGAGCAGAGAATGAATCAAAATATACATTAAAAAGTCAACTGTAAAATAACTTTAAATGCAAGCATTAGTTTTTTCACAGAAAAGATGAAAAATTTTGAAGTTGTACTACAGAACAAAACTGTTAAAGGGAAATTAAAAATCTTCTACACTTGATGGATTGAAGGAACTGCCAGAAAAAAATATTTTGGATGTTGCCTGTACTACACTTTCTCTGTATGTGAACAGATCACTGGCTCCTGTTGAGTTCAACTGTTGGTTATATCACTTTAAGCCTAAATGTTTACAATAAAAAGGTAAAAGAAGTTATTTATACTTGCTGTGGGCTTTAAAATAGAAAAAAAATCTATTTGAAATTATGGAAAATAAAGCATGAAGCTCTGCCTCTACTGCTCTGGGTGATTTTTGTAATTCTGTACAACACTGGGTTTCATACATTTAGCAGATTTTTAGTTCACCTCAGAACACAAACCCAATGAAAATTCAGTGCTGTTGGGACCGACTGAAGCCAAAACCCCCAAAACCTTCACAAGGTAAGATGACAATGTCACATCAGAAAATCAGACTTTACATAACTGAAGTTAAGAGATCAGATTCCTATAGCTGCAATTCCTCTTAATTCTTCTATTTAAATAAACTTTGTCTCTGAGTCTGCAACAGCTGCAAAAGTAAAATAGTCACTATGGACAAAACCCTTCAATTAATCCCTGAAGGGAAGCAAGACCCACTGGATTTTTGACATTGGCTGATATAGCTGGGAAAACAAACAGGCTTTCAAACTTTACCAGTCACAATAATTATGTGTTAAATATAAACACAGAAAAACAGACAAATATTTATATTACGGTCAAACAACCTGCAGGATCTTTAAAAAAAAGGTTTAATGAAATGCACAGAATTTTCATTATGGGCTGCCACTGTGATTTTCAGCTTGATCTCAGGGATCTGGTCTGTGACTTACAAAAAGGGTTTAAGAATTAAAAAATTTGGATATGTTCATCACAGGAAAGGAAGACACTAAACAGTGGTACTTGGTTGCTTAAAATATACCACTATTTATTAAAAACAGGAATTCAATACAGCTTGATAAGAAACAGCATACTCTGCAGAACAAGTATAAAACTAGAATTTCTCCAAGCTTCAATATGAGCAAACTGTTTATATCTGAAAATATATTGTTTTAAAAACTGGCTGAGCTAACAAGCAGACAAGCCTCTCTAAGGGTATACATTATAATGTTTGTATACTTGAAATATATACTCCTGATTAAGAACATGGAGTGCAATGGAAACATGAGTTTCCAAGAGGCTTAGAAGATAGTCTGTTGGGGTTTTTTATTATTTGGAATTAAAAATAATCTTCAGTACTTCTTTAGAAAGAGATGTCACAATAAAGAGGCAAAATAATAATAAAAGAAGAACGAAGAAGTATTTAGCCCCTGTCAGACCTTGCTACAATTCCCACTGTCACGCAGGGATTGCGGTGCTGCACAGAAGGGATGAGGTGAAACCTTCCAGTAATTTCAGACACAAGCTGGAGTTAGTTTAACAGCAATTGCTGGAGCTGCTGTCCCTTGGAAGTGAGGAGCAAACCCAAGGTTCAGACAGACTTGCATCTGATCCACCATCCAGCAGCCAAAACAGACATTATCTTAATTACTGTAATAAAACCGAGCCCAGCCACTTCCATGTGGATCTGTGATATGACAGGCACCGTTTCCCTGGATCAGCCCTGCCCCTGCAGCTCTCTGCCCCTGCAGCTTGTAACCCACAGCTCCATCAGCTGCTGCCACACATTTCTACATCCCACCATGGTCTGAGAGAACACGTGACAGCAACAATTCCATTACTGCACTGCTCTGACACTGTATCTTCCTGGGGTAACGAGAAAGCTTGAAGGGATTTCTTAAATTGAGAAAACAGCAAAATTTTTAAACAGCTGGTGTTCCCACAGACCTACACAATTTGAGGGACTGTTATTTGCAATGCTCTCCTCGCAGTATCCTCCTTGTATCTGTGGTATTGCTCTGTACTCCACTGCTCCTGGGGAGAACATTCTGCCTCAGTGATTGACCCTTACACTGCAGTACTGCTCTCATTTTCCTCCTGTTCTTTGCATTAACTCTGTGTTAGTGTGAATTTATTCACGTGTACTCACGGACAAAAGTGAAACAAGGTATTAACTCTAGCCCTCCACAGAGCAACAACTAAACCTCCAGGACAGCAGCCTTGGGTCCAGAGAAACAGGGAGAAAGGGGATCTAGGCTTGATGAGCACTGGGCAGGAGAAGGAGAGGACAGAAGCAGAAGGCAGCAGAAGGAACAGAGGCAAAACCTTTGCTATGCTGGTAAAGGACCTGCCATGGAGATTTCACTCAGGACTCCCTCCTGCTTTGCAGGAGGCTGAGCTGAGGCAGCACTGCCATGCCTTTATTAATGCTCCCTGCACTCCAAGCCTGCTCACTGTTTTCTGTTCTGTGGGTACAAGCCAAGCACATTCCAGATGTGCAGTCAGGACCTGAGGGCCCAAAACAGGCCCTGTATCTCTCATATTTACAATGACACACTCTGGACAACAGGGCTGTCATCTTCACCATTGCTGCTCGACACCTGCAGTTCCACACAGATTTCAGGACATCTACATGGCCACACAACCCATCGTAATTACAGTGTATTTCATATTTTTCTTTCTTTCAGGTTAATAAAAATGTGTCTGTTTCCAATTCTGGCTACTGTTACTCCTAAAGGTGAGCAAAAGCCAGTTAAGCATTACCAAGGCCACAAATTTCAAGCCTAAGTATCAAATGTCAGGTTCATCTGCTCAGCAGAGAGAGCTCAATATTCAGACATGCTGCATTTTCTGATTTCTCCCTACAAACAGTAAGGGACAATGTCCTGTTTTCAGCTCTCATACACCTTTTCTTTTAAACTCATCAGGGAGGAAGGAGCTCTCACCTCCACTGTTAGCTGTAGATGTAATATAGCATCAGAAAAATGGGACTTCCAATTGGAAGTCTCAAATCAGCCTCAATGATTCTCACTGTGTAAGAGAAGAGGCTAAAATGTATCAAAACAAGCTTGAAAGAGGGTAACAAGTTATTAGGGTTTTCAACAACTGATCTTTTATATGTATTCCACTGTGTTTGGAAAATGTGCTATTTCATCCACAGCAAAATTTCAATTAAAAGAATAAATCAAGCATTTATTAGCCAGTATCAAAAATGATAATTTGAAAAGTAAGATCAATATCAAAGTTAAATCTTTTTTAAAGACCTGGATCATTAATGGAAAGAAGATCTCTCTTATACTAGGGTATGTTTACAACATATATTCAGAATAGATTCCCTTATTTCAATTACATTTTATGATTTTAAAATTGAAAATCCTCCAATTTATGTTTCTACATTAGTAAGACTTTTCTTTACTGTATCTAACTCCATGATTTTGGACTTTTTTTTTTCTACAAGTCTACCACAGTAATAAAAGAAGTCTTCTTTTCATTCATGTCTTAAAATTTTACCATCTACATTATATCAACCTGTATCATTATATATAGGCCTCATTTAATAGATAATGTTGATTTATATATATATGTATGACAATTTGAGGCTATTCTCTAATCCTCACTATTGTTGTGACACTTTGCCTTAGAGGTACGTGCAGAGAGGGACTGAGCTCTCCTCACTGCCTACAGAATTATTGCCATGAAATAACTGTCCAAATACACACTGGGTACCAATTCTGAGCTTGGTTTAGAAATATTCTGCTGAATTTGGAGTTTTATGAGATGTACTTCTGAGGAAGGCAGGGAAGTCTAGACTGACAGCTCTTCCTACCTCAGAGCTCCAGAAATGGCCCAATGCACTTTGTACCCGCAGGACAGGATCCTTTAATTGTTTAAAACCTGAGTTTCAAACAAGCACTTCTGGCCCTCTGGAGACAGGCAGATTACAGCTGCACTACAGTTCCCAACAACCTGGTGGGATCTGAAGGCACAGAAGAAAGATCCCACAGCTCTTCCAGGGTTTCCCAGTTGTGCTGAGCTGGTCTGAGCCCTGAGTGGTCCTGGTACCCACCCAGCATTTACTGTCCTGTGCCAGCTTCCCACTATCAGTGCTGTGTGCTGAGATCTGCACACAGACAGACAGCACTCTGTGAAAGTACTCTCAGGAATTTAGCATGGAATGACAACTTTCTATATGACAGATAACAGCCTGAAGAAGTTCTACTAAAAATACCAGATCAGTGTTACCCATCCCCTGAGTACCACCGAGGAGCATAAAGAAGTTTCCAACCTGGAACCATCTTATACAGGAGGATATATGAAAAGAACAATTCAAAATCACTCTTGCAGCAATGATGAAAGCCTGCCATTCATTTGGCAAAACCTCTTCTCATGCTACAGTGTCAGAGCACTTGAAATGCTTCCTGGGCTTCTCCAGTCTCAGTGACGAGCTCAGACCTTGGCTGCTCACAGCGGCTGGTGACTGCATGGCCAGAGGGGTGCAGGCAGGCTGCTCTGGTGCTCAGCTGAGCTGGAGAATGACAAAAGCTGACTGGGAAGGCTGCACTGCCTCCACCACCACTCACCAGGAATGAAAGAGGCGTCTGTATTCCTCACAGAGGGGCTGCCTTTTGTGCTGCAGATCAGGTATCACACATCATGTATTACTGTAGAGTAACACATTTAAGAATTCAATAAATTTGAGCTCTGTTTCTGCCACCTTAATCTGTGTTTGGCAGTACTTTTTTCCATTTAAATCACCTCCAACACCGAGGACTTCTGTAACACGACAGAATTACACTCTGCATTCACTGCTTAAATAAGAGTGGGCTCAGGTGCTGAAAGATGTGATTTAAACTGCCCTTCTAATCAGTTACATCAAAGCTTTTGATCTGAAAGACAACAGTTTTGAAATCTCCAAGTTCATTCCTCTCATTTCTTTTCATGCTCAAATGAACAATCTAACCTGGCATACACCAACAACCAGCACCTGTGGATAAAATCCAGAGCGTTGCTGTTTATGGAGGTGGTAGGATCAGACATTTCTTGGTGTAACTGTGAAGAAAAACACTCATCCCTCCCCAATTATTCTGGTGCTACATAGAACAGATGTTCTTGATGGATGTACTAGTGCAGTGCTGTACTATTTTGGGGTGTAAAGATCTCTAATATTTTGGTGAAGTGTGTGCCTGCTATAGAAATTGCAAATATTGTATAATTCACTCTGGGCTAGAACTATTATTCCACTAACAGAAGGGTCATTTTTTATTATTTTCTTTAGTGAGTATTTGACTTCTGGCAGCGCTCTGCTGGAATTTAAAATGTCAAGTTGGCAGCTTTCAGAAAGGGAAATTTCAGTAAGTTGGGATGGTCTCTTTGGGCTCATATTTCTTGCAGTTCTTTTTCCATGTGTCTGTGTCCTTGGCTACCAGCAACAGCTCTTACCTACAGCTTTGTTTCTTATCCTATGTTTTATTAGCTCTAGTTTTTCAACCCTAGCATCATTTTACCCTTCAGGAATGCATTGTAAAGTTCTGCCAGCCTTGATTTTTCCTGAAGTGTGTAACAGTCATGGTGTGGTAGGTTCTAGTAAGTGCAGCCCAAAACTCTGAGATTTTGACTCTCTCATGAGTGTCAGGCTGCTCTACACTGCAGACCACAGAAGTCCAGATTTGTTGGCAGGCACAGACCTCATGCACACTTCCCACAACCTTGGTTAGGTTACTACAACAAGCATTTTGCATTAGAAAATTCCCCAACAAATCCAGTGATAGTTTTCTTTATGGAAAACAGAATTCCCCTACTGACATTAGTATTTTAAAGAACAGGAGCTGAATTAGGCTGCTCTAGAGACAAACCACAGAGACAGATCAATTAAGAGTTGATTTTAGCCGATAATAAAATATCTTTTGCAGTCCTTGAGACTGGACACTTAAAACTATCAGTGATAAAAGCCTATGAGGAATGATGACTAAAGCAGGTAAAGTTCACAATTCCGATAAATGACTTACAAGAACCCAGCTGGGTGCAGGTAACTCATTACAGTTTGCTGGTGAGAGGTGAGCAGAGGACATCTCCAGCTCTGCTCTGTCCCTGTGTGTCCCACGGCTCTGGCTGGCAGCCTCAGCCTCAGCCTGACATCACGCAGTGAGCCAGTGCACCCACCTTCCATTGACGGCGAAACACAGCTGGCAAACGCCGTGCAACACGGCCGTGGCGCTCTGCAGGAAACTCGCTGCTTGGGGGTTCTCATCAACAGGCCCTTGCACAGACAGGAAACAGCAACACAGCTTGTCCACCAGCCCTATGTTCACCACGTAACTGCAAACACAGGAAAAGTGTATTACAAATATAGTTCCACAACAGTTACCAAAGCTGTTACAAAAGAACTAATTTTGCATCTCTGCTATCAAACCACTCAAAAAGCAGGTTGTGATTACTTAAATACTCTTTCTGAAAGGGTTCAATAAAACAATTCCAATTACAATAACTTCAGATCTGGCTCTCTGTGACTATCAGTAGTTTTTGTTACGAGATCTGTCAGTTGTAGGATAATTTGTATTATACTGTACAAGAAAGATGAGTGTAAATGTTTATTTTAGCGTACTGCTAGAAGGACAATGGAATTTTGCCATAGTTAGATGATTTATAATAATCTTGATAGCTCTGCAACAGCACCATTTCTTTTTAGCATGAAGAGGTAAACTCTGTAGAACACACTAATTCAAGAAGACAATGATGTTACCCAGATAATGTTTTATAGCAATACATACATCATAGCAGCCACTGCCCCATTGGTGGGCTTTGTTCCCCTCTTATAAATACATATGCAACATCTCAGGGACCAAGAGAATATTAACAACCTTCTATCATCAGTACACAAGGATCAGGATCAAAAAACCTTTTCAGGACTCAAATTCAATATACAGAAAACTATGTGGTGATTTTTTTTTCTAAACTGAAAACTCCTTTCTTTTTTATTAGGGCTGACCAGATCATCATTGGTGATCCACAGATCACAACTGCTGAAGTTCCTTCTCTGAATTTCTAATAGCTTGGAAACATAAGTCAAAAAAATCTGCTCTGCACCCTTGTACCAAGATCTCTCTGTCAACAGCAGGTTCTCTCATATTTTGATCATTACCAGCTCTATTTAAATCGTGCACAGATATATTTTTTCTGCATCACTTTGCTGATATCACCTCACTTCACCTACTTTCCTTTTCTACCACAACCATCCAGCTCCTCAGACTTCAGCCCATCTCAGTCACCATATTCTGCTGACTTAGGTGAGATCAGCTCTCTTTGTGGACACTGAAGTCCTACTGTCACCACCTCCCTTTCTTTCCCCTCTAATTTTCTTTGTATTTTCCTCTACTCTTACGGAATGGGAGAAACCTCTCATCAAAACTGGAAGAACTGTTGTTTTATCCTGTGCCTCCACCTCACCTAAAAGACATGGGGAAGCAACAGCCTTCAGTCACTCACATGATTTCACTTCTCCTATCCTGTCTACACCAGCCCTCCTGTCCCTGTGATCCCTGTCCCACCAGCTGCTCCTGCAGTCCCCTGGCAGAGACTTGGGAAGGCTCCTTGGGAAGGGAGCACCATTGGCTTTCAGTTTGCACCATGACCAGACCACCCTATCCAGGGAACACTATCAAATAATACTGATTCTAGTGAATAAAAACTATTGATTAGATGATGCCTCTCACAAAAGCTCACAAAAGTACAAGTGTTTATTAAAAATAAAGTATTCCCTCAGAACATGTCCTACAGTCTGATTTTGAAAGAACAGAGGCTTTGACATTAGGGAAGAAACCTTGTCCTTTTCAGACACTGCTGTTGCTCCAAGACAGATCTCTCTTCAGGGTTAGAAGTGAGACCTCCTGCCAAGGTCCACCCTACTGATACAAAGCTTTTGGAAGAAGTGAAGGAATTAAGAATAAAAATACACTGACATAAAGCAAGAAGTCAAACTGCAGCATGGAAGATTTTTAAAGCTGCTGAAGTACAACAGTTAAAAACACTTAAAGATGCACAAAGGTTATTAATTGCACACTCATTGTGCAGGTAAATTTGTCTGTTCTATTTAGCACCATGAAAGGTTACTAGAGTTAAGTTTCTTGCAGATTTTGATCTAAGCAATCCACAAAGGTGATAAACAAGTCCTCCTGCATTAGTGGAATAATTCCAGGAACATAGCTGGGTGTTAGATACATCACAGTCACAGAGAAATGCTGAGTGCTGGAAACAGCTCCGAGAAATAAGAGAGGAGAGGAAGAACTAAATAAAATAGAGCTAATACTGATAGATGGTGGCTCACAAAAAGGCACAACCTTTCTCATCAACATTCTCTTCCCTAGCAGCATCACTACAGCACGACATCTGCTAACTGTGTGCACTGTCCCCCTCCTTTCCACCCACACCTGGGCACAAAGCAGCTGCTCCTCAGGCAGGGAGGAAATGGATGGGAGCTTTCAGTCTGCTGGGACTATTCCTCACTGGCATCCGGAGACAACAGGAAGATGCATGGAGCCCTCCTTTCCTTGAGGAATTGAGCACACAGACAAGTGGAATGTCAAAGCTCTCTAATCTACTGCCTTCATCTCTTTTTACCCACAGGAGCACAGTTGAAATAACCTGGCTACCCTTTTGATACCCAGAGAGCACATAGATAATTGGTGTTTATGCACCAGCTCTAACAGTCCCAAATAGAAAAAAAAAAAATTCAGTGTTCCTCTTTCTTCCCCCATCTTCCTAAAACTCTCACTTAATCAACTCCCCATGACATATGATACAATGACCTGGAGGTGAAAGATTCTCATTAATGACAGAATTTGTCTGTTTTTGACTGGTTTAAAATGCCCTCTCTCTTTTTTTCCTAATTGCACCATTACCCTGTCATCGTGCCTTTCATTCCCCATTTCTAACCAGATCCCCTGAAGTGCCTCAGGTGAGGGACCTGCTTGGATTCTCACGTCTCTCCTTATCTTGAGGGTCTGCCTGTGCTGAGCCCAGTCAGTGTCAGATGTCTGCTCAGCACAGACCTCCCACCCTCCCATTCATAAATGGGCCCAATACAACATCCTGAAATTTCACACTCTATCAAAACCTGTTTGGGGAGAAGGAGAGTTACATGAGAGCATGGAAGTTTTAGAGGTCACTGGTATCTATGACAACTACTTGTTTTGCTTTCCTCCTCCAGATGTCCTCTTTGTCTCCATCAGCATCAGGCCAGACTTTGAAATGTCTGAAGGCTCATTGTGACACGCTTTCAGTAGCATATAAAGAATTTCATTTATATTTATTTATTTGATAATTTGTTGGTAACTCTTTATATAGTTTACCAGTGAAACGATATACTTTCAGCAATCTAATATACTGCTGAATATATATTAGTTTTATATATTTCAAATATGTATTAATTATGTATGTACTAATATATTTAGGTTCAGCTATTAAAATGCAGCTCCATGGTAAGATCAGATTCTAGGAATGACTGGGTGATTTTTATAATAGGAAATGTGCATTTTATGACAAGCTTATATGAATGCATGTATGACATGAGAGACCACAGGCAATGGGCCCACATGACTGGCATAGAGAACTGAGAGAAAAATATATGGAAGCTGGCTCCTAGGTAACCAGGAGAGAAAATTAATGGAAAGGACAGAAAAAAATTAGAAGAATCTTGAGTTTCTATATTTCTTTGTCTACAGTTTTTTGAAGAATATTTTTGACTGAAAATACAGTATTTCAATAGTCTTCTTGACTATCCACACAAACTACTCTCACTGCATTAAGGTTAAAGCAGTTTGTTCCTCTCTTAAATCAATGCAATTTGCTTTCTCTCCCATAAAGAATACTTAGACAAGTTTCATTATCTTTTTTAAACCTGATTAGGTCTTGGACTCTGCTGCTGAAGGCTTCCACTTGTGAGGATTTACTCTTCACTTCCTGTAGTATCTTCAGCGCAGTAGAGTGGTTGTTCCCATCTGGGAAGCTGGAGATGAGACATCTGAAAATCACAGCAGCTACCCTCAGAAGTCCTGTTGTTAAACCTTCAAATACCTGCTTATTTACACTTCTGCCTGCAGTAGCATTATGGTCATCTGGAACACTAACCTAAGTAAAGAGAAAAAACCCAGAAACAACCAGAATTCAGTAAAACGAACCAAAGTTTGTAGGGAAACATTTACAAATTTCCATAGCTTACACCAAAAGTAATAATTAAGTAACATTCTAGCTGATGGACATTAAACCATTTCAGGTACAAGATAAGGTAAAGCACATAATCCAAGCTGGACCAGAATAAATCAAACCAAAAGAATGCAGCATCTGAGAACCCAGGAAGCCTGATAGCAGCAGAGGATGTCATTAGTAGGATTGTGTTCTTATGCATAAAACATCATCAGTGACCACTGCACTTGTCCATCAGAGGTCACCCACTTGTCAATCATGTCAGAAGCACAATACCCAGTTCTCTCTGAGCAGACCTCAGAGGAAGCTCGTTTTTCTAAATCCTTTAACTAGAGCCCACTCCTAAAAAGGTGAAGTTGAGCTGTACAACCTATAAATCTGAAGATAAATCCACATGCAGGATACAGATCTGGAAGGAAATCCTCGTGGAGAGTGTAATTTTTAAAAAATTCATTTAATTTTTCCATTTCTGCAGTCCAAGGTAATTTATCCAGCTGAAATCCTGCCCTATTACAATCAAACAGTAAGTGGAGTGTGTGTGAAGCCCTGCAGTGTTCGAGGCAGACACTGGCAGCACTCAGGGCTCCTGGAACATCCCCGTGCCTGATGCTGCTGGGCCAAGCCCCACATGCCCCTGTGGAGCCTCTGCCATGGCCTGGGGGATGACACAGGCTTTAGGGATCAATACTGGCTGAAAAGTCATTTTCCTTCCAGGTTAAAATCATTTGCACTCAGTATATGCAAGTGAGGCCTGAGAAAAGCATTCCTCCTCGAAGAGGTATCAGGAGGGATTTGGTAACACTTGGTGACAAAGAACAACATGCACATTTCTTTATTATTCATTAGCTCTGAGCCTCGTGCTGGTACTTAAAACTCATTGTAATGCTCTGTTTCTGGTGCTGAGCCAAGAGAGCAAGTGAGAAGTCTTTAGCTGCTTATTCAAGTTCAATAGGAACAACAATACTACGTTGCTCCAGTAACATTTGTTGACTAAAATAATTCATGCCTAATGATACCAATTGCTCACTGAAACAGACTGATTGAGCTTTGCAATGTGTAAATCGACTTGAATGTGGCGACTTTGTGCTCAGAACATTACGTTTAAAAAATTGCTAACAAATGCTACTTACTGCATTTTTCACCTCAGATAAAAAAATCTATGTGCTATTTCTTAAAAGATTTAATAATATCTTGTGGCAGAGCCTTTGGTTTGCTGTAGTGAACAGCACTACAAGTGGATAATGTCTGTTTTTGTCTTCCAGTTCAATGTACATAGGAGAAATATATATTCTAAGTATATAGTCCTTAGCTACAAAAGTTCATGCTTTAAAATAAACTGCTCTTCCTAATTTGTAAAATAAATAGACCTGGCACTTACTAGAGTCATTTATTGCAGAGCTTATTTTTCATGTTCACTTTTTTGGGAAAACATGTGTGTGTTAATTAACATAAAGTGAGAACAAATGTGTTTTTTTACACAGTGTTATGTTAAACAAGAAATAGAAGAAAATACTGCTTGACAAAAAAAGGGTAAATTTGAACTTAATTCCTTGAAGAGTTTCCTTTTATACTAACTCAAATGAGTGACAAGAGATCAGCTCTTTTACTGAAGAAGTGATTAATGGGATACTGTGAAAGTGTGTTGAGATTTATGTTCAAAATTAATTGGTGTGCTTGCAGAAGCAAAATTAATTGGGGTGCTTGCTTGTTGATTATTATATCAAGCAAGGGGGTAGGAAATCTTAAGATTTAATAGTGTAATTATGAAAGCTTTCAAGCTCTGGTTTCTTTGTGTTAATTACACAAGGAGTTAATGATATTCAGAGAAACTGTGTTGAACATGGGCTTTGGATGGGTAAATGTAACAACATTCCACATTCTTAAGGTCTAACAGGTTTAACGGTTTACAAGACACAAATCTACAGGTGTGAATACACACTTAAACTGATTTGTTGAGTAACTGGTATAAAACATTTTTCAATCACAATGGAAAATCAGGAAACACGTAACTACTGTCCAAACACCTGGCAAATCCAGCACCTCAATGCTATTTTAGCCTTTCTGATGGCTGACTGTGCTGGGCCTGATCAAGACTCCTACTTTCTTTAAGTGGGTTTTTGACTTGGAACACTCTGGTGACCTGACTCTCAGTTCTGGTACAGTCTCCATACCAGTGATAAGCTATTGCTCAGAGAATTCCCCTGTGCAGGAGTTCCCATGCTCGTGCAGAGCTGCCATAAGCTCTTCAGCTCTGCCCAGCATCTTGGGCTTAATCCCGTAAGATGCTGCACAATATGGCCCCAGTCCAGTAAAGCACTTAGGCACACATTTAATATAGCTGAAAATGCTCCTCTGTTCTGACTCATGTCACCAAAATACCTCTGCAGATCAGAGCACGTTCTCCTTCTGTGCTAACAAAAAACACCAAACAATTTCCAGTTAGCAATGTGGAGGTCCAGTACTGACAATTCATTCATATTTTTATTTCACAGAAGACATAGTCCTCCACAGCCATGAAAAATTTTAAATGTAGAGTTGGTAAACCTGAATGGGAAGACTTCAGACCTTTAGAAGCATACAATTTCTCTTCATTTGGTCAATTATTTCATACAATTCTTCCATTGGGCTTGCCTCACTATGTCAGAAGTGTCAGTAGGATGTCAGACTTTCTATGCAGCAACTAGTGAACCAAAGAAATGGAAATGGCTCAGGAAGTGCATGGGCTTGAGATGGTGCAGGTGAAATTTTCAATTTTCAATTCCCTACCCCTAAACACTTCAGCATGTCATCACCTCTACTGCAGCCCTGTTTTCAGGATTTACTACTCTCCACATGGGCTGGTTATTAGGGACTGAGGGAACTGCCATAGAGCTGAATCCTGTGGAGACAGATGTAACTTCAAACTGCACTAGAAGAGCTCAGCAGCACAGATGTGCCTTGGATTTCACAGTTCTTGCCATCATCAGAGCTAATATAGAGCTGCCTTATTTGATGCAGCACTGAAGATTAAAAAACTGACCACAAATGGTGAAGAAACTATAGTGTTTCTGGATGTATACTGGCATTCTGAAGAACCCAAATTAAATGGCAGCACATTCCAGGCAAGATGTGGAGAAGAATTACTTTCCTGTGGCTAGATAGCCAGATTAACTTAAACCCAGTAAAATTTCATAGCCTACTTACCTAAATATAGTCCAAATTTAAGCACTGTATTTTGGAGAAGGAAAAAAGCAACCAATAACTGGGTTTTGATCCCTACATTAGTTTGATGGCTACTTACCTAATGTTCATTGCACATTCATTAATGATGTCTTACTTAGAATTTCCAGATACTATGCATTGAAAGATTGCCTTAAAAATAATCACAGTGATCTGTCATGATATCACACAGGTATGGTTTAGGGATATGTTCTCAGGTATCTTTGGGGAAAGTGCGTGACAGCTGTCACTCAACTGGAAATCAAACCCCCAAAATATGAAACGATCCATACATGCTTATAGCTTGGTTTTGTTAGTATGAAACCTTCCAGAACAGACAACTAGAAAAGCTGCAATTTTTTTGCAACTATCTTCTGGCTACAGTAGACAAAGAAGAGCAGAGACAGCAGCAAATAAATGAAGCTCCAACTCCAGCACACGACTGGTATGAATGCAGGTGGGAAGGTTTGATCCATTAATCATGGAAATCAGGAAACATCCCTGCTTGCCCTCAGCAGACACTGATTTAGGCATTACCTGAGCTAAGGAGGCTGAGGAAGGTAACAGGGTAATTCAGGCTACAGCAGGTTTCCTACCAGTCCCTTTAAGCAGGACATAAAGAAAGGCCTAAAGAGGACAATTCAAATTATTAGCCTGGACAAGCTGGATGTCACACACACACACACTCACAAGAACCCAAACCAAAACTAAGTCCAAATGAAACTGGTTGGAAATAGGGTTCATACTGGATGTATTCAAGATGATATTGAAATGCTTCTCAAAACAGTACTGTTTCTGTGTTCAGCAAATATTGGTGTACTTGTTTAAAAATTTGTTAAAACCTTGCAAATGTATATTCTCATTTATTACTCCTGGTATTACTTTGGGCTTTATTTTCCAGTGTAAGTGGAAATACACATGATATGGGCAAAGGCTGTATCACACAGCTCATCCAACCAGGAAAAGTGGAGGCAGTTAAAAGTCTCTGGGGGTGTATTTTACTATTTTAGTATTTGGAGCTACTCTCAGTTTGTACACTTCTTTTTTGTAAAAAAAAAAGAAAAAAAATCAAATTTCATCTGATTTATTATATTTTCAAGAGAGAAAAATCTGGGTTAGAAAAGCAGCACTGTTTTTGGGTTTTGTACTCAAATATGCACTTCGTGGAACTATGAAGATATCCCAGTTTAAGGGCCAATTCTGTATGAAGAGAACATAAGAGACTTTCTGTATAGGAAAGAAAAGTCCACTGTGGATCATGGGAAACATTAAGCTGTAATTACAGTTTTGCTGCAGTTCAAGAGTAGTATTTGGCAACAGATTGAAAGGAGCCCTAAGTGCAGTAAATTTTCCTCCTGTAGTATCTCCGAGCTGTAGGTGGCCAGCTCTGCCTAAGAAATCCGTCTGTGTTCCTTCAGGAAATGGCCGGGCGCTCTGCAGCGCTGCCCCGCAGCAGGGCAGGCTCTGGCACCAGGGTGAGCCTTGTCACAGTGAGGTGTGGAGGATTTCTGTGGGTAATTCCCCCGAGGCTGCAGGGCAGGCTCTGGCAGCAGGGTGAGCCTTGTCACAGTGAGGTGTGAAGGATTCCCCGTGGGTAATTCCCCTGAGGCTGCAGGGCAGGGTCTGGCAGCAGGGTGAGCCTTGTCAGGGTGAGGTGTGGAGGATTCCCCGTGGGTAATTCCCCCGAGGCTGCAGGGCAGGGTCTGGCAGCAGGGTGAGCCTTGTCAGGGTGAGGTGTGGAGGATTCCCCGTGGGTAATTCCCCCGAGGCTGCAGGGCAGGGTCTGGCAGCAGGGTGAGCCTTGTCAGGGTGAGGTGTGGAGGATTCCCCGTGGGTAATTCCCCCGAGGCTGCAGGGCAGGCTCTGGCAGCAGGGTGAGCCTTGTCACGGGGAGGTGTGGAGGATTCCCGTGGGTAATTCCCCCGAGGCTGCCCCGCAGAGCGGCACTGCCCGCACACCTTTCACTGCGTGCTGAAAGCTGATACCTGCAATCCTCTTGGAGAGATCTGCGGGACAGCGAGCGGCAGCTGCTCACAGCACAGGTTTGGGTTTTCTTTGTGCCAAGAACTCGGATAGCACAGGCTGCGTTTGGGTTTTCTTTGTGTCAAGAACTCGGGCTATCTTTTAAAGTGTTCATCAACACTCCCGTGGCTTGTTGGTTCTAACAGCGTCGCTTAAATTATTAAAAGTATGTACATAACTTTTCAATTAACAAACTGCTTGGCTCATGAAAATACATACACACAATTTATAAGTAGAAAACCAGGACTAAATATCTTATGATGAGCAGGTCACTATGAATTAAAAATGAGTTTTCAAATAAAATATTTAATGACATTTCAAATTAAATGAAACATTGGAAAATTAAAACTTTCATTGCTAAAGAGTCCTATTTAAACACTTCAGCAAATCAGACTCTGGCAATGTGTTGACCTGACTTAGATTCCTGACACTGAAACAAGTAAGAATCAAACATACAGAGACAACTCATTATAGTCTATACTTTAAATATTCCTACAGGGTGAGTTAAAGAAAACAACCTCAGAAAATGCTAAAGATAAAACAATATCCACTCATAGAGCTCCTGGTACACATGCCTTGGCAGAAGTTATTAATGAAGCAAATACATCAATTTCTATGGAGTATAGTAGATACAGGCACCAAATACAAACTACAAATGAATTTTAGTCTTTCAAGCCTTTATTCTTATTTACCTCCAGCATTCTTATACTCTAAATACTTCAACATGTTTGTGAAGCATGCAAGAATTTCTAAATTAAAAAGAAGTTATTTTACTTACTGTAAACTGGTGTATCAACAGGTCCATCAGAAAAGTGATCTTATTACTAAAGAGCACATAGGTGCAGTTTTCTATACAGTTGCTGCAGGTGAGGCTGTAAACATTTACTGTACTACACAGTGACCTAAAAAATCAGAAGGGAAGAAAAAGGAGAATTTTACTATCTACAGTAAATTAAAACCAAGTAAATGGCAGTACATCAAAGAGCAAATCTGCAGGAATTCACATTCATTTTCTTCAAATTGGGATTCCAAACAGAACTAATACCTTAAATGAAATTACTTAAATCACTTCAAAAATGTAAAGCCATACTTATCAGGAGCCACACGCTCCTTGGATATGGGACTGTCCTGTATTCAAAACTCCCACCAAAACCGACACAGACTATCAGCCAATCTCCTCACTTGGACGGGTGATATTTCCCTGTGTGTGCCTTAAGCTGATATTTCCCTGTGTGTGCCTTACAGCTGATATTTCCCTGTGTGTGCCTTACAGCTGATATTTCCCTGTGTGTGCCTTACAGCTGATATTTCCCTGTGTGTGCCTTACAGCTCTGCACACATGAGCTCCTCCTGGCAGGCCCCTCAAGCCCCACGGGCAGCATTTGAAGCGGTTCCCAGGCCAGCAGGGCCGGTCGCAGGGAGACACTGCCAGCAGTGCCCAGCACAGGCAGGGGGACCAAGGGCCTGTCCCAAAGCTGTGGTGCCACTGTCACCCACCCCTCAGAGAGCCTGCAGCCCCCCTGTGCTGGGGAGAGGGGGCAGCTTTGCAATGGGAACAACACGAAACACAAGCACATGCACAACTGCCCTCTGCACCACAGGCAGTGACTGCCCTCTGTGCCAACTAAAGCGTTCTCAACACAGGCCCTGCAGGGAAGCTGGGACCAGTCCTAGAGAATATTCTCACAAAGCTTAATCTTACCAAGGAGAACCCCATTTCAGAATAAACAGAAAGTTTGACCCTTGAGCTTTGCTTACTGCAAAAGCCATCACTGTTCCTTCACACACAGATACACAACACAAATGCATCATAAATACATCCAATAATAAATACAGATGGTTAGATATTCAAATTGTTTCTCTAAAGTTAACCAACATAAAAAGAACTTTTACTTTGTGAAGTTTTTCTAAACATGCGAAAAAATGTGACTGAGTTCAAATAAGCTCTGAAGAAGAAAATAAATTATGAGCATTGTTGAAAGGTCATACAAAAGTGGGACTGCAACAAACACCAAGTTACTGCACCGAAATCATCAAAGCTGGTATTTAACAGAACAAGCCGCAGACTAATCCAACACACTTCTGGAGTTTTATGCTTTATCTTT
Organism: Prinia subflava; assembly: GCF_021018805.1. Classification (NCBI taxonomy): domain Eukaryota; kingdom Metazoa; phylum Chordata; class Aves; order Passeriformes; family Cisticolidae; genus Prinia; species Prinia subflava. Next base: position 14,909,843 of record NC_086261.1, read on the forward strand.
CTCTTATAATGCTTTTTAAAACAACAAAATTATTTACACAATAAGGACTGTGGCTTTACTGATGCTGGGCTCATTGCTGAGGCATCTGGTCACTCAGCCTGGCTCCCCAGAGCTGAAATGGAAGCCTCTCACATACATATACTGTATTTCTCAAGCAAAGGAGAGCTGGAAGTGCTCAGAGGCCAGGAAAAGTGGAGTAAAATTTTTCATTTGTATGGCTGGGTAGTTTTCTCTTCAGCTGGAGAATTTAGAAAAGAAGTGAATGAACATTTACACTTCTCTTTTTCTGAATATCACCATATTACTGGTTATATTAATTCAACTGTACTGGTAATTAATTTTACTCTACTGCCTAATTAAATCCATTTCAATCTGGAGCTTACGTGACGTGAAAACAATATCAAATAATTACTTATTGACCAAAGGTTAATTTTCATCTATTTCACTAAATTTTTACCCTACAAGTATAACACCTAGAGCTAATTGAAGCAGCCTGCTTCACGTGCATTTTACAAATCTGTCTTGCAACACAATTCTCTCTTCCTCTCCTGACTATATAAGGGGATTTAGTTCCCTTCTCTCAGTAATGCTGAAAAATATTTTCATTAGGGACCTCCTTCTACCTTTCATGGAAATTATTCCCTTGTGTAGGTATGGTTAGAGGGGGAGAAAGAAGAAACCATATTGGTAGTCTCTATTTTCTGTTGAGAGGATGCATTAAATCAGCTTCTGTCATTTTACCAGCTATTCTAAAATAAAGATCAATTCTATTTAAATATAAACATTATAATTCATCCAAAGTGTCAAATATGAACTTGTAGGTTAATTCTGACAGCATTTCAGAGTTCTGAGGTGATTTAGTTAATTCACTGCAATAAATGCTTTTTGATATATGGGATTCCTAATTCCTAAGAGGATCATTTATTTTACACTTGAAAACACAAAAACTCCCCACTTTATATAAAGACCAAATTCCACTGCAAGAGCGCCTCACGCTTTTGTATTTCCCAAGTGAACCTCACGTCACAAAGAGTAGTGGCATTTCCAGAGACCCTGATAATGCATTTGAAAAGGTGCTGGAAGCAAATGGATGTCAAATTAATTTTTCACAACAATAAAGAGGGTTGATTTAATTGATACCATAAGCTTGCTAGCAGCAGCTCTGCTGAACACACTCTGATGGCGGCACCGCTGCGGCTCTGCCTCCCGGACTGGAGCTCGGCAGTGGCAGCACAGAGGAGTCCCCAGGTGGTTGGCAGTGTTAAATGGCAGATTAGAGACAGCACAACTAATTTCTTGGCTTTAATCTTATTAAGAGAACAGCAGCTGTCAACTGTCATCATCTCTGCACAAGGCCGCCAAGACGAGGAAGGGGCTGCAAACAGCAGAGTCACAACTTTATTTAACCACACCTTAAACTCTCTGGGATGAAAAAGCCAAGGCATTTCCCAGCATTTGCTCCCTTTTGGAAGACAATAGGTGCTCTGAACTGCAGAGGTGTTCTCTCCAGAGAGCCCAGGCCAGGCACAGGCCTGCAGCTCTGCAGAGCAGGTGGTTATTGATTACAGCTCTTGCTGTAAACTTTGGATCACACCCTCAAAGCAGCTTTGCAGCTCTGGCACCAGCACGTTCACTCCACCCCTCCAGGCTGCCCTCAGATGCGAGGCTTTCCTCCAGAGTAAATCCAATTATAAAAACCTCCTTATGGTACACAAGCTTGGAGCAAAAAAGAAATCTGTCTTTAAACTAGATACAAATATGCATCTGTATGTTATGTTTATTTTACATGAGTATGAAGGAGGAGGATTCATTTTAATCAAGTTAGATCTCAACAGTTTATATGTCTGCACATGATTTTTTTTAATGTTAGCTCATCTTCATTTCCTCAATTTGCCTGATATAAACAAGTTGACAAACTTTAACTTTTATTTAAAAAACTGAGGCATTAACAGTATGCAATCATGCAGAACTAATCCATGATAGTGCACCAGGATACAGAGGCAAGAACTCCACTTTTGCTTTACAAAAACCAGAGCATCATCAACATACAACAACTCACCTGTTTCAAGAGTAAAGCTTTTCTCTATTCTTACAACTTCTGATGTTACAAATGAACATACCTTGATTACCAGTGAATAACTCTAAAAGCTCAATTTGGCAGTGCAATAATACAAACCTAAATATTAAATTTAGGATGTGTTATTTCAGTAGAAAATGGCTCATTTTTAAACAGTTTGAATATTAAGCAGCACTCTGATGAGGAAAGGGATCAGTATTGGCAATCACCTGCTGAGTTGCAAAGAAATGGGAGGTGAAATATTACTAAAATGGTGCACTAAGAATGGCTGTAAAGTAGAATGGGTAAGAAACCATCAAGGTAAGAATATGGATTGAAACAACAATAAAACTGCATGAACAACAACATTGCAGCTTAAGAAGTGTATGCTCCTAAACCCAGGTAAAAATCACAGAAAACAAGCTATAAAATCAGCTCTTAGTTCAAAATTGTTGTTACTGAAAAATGTCATTTGTATCAATGCTATCCAAAACATTATGGGGGCACTAATTTCTTCTTTTTATGTATGTAATTATGGTTTGAGCTTTTTTACCCTCATAATATTTGCTTTAAATAAATGATGCAAGAAATTGTATGAAAACAGAAGATACATTAAACTTGACTTCAATCCCATCTTAACTTGTAGCTGAAGTCCAACTTTGTTCCTTACAAAACTACTGCCAATTTCTGATTTAAAGTACTCGTCACTCATGGAAGTCAAAGCATTTCCCAAATGCTAATTAAACAAAGCCTGCAAGCCTCATTTGTTAGCAGGTTTGTTACCAACATGTCATGGTAAATGAGCTGCACATTGCAAGGCAACCCAGGGGAGGACACTCATCTCCTGCTCTTCATCTGCAGGCATTAAATGTTTCACCTTGCAGCTCCCATTTTCCTTCCTGGAGAAGGGTAAGGAGAATATCACAGGGCTCTGAAACCTTTACAAACTCTGCTGACTGTGTCTTGTTTTGTGCAGAATTGGATAAATCCTGGAAAACTACAAATTGCTGCTTTAAGAAGTAATACAGCTGGATATTAATTTTTATGTTAACTTCAAAAATAAAACTTACTATAACCAACTGCTTTCTCTTTCCCTTTTTCCAGAAAAACTGCCCCAACACCAAATGTATCATCTGTCTCATAAATGTCAAATCTTCCTCACAGCATTTCCCATTCTGCTGCTCTGACTACCAAGCTGGACAGTGGTACAAAACAACAGGCATATTGTTAAATCTTCTGATAATAAAGCTTTATCTTGTAGACATGGGATTAAAGTTCTGAGCTGCACCATACAGCTAGGATTTTGGGGAAACAGAGATGTAGATAATAGCTCATGTAATCTCCTCACCTACTTGTAAAAAGCTTATCCTCATCACAAAGCAACAGACAAATTCCCAATTTAAGATGAGTACAAACGCTTAAACATTCCAAGAACTCACAAACAATCTGAAGTACAGCAGTGTCCTTTAGCAAAGAATATTTGGCTGGGGCAAGACTGGAGGGCAATTCATGAAAGGTCTTCATTCAACTTTTTTCCACAGGGCTTTGCTTTGTCTTTAAACAGAGAAAACTGCTGCTTCATTAGATTCAAAGTTCCAGGAACTCAGGATGTAAATGACATTTGCACAAAAGAAAGAAAAGTAACTTCAAACTTGTTTCAACATTAAATGAGAAATGTGATCTGATTTTCTTCCTCATTTAAAGAATTAAACATATTCTATGCTTGCCCTTGGTTTTGAACCACCCTCAAACACTCTGTATGTGAAAAATCTCTTAAATCCTTTCAGCGAGGCCATACCAGTACCCATGGCTATGGTTTGTGCCTGGTTCAAACTGATCATAGGAAGTCCCCCCCTCTGGAATTATTGCCTGCTCTCGACAGTCGAGGAGCAGGTTCTGCACAGAACATTCTTCTCCACCAAAAGGCCACAGAAACACCAACAGAGGAGGCTCTGCAGAACCAAGACCCGTGGGCCATCCCAGCAGAGCCCAGATTCTCTAGGTCAGACTCAAGCAGTCAGACTCTCACAGACCAACCCTGCGAGAGCAGTTTGCTTTAGAGAGCAGGATCCTGTGTCAAATTACGTGCAAGCTGATGGATAACTTCCCAACTTCCATACTTCCAGGTGCCTACAAACTGCAGACTGCAGCTTGCTGTGAAGTTGAATGAAATGCTGTACTTGAGGAGCGGAGCACAGTTCTTCAGAAGATGTTTTTAACACACAATGCTGTCAGGACAGTTTATATTAATCTCCTTTCTGCCCCCATATTTCTTTTGGAAATAAAGCTAGAGGAAAATTTGTGTTAATAAAACAATGTTTAGAGAACTTTTCAAAGATGCAAAAACTCTTTTTATAGTTCAGTCATGAAGAGGCTCAGGAATCTGAGTGAGCACTGGTCTGAAGGGGATGTGAGTCAGACAGTGACTGTCAGAGAGGAGAACCTCTGATCAGCTCTTTGGATGTGATTTCTGTCACACAAATGTGGCTGACACAGGGCTTTATTCATCAGCACACAAACTCCTTCAAGACCTAACACAGCCTCAAACTGCCTCACAAGCTTCAAACTCAGTGTTTTCAGTAACATAAACACAATATTCCCAAAACTTCTCAGAGGTTACCAAAGCAAAACTGTTCTTAAAAGGAAAGAACAAAAATCGAAGATGTACAGAAGGTGCACATTCTAAGAATTTAGAGCTCAATATAAATTAGGCTTTATGTGGGCACACAGTGCAATCCTGTCCCTAGTGAAGTTTGCCCCACATTGATGAGATAACTCAAAATTAGAGACTCTGCAGATGAAGAAGCCCCAAGGCTGTCCCTGAGCTGCTCACCACAGGCCCAGCATTGCTCACCAGTGGAGCGGGCTGGACCTGCAGCAAGTGCCTTTGGCATTACTGCAAGGGCAGGAATTTTATTTATTCTCTTAGAATTGCAAAATCAAGTTATTTAAAAATGTTTTTTCCTTAGTGCTCTTTCCTAGCACTTCACAGTTATGTCCCACAACATATTATCAGCCAGTTTTAATCCAAATTGTCACACTGTAGTGCCTAAATTACAATTATACCAATATTACAAAATAACTACAAACAAACAGTGACAACGGGACACACCAGGATATCTTGGGTTTGTACTAAAACCATGCCTAGCTATGCTCTGGAAGCACCTATGTGCTCTTGACTGTATAAAATCTACAGTTAGAGATTAGGGAAAGGAGCACACTTTTGAGTTACCAGTTTTTGCAGAAATTCTGCTTACTCACCACTTTTTTTTAAGGGATTAGACATTTAAACCCTTTCATTCTTCTGTTCTGTAAAGAGGAATTTCTTTAATCCACAAGAATTTTGATTTACCTGTTTGTAGGAGCCCTTTCAGCCAGCAGTATCTTACAACGATTTAATTATAAAAGCAGACAGATTCCAGTGAATTACAACCCCTTAAAAAATTCCCCTGCTTCCCACTAGAGATCTCTGCAGACTAACTTCAAAAGACATGTACCTCCTCCTCTGTTAAACACAGTTTCATCTTTTCTCTTCTCATACAATTAGCTGCTGCTCAGATATATCACAGCTCGAAATAAAATAACCACGTTAGGAAACCAGAGGGTGAGTGGAAACATCTGTCACCCTTCATGCCAGCAGTTCTTTGCTCTGAAGTCCAGCACAGGACGAGGAGAAGAAGCAGCAGTGAAGCAGCAGATCTGAAATGAATATTCCCATCATACTCACTTAAAGGGAACCCGGGCAGCTGCACTCAGGCTGGTGGGAGAAGTCACCATCTGAAGAACATTTTCAAGGGCAGTCAGTCCTCCTGCAGCCCGGAATGCAATTTTATCTGCGGTGTTCTGAAGAAACACAAAAAGAGAACCAACAGAAATTAATGAAACGTCTACATAAAGGGTACATCTGACAGTTGTGGATTCTGTCAACGTAGAAAGTCCTTAAACATTTATTTATTGTGTTGGACACTTTTGAAAAAGAGCCTTTCACTGCTCATGCACTTTCTTTCTAGAGCAGGAGTTGAATGTCTCAGGAGTTATTATTTTCCATTATCATATATACATATCCAGTACTACACAAGTAATACACTTGAATACTATATTTTCTGTAAGGATATACAATTATAGAGGTTTTAATGAAGTTCATCTTTACCTGTTGCTATTATCCTTGTAGCTATACTGCTTTATATGATTTTAAAAATACAGACAATCTCTAGATAGGTAATTCCTCCTTTTTACGAACTTCTCCAGCAGGAGCCAACCTTCAGGCTTGGTTTATAAATATGCATAAACAGCTTAGGCAGATCCCTTTCTCCTAGGTGTCCGCACAGAACTTGCACATAGCGAGCAGGATTTTACACTTAAATACCATCCTGACATTATTCTCACAGTTTGCAAATTACTGGGGTTTTGCTGCAGCAGATAGAATATTTTTATACTCTTTTCCTTTCCTGCAAAATTGGTTTAATCTCCTCTTTTTACAACAGAGCAAGAAAGATCTTATTCTCTGCTTCTAAGCTGCTGATTTTGTAGTTTTATTGGCAGTTTGTATTTGATCATCTTGATTTTGTCAATGATGATGATATTCTAGCATTTAAGAAGCAATTTTTTTTCCCCCCCGGTGTTGCAAGTACTTCATATACAGGGAAAAAAATGGGAAGTCCTCTAGATGCACAATTATTATTAGTCTGTAAAGGATGTATTCTACTGCAACAGACTGTGTAACAGAAAAAACTCCTAATGACTCTGACAATACAGTATTTATTTGAATGACTACAAAAATAATTAAGCAGCTGTAATATGTTTTAGTTGGGCAGTATTTTTCCCTGTGAGATCAGACATTACACACAGAAGTACCTATCTTACTCTTTATTTAAATCATGCAACTTTCTCTCCATGAAGTTTCAGTGGAGCAAATAGCTATATTGTATTTAATTTATTAGCTACAGAAAAACTATTCATCAAAGTCAGATATTCAAAAAGGAAGCATTTTCCACAATTACTATGAACTGCATTTAGATTTTTAGACAATCAAAAGATTTATCTTCCAAGGAGTAACTAACCTCAAATGAGTGGAAATCTGTGTGCCAACTCACCAAGCAGTTAAGAAAATCAACTAGTGATTTCCTACAGGCTGGTTGATAAGTATAATTTCTAGCAGTTAATTTTAGCCCAGTGAGCCAGTAAGTGTGCAGAGTTATTTTTGAGTTTCACTCATATATTCTTCCTCTGCTTCCTCTTCCTCCCACCTAAAAAAACTCTCAAAACCCTGCCTCCTTAAGCTCCCTTGGCTCCCAATAACACTTTCCACCAACTCCTGCTAGAGCCATAAAGAAAAGACCCAAACAGCAAAGAAACAGTCCTGCCATAAATCATCATTATTGACTCTATTTGAGCACCTTGGCTCACAGCCACAGCTCTCAAAGCTCCTGCGCTGCTCCCCAGTGCTGCAGCACCCCCAGCCAGAGCAGAGCCTTTCTAACCCTCCTGTGCTGGCGCTGAGGAAGCTCCCAGGTGTACAGAGAGATGCTGCTCTCTGCACTGCCTTTCCCTGGGACGGGCACAGCCTGGCAGTGCAGGCTGTGAGCAGCACAGAGCACAGAGGAGCTCAGAGCGGGGCTGTGACACTGCTCATTTATCTGTCACTGCTCCTCCAGCTCCAAAAGTGCCAGCACTTGCCACTTCTCACTTTCCCTATTTCTCATGGGAGATTATGCCACAACCTATTAGCTCTTGTGGCAAGAAGTCTTTCCTGTCATTCAGAACAAATATGCCCTTTCTCTATTTCATCCCATTACTCTGAGTTATATCCGATTTATGGCACTCATTTTGTTTGTCTGCTCAGCAATTGCTCCTTTCTTGAACTTGTACACTGCTTCCTTTTCCTCCTTGGCTGTTTCTCAACTCCATGTTCCCTTCAATGCTAAACTCCAGCTTTTATATTTTTTTATGTGAAGTTTTCTTATATGTGATTTTTTCCAGAACTCCTCTTTCCTCCAAAAATACCTGGTAATGAAGTGCCCAGAAAAGAACTTCCCCATATCTCAAATCAGTCACTAGAGCCACACTGAAAGAAGCAATGTCTCCCTGTTCTGAGGGGAGGTTTTCATGTATCTATTCTAAAAATATATACATTTTTTGAACCTGTTTCATTTCCTATTGGCTCTCCTTCCATTTCAATCTGGAGCATCATTTGTTTTATAGACAGACTTTTTTCAGAGAGCCTGGTTCACTTTTGTCTAACACTTTACTAAAATACTACTTATCAAAATACAAATTTGCATTCTAGAAACTTCTGTTACTACTAGTTTTCTACCAAGCAGAAGAGAGTCTGTAATTTCTTCTGATTTTGTACAATTTAGCTGTATGCCCTAGCACTCCTCTTTCTAGATTACTCAGAAAAATTCATTTGGATCCTTATGAATGAAAATAAAACCCTGACGATGTGAATGGAAGAGAAGGAGAAGGTTCTGTAAAAGGAAGATACAATCAGCAGCAAAGGGGGGAAGACCCACGAGCACAGTGTTTGTTACCTGTGCTCACAGAGGTCTGTAAAACTGCCATGCAGGAATACATGGCTTTTAGCACATTAATACATTTCTCTCCAGTGATTCTTTTAAGATGGAGATCTCTGAGGGTTCCTAATCCATTTCTTGGAAGGCAGTGGTGATGCTGAAGTGGCTGCTGGTACCTGGACGTGTGCATGACCCTGGTCCCCGCCCCAGTGTCCGGCTCTCAGCAATCCCAGGATCAGGCACAGCTCCTGCAGCAAGGCCATAGCAGCAGAAAGGAAAATGAAAACGTGCCCTGTGCACAAAGGAGCAGGAGAGACACTGGAACATTGCTGACATGTGCAGGGTGAGCACCACGGGACTGGAGGAAACACTGGAAAAAGAAATTGTCCCTCAGCCACCTGTGCCAAGACCTTGTACTGGTGAGCTGCTATAAAGAAACACCCCCAGTGTTGAGACATATTGTCATTCTATCTCTGAGGCAGTCAAATCACACCAAATTATTTAAAAATACATCTGAATTAATTCCTGTTTGAGGTAATTTTCAAATTTCAAGTATGTTTATATTCATCTGTTCCTGGATCATAAAACCAGGTGAGCAACACATCTTATGCAATCTGCCTTTCTCTCAAAAATGAACTAATATCCTCGAAAATATGATGCCATGTACTGCTAAAGCTTTACCTTAGCTGATACATAGTGTAACAGGAATTCAAAAGAGGTGGATTGAGGCATCTCAGCTACTCAGAGCCCTTGTTCACATACTTGTCTTATTTAAATTGATCCCTGCCTGAACCTGTGTCAGAATGAAAGATCCTTTCAGGTAACTACAGCAGTTACTCTGGTGGCACCCAAAGCTCTGAGCAGATTAGGCACAATGTGAGTATGGAAAATTAGAGATCCTACAGGGAGTAAATATTAAATCCCTGGCTGAAAAGAGCACAAACCAGCATTGCATGTTTTTGCTGCTTGAAAGGAGCCTCCAGACTTCTAACTTGGCCTCCCAAATGAATTAGCTCTCCTGTTCATGAACCCTGTTTCACGATTTCTCTGTAGGAACTGTTCTTTGAGTAGCTGCACATTTAGATTGGGAGGGTTATTCTGCAATCAATACCATGGTATTCATGTCCCTTGAACAACAGAAAATATATAAACATATTTTTACACATTGTTTTTAAACAGTGTGTAAAAATCTGATTCGCCAATATGTATTTTCAGAAATTCACAACTATTTAAAGAACATTTTTAAACAATTTGATTTTCCAACACAAGAGGATTTCTATGCTCTGAAGTTTCCTGGAGACACAGGAGAGCAGAGAAAAATGAATAAGTAAGCAAAAATTATTATTACTGTCACATCTGCATTTTTAACAGAGATGAGGAGGCACAAAAACCTTGGGGATGCTACCTAGACGTGTCTTAAACATCAGAAAAACAAAACCAGAGGTGCAGCTCCTCAGAGCAGCAGACGCAGCACTCAAAGCCAACCCATGAAAAGTCTGTTTTCCTTATCCCTCCCAAGCCCATCGTTGGGAACTACAGTGGTCATGTTTGCACAGGAGGAAAGCCAGCCCAGCTGATGTGACAGGAAGCATGTATTTTATCTCTGCACCTTTATAAACTTGTCATTTGAAGCACACAGCCTCTCATTTAGGCAGAACACTGTATGAATCAAGTAACTTAGTGGGAATTGTGTGTACACTAATGCATGTGGCACAGTAAACAGAAACAGTGATAAATTAGACAAACCCTGTAACCATTTTCTGGATTAATTATGAATTAAACATATTTAAAAACTTAAAATTAATCCTTAAAAAAAGGACAAACATTCAAGGCAGCTCCCTGCACAGTGGGCAAGCACAGGTGACTTATTTACCTACCTGTTACAACACCTTAATGGATTTGAATTTCCCTTCTCTCTTAGGGCTTGAGTGACAACTGACTAATAGGATTACAGGCTCTGTTCCAATAATACAGCTCAGCTACATGCCAGCAAAAAATGACAGCCTAAACCTGAATTACATGGCCTGGGAATCCATCCAATTATTAACTAAAGTAACTGTTATTACCTAACCTAATCAAAGGAGAAGCAGCTGTTAATCTTTGGTGGCCTGCAGTGTAGTAGCGGTCAGGCTGGATGGACTGTCTTTGTACTTGACTCCTCTACAGACAATAATTATGTCCTTTGTGATCAAGAAGGAAGGGCTCCCTAACCTTTCAGACAGAGGCAGCAGATGGGGAACAACTGTTTGTGTGTTCATTAACAAGATAGGGTAGATTTTATCAGGGTTTGGCATCTGTGGCACCCTTGGAAGCACCACTTACCCGAGGACACAAGTATGTTTGGCAAATTCGAAAATGAGCGGACTAAATAGAAAGTTCAATATAATGTTTTCATCTCATTATCTGGCATTTGGTACAGAAAAATACACACAGCTCAAAAAAGAGTGATTTACACATATGCCCTGTCCTACCCAATGTGGCCAACAAAGAAACCCATGAAAAGGCAACTGGCCTGTGCTGGTACTTGGCTGACTTTTGTTGCACTCATTAAAGCAGTCTCATAATGTGAACTGTGTGCCTCAGAAATCAAACCAAACTGGGGGAAATGCTGCTGAACTCATACAAGTCAGTGGGTAACACAAAGTAACACAGAGGGAAATAAAGCCAGCACTGCTTTGCAACAGCTTTTGGGTTGTGTATTCAATACTCCAGGAGAGAAGTGAGACCAAACGCTGTCCTGCACTGCTGCCCCCTCTCAGCACAGGGCACGGGCAAACTGCAGCACCTGCAGAGCACAGGAGGCCAGAGAAATCCCTCTCACCAGCAGGGACGGCAGAAGTGCCATTCAGTTCATGCTGAGGAAAGTACAAATATGCTGGGATAACAATGTGGAAGGACCTGAATGGGAAGATGTCTGATAGTGCACAGAACAGCTGATATTTGGAAGCTGAAACTGAATAAATTCCAGTGAGAATCAAATGGGGTTTTTAAACGCCAAGAGTAATTAATGACGAGCATAATATACTTAGCATATATAGTCGACTCTCAATCATTTAAAGTTTTTAAATCAAACCTGATTATCTCCTAGAAAAATATGATCCTAGTTAAATCATAATTTATTAATTTGGTGCAAAAGATATTGGGTGAAATCCAATGTCCTGGACCAAAGTACTCACTTCCATGCATTTCTCCTGTTAAAGTATTATTATTAGTTAATAAGTAGAGCAGAATCAGAAATAATGCTGAGCTTTAACAGCTGCAATGATTTAATGCCAGCTTTGCTATCTCTGCTCTATGTGATTTTAGCCCATTTTGACTATTTGAAATATTTTTGAACTAATTGAAATACTCTGGTGTAGACCCTCCCTCAAAGACAAACCTCGAAACTAAATATTTTCATGTACAAAAAGGAAGAGTAGAAAAATTATTTTTCCTTCATTAACCTAAGGAATGTTTTCTGCTGGTCCTGCAGAATGTCCAAATCAGAAGCTGATCTGGAAAGCCCGTTTGAACAGACCTCAGGAACTAAAGTATTTCAGAAGAAATTATTTCTGAACGGAACCCAAATACTTCAAACCATGATGACTTCTATTTCTGAAAGAACACACTTGAACAACTCTATTCTAAACCATTCATTGATCGAAGAAATAATAACTAATTAGTAAAATACAGTTGAAATCCATCCTAAGATTTTTTTTCTTTCCTTTTATCTAGTGTTTGAAGATTCTATCTAAAATGCCAGGGGCTAAGAAATGCAGTTCAAAGCTTGCTTAGAAAAACAAACCAGACAACTGAGTATTGGGCTGGCTTCTCTCTTTTTTTTTTCACCTTTCCTCTCCCTTTAAATAAATACACAAGTATATCTATATGCACATACAAACCCATGGACACATTTGCGACTGTAGAAAATCTACATTCTTTGAGTAGTTCTCCAGACTTTATACAGTGAAAATCCCTGGACAGTACATCAAAGCAGTATTTTCTACTAAAATAGGCAATTTTGCTCCCTGCAACACTTCTCTTTAGTGTAATCAGTGTTACAATAATCCCCCACTCCACGTGAAAACCTCAAACCAGTTTTCAAATGTGAGTGAATTCACCCATAAACAACTGTAATTTCAACCACTGAGTATCAAAGGAAAACAAGTTTAGGATTAAAACAAGAGGCAGAAGTGGCTGAGTGCTGTTTGAATTGGAGGGACGCATTCATTCACATTGATGAATCCGTTTCTTCCTCCTGCACTGCTGTGGGTTAAAGCTCCAGAAGGGAGGCCTTGAGAAATGCTCGATCCCACCTTGTCCTGCTCAGCAAAGTGCAGATTCTGAAGCGTGAAAGGTGATTTTGAAGGCTTGGAGGAAAGGCAGTGCTCTGTGTTTGCTCAGGTAGGAGGGGAGGCTCTCTGGCACCTGAGGAAGGTGTTCTCTCCCTGCAGGAGCTCAGGCCCATGGAAGTGCCTCAGGCTCCTGAGCCGTGGGGGGACACCGGCTGCTCACCTGCACAGCCCAGCCAGGCCAAGTCACCGCCTGCACTCAGCAGCAGGAGGACACATATCTAAGAACAAAAGGGCTGACAAAGCAAGCACTTCACACAGCATTCAAATGGGTGTAAAAATGAGGCTCACCTTACTCTTTAACTGTATCAAAAAGAAAACAAGAGGCATTTTTGACTATCCTCTGTGAAAGTCTACTATTGACAAGCAACCTAAAACTCGTTCAGGCCTAGGGACAATATCAATACTAAAAAAATTGATTTTTAGGCCTTTCCTGAAAACACTAAACATCCCATGCACATGAACCTAATTTCTGTCTATGCCATCATATACTTAATTCATTTTTCTGCTTGCAAACATCTTCCCACATTGTCAGGTCAAACCAAATTCAATAGGACTCTTTACTGACTCACTGTATGATCTAATTGAACAGGATGAGCTTTATTTACACAATCTCCTTCTGAGTTCTGCAGTGGCTTTTCAGTTCAGCAGTAAAGTCCAGAGAGGCCGCCTGTTGTACTTCTGTTGACAAGGACAGGACCCTCACAATCCTAATTGTGAGCCACAAGAGTCAGTGAAAGCCATAGGAGAAAGACAGGTGAAGGTAAACCTGTGAATTCCATGCTTTGTTCAGCTGCTTTCAGCCACGCCAAGCAGCATTACAGGAAACAGACAATATTGCTTTGGAAATTAGGAATTATCCTCATAGATATCCCGAGACAGCGCTGAGCATTGCAGCACTTGTGCTTATTAAAAATAAATGTTTGCTCTATTTATAAATAACAGGGCATCTAGTAAGTGCATCAATTAAAGGAGGAAAGCAACAACAGAGCCTTAATAAGAGGAACAACTGCTCCTGCATCTCCACAGACGGCTCCATTAGCTGAGGCCAATATAGCTTTTTCTGATTAATCCCACGAATAAAAGTTCCCAAACTGGTAAACAAAAAACAAAATTATGGGTTCTTGTCCTATCTCTCAACATTTCTGTGACAATGAATTGCCCAGTGGGTAGGAAAGGCAGGTGTCTCTGCACACTGAATCTGCCAGGTTACCACGTTACAGGTTAGAGGCAGATCCACGACGAGTCTCCGATGCTCAGGGACAAACAGCGCTGCTCATGGCTCACGGCTTGTGGCTCGTGGTTCATGGCTCATGGCTCGTGGTTCATGGCTCATGGTTCATGGCTCAGTGTCCCCTTTCAGAGGGCATGGGTCGGGGTCTCAGCACTGCCCAGCTCACGGGGCAGGGATGTGTCTGCATTCAGCACTGAAAGGGATTGGCTGGGAGCCCTGTCTGAGTTCAAATCCACCCACTCATTGCTTACCCAGGGACTTGTTCTAGAATGAACTCGGCTTAGCTGAGCTGGGTTTTCTGTTATGGCCAGATTTGTCTGTCCAGATCTACACCAGCTATGCTGTGACAACAGCTCACTACTGAGAGCAGTCAGCCACTAGAAAGCAGCTGATTTCTGCTGAACCCAGACTGAAAACCAGTGCAATCCAGCCACGCGAAGATATCAAAATTATGTGGGAGAGAATGTATGGAGAGGAAGCAGTGGCTGTTTAAAGACCTGTCATGAAGCCAAGGGCCCCTGAACTCTAAACACAGCTTTCACCCTGATTGCCTTGGGCATGCTCTTGTAACCAACCTCTCAGGCCACTTGCCCACGAGCCCATCTACAGGGCAGCCACAGAGGACTGTGGGGCACAGGAACAGGGTGGGTTTGTGAGGTCCTCAAACAGCAGAACAGACCACGAAGGCCTCTGGGTGACATGCTCTCAAGTCAGAAGTGATGGTCTCAAATCATTGTTGAACTCAAAAATACTTCAAAGAAAATATGTGTACATATACACACTGTCAGACCAAATTAAACAAAAACTTCTTTAGAAACCATACTAATCACTACCTTCATTGTGATTTCCAAACTGGCCTCTGCTACTGGCAGAAATGTGCCTAGGTAAGGAGCTCTCCTCACTGAAAGATCATTAAAGCCTGGGCTTTAATGACACTAAAACATGTGTCTTGTCGTGTAGTGAAGGAACTTTGCATACCCTGGAATGTATAAATATCCATCATATCCATTCCAATATGATGTATTAGTTCTAAACTGACGTAGAAGCCTGATCTGACAGCAAAAACCACAATTAGTGCAACACTGGAAGCTGAGAGCAGTTAATTACATCCCACAGCAGTTCTCAACTACACCTACTGTGCACAGAAATTAACCTCCCAATAATCTTGGAATAAGAACACTGCAGAGCTTATCTCTGAACTCAACTTGCCTTTTAATACCATTTCCAGCAAGCAAGTTAAAAAATATTCCATGACTGACCCCTAGTAACAAGTTCCTATTTATATGTTCGTCTTGGGGAAAAGGTTAATCCACAGATTACAGAAACTCTGGGCAAAGGAATTATTGATGAGATAAAGCTGCCTTGCCCAACCTGCAGCACACAACACACACCTGACCTGTTGCCTTCTTCCAGGCAGTGACAGGAAAAGGCTGTTTGGGTGGGAAGTGCTGTCCAAAGAGCTCTTGCTGTATTTGCCCACAGCCTCTGTGCTGGGACTATCAAATCTGCTGCTGCAGTTGATAGAGAAGGGGATGTTTCTGCTCCAACAGCAGATAAACTGGTAATTACAGGACAATGCTCATGGTCCAGGCTTTGAACACTGCTGAACCTTCTTTAAGCTGTGCTTGAGTGGCACTGAGCATCACTGGCACTCAGTGCTGATCACTAGACATTAACATTCTCCAATTCTATTACAGGCTTTAAAGAAGTGAATTAATTTTGAGGAGGGCTACTTACATCTCATCTTTTCCAACAATTATATCTGCTTTATCCTTTCTGGAGTTCATGCTCTGATTCAGGTTCTGTACTTAACACTTACAACACGGGACGTATAAATACAGAATTCCCTATGTTACTTTCCATGTTGGCAAATTTATTAGAATTTCAGTGGCAAGATAAAAAGTTCCAAGGGCCTGAATTCTAGTTTTGGCTGGTAAAACTTTTTAGTTTAAACTTACTAGTTTTTACTTAAAAAAAAGAAGTTTAAAACCTTATTTTTATGTTTTTTACTTCAATACCCTTACTAAAGTTTGGATTTTGAACTTTAAATTGTTTTTAAACAGTTATAATTCAGCTTTACATTTGATTAATTACTTCCCCTCATGTGGCATGACTGTAGCTTTGGAACTGGCTACTGCAGGAGTATCCCAAGTTGAAAAATTAATGGATGGATTAAAATATTAATCCACTATTTGCATAGAAATACACCTTAAAGTTTTAACTTCTCATTGTAACAAATAAGAGCAGCAATTACTTCACAGAGAACAAAATCCATAAGGATGAAAGCACAGTTAAGGTGGCATGTGGGTGCTTTTTAAACCTTTGGCTAGGAAATGCTCACTGCCTGATATGAAAGAAGGCTTTTTGGTGTAAACCAGTGCACTGTGCACGAGAATCTTCACCTGGCCAAGAGCCAAGAGCCAAGAGCCACAGGAGAGAAAGGCAGAGGCTGCACCGTGGCAGCACCAAGGGCTCTGCAGGGCCTCACTGAGGGGTCACAGGGGGAGGTGGAAAGGAGCAGGCTCAGGGCCTGCCCAGCTGCTCTCACCTGATGCCTGAAGTTTTAGTTTTCATGTTTTTCAGATTCTGTGCTGCCTAGGGAGGTAGTTCTGAGCCTCATATCAAGTGTTAGTCAGCTCTCTTCACAGAGCAGGTAGATAAAACAAACCCCTTTTCTGATGAAGACCAAGGACAAGTACAAGTTTCAGGCCCAAAAGCATAAATAACCGTGGACTGAAGAAGGAGAACAAGAGGGATGATACTTCACAATCCAAAGCTGTAATTGGACAATTAAACACCAATATGCAAATGCACCAAAACTTCTAAGAGTGTAAGGTCTTGTGACCAGTCACCCATTGTGTGGTTATATTAAGTGCACCCTGGGTGTAGCCCTGGCCAGGCTCTTGTCCTGCCCAAGGTGTACCCTTAAAGGCCCTTCAATAAATCTCTGCTTTCCTCTCTTAGCTCTGTCCAGTCTCTGTTCCAGGTCAGCCCTCCCAAGGCATCACAGCCCCAGCCATGGGGCAGCTCCAGCCGTGGCACAGCTCAGTGCACAGCTCACTGCCCTGGCAGTGCTGCAGCCCAGCTGCAGGGCTGTTCAGCACTGCAGATGGACAGACGGACACCCCGACATGCCCACACACCTCTGCAATGCAGGGACAGCACCAGCAGCCCTGGCTCATCAGTGTGCCTTTTGGACTTTGGGCATGTAGCTGTTTCCTTTTGAAACTAATACTGTGCATATGTGTACTGCTATTTTTTCTGCAGAATTCTCTGTATGACTGCAGGTTTAAGTTTTGTCAGAACACACTGGGTTTAGTCAGGTAAGTCCCCTGTGTACCCACACCAGGAGACAGCTGCTGTAAGCAGCTTAGTAGGAGAAAGAGCTGTGAGATTTCCAAGCAGAATGGTGTCTGAACCTGTTGTCAGAGAGAAATTCTAATTCTAAACGGATTTATGACTTGTAAGGACTCAGAGGACCAGTGCTGTTCCTGCCAGTGGTGTCCTGTGCGGGAGAGCAGCAGATGCTGAGCAAACAGGGAGGGAACGGGCTGGTGCAGAACCACCCTGCCAGGAGCACCTCCCACCCACAACCCTGCCAAACACGGTCTGCAACCCTCACCAGGCTCTTCACTGCTGGAAAAGTGCTTAAAGGAAACTCTGTAAAGCTTCAGTCAGCCTAGGAAAGGAATCTGCTGCGAGGTGACAGAGAATAATGTACATTAAATTATACACAGACACTGTGCCTGTGTGTACATGCATGGATATATGTAAGATCACAAAACACAATGTGGGTCAAGCCACTGGTTCCTGATTTAGGTAAATTCACTACGACAGTAATCTTCACTCTTTTTCATATACATAATGCTTCTTTGACTTACGTAAGATGGTGACAGGCTGGCAATTCTCTCTTTAAAGACCACACCACTCTGCTACATCAGGAACATATCTTGGGTGCAAATATCTGCAGCACCAAAATGAAATGTGCAAGAGTTTGGGAATCACAATTCTCACTATATTCATAAATGTACTTTAAGCAAAAATAGTGAATCTTTATAACAGAATATTTGCTTCTGAAATCTATTTTGTCTGTATATATATGTCATATATATATTTATATACACATACTCACATATATACACACAAAGGGCAATTTTAAATCTCTGCAGAGATATTTGGAGAAACTTATCCCATGTTCTATTTTACACGGCTTTTGTTCCATACATTAGTTCTCCGATAGTTTTTAATTTTATTGTTTCTGTTTCTGATGATGAAGAGTTTGTGTTATTGGGGGGATTGTCCCTCTCCACCCTGGCTATGGTCACCATCCCCAATGGGCCTAACAGTTTAGAGAATAAAACATAAATACAGGGCCGGAGTGTGTTGTTAGAGCCAGCCATTTCTGACAGTCTTTACAATGGGATAAACACTGTCTGTCTACAGTCCTCATGTATTTGAAAGCTACGACAAACATTTTACTGAAATGTAAATAACTGACATCACCACTGCTCAAACAGGAGGCTGAAAAATCTCTCTAAAAATCCCAAACCCAAAAACATTGCCTGACACAAAACAAACCATTAATGGTAACTGTGAGACCATGTTTTAGAGATCATGTGCACTGAGACCCCTTTTTTGAAAAAGGATTAAACCACTGCAGTCAATTACTAGCTCATATTCACACATTTTATCAGTTACAAAATCACACCCTTCTGTAAGGAAGCATATTTCCCCCCTGAAATGTGTTTCCAGTAAGAATATTATTCTGAATTAGTAGTGTAAATACTTAAACTTAGCCTATTGAAAGGCAGCTGCTTCTAGATTTGCATGAAGAGAGCTGGTAAGTAACCATGTGGCCCAATTTATTAAAAGCCTCCTGTTTTATTTTGGTTCCATTTTAATTCCACGCTTTAGCAATTTATTTTGCACTCACTATTATTTACTGAGATTTTTACAGCACCTAGAGAGCCTGAAGGATATCAGGGGCACAGCTGTCCTCAAACCCATCCAAAATCATCGTAAGTTTTCTGAACAGAAGCAGTGAAGTCTTGTTTGTAGGACTTTGTGCCTTGTGAGTACATGGCAGCCTCAGCTGTACTGTACGGATCAAACCTGTATCCTGCAGGCCTCTCCTCAGGGGCAGAGCTGTAAGAGCTTCAGTCAAACCACTTTGTTAAAGCAACCCTATCACTCGTGTTGTGGTGGAAATCTTTTACAAACTAGTGATCAGCAAGAAGCATCGCATAAAAGCAATCCCAGTTAAGCAGATTAATTGTTGCCCTTGAATCCCAAAAATCATGAGGTTCCCTCAGAATCCTGCTGAATCTTTGTGCCATATTCCCAGTCAGATGGACCAGAGACACATTAAGGGCTGGCGTGAGTGTCACGTGTAAGTGTTGTACAAATTTACCAGGAGCGATTTAAGTGCAGTGTTTTAGCTGCAGCTGAGCCAGGTGAAAAGGCCACTGCCCTCAGCTGCTGTCACCATCCTTACAATGGCAACAGCCTGCACGTCCCTCAGAGTGTCTGCAACCCAGCATAGACCTATCCAAAACCACACAGGGCACCCCTAACATTTAGAAAGGACTTTTAAAACCTGAAGGCAAACCCAACCCTCTCTGAACAAATTTCAGGAAGAACTTTAGGGAAGGGGTATTCTGTTAGCAAGTACAAGGATGATCATCCAAGAGGCAGTAACCTCTGACCCAGGTCAGGGTCACAACCTTAGAAATGTATGTACTTCAGTCACCTTAGGCAGTAGACGTTTTTTAATCAGTACTTTTTTTTAACCAGTCATTTTTAATCAGCAAATCTCACCTCTTTACATAATAGGAAAATAGATGATCTAAGCATAAGCAAGTTAAGACTGTAGCTGTGGTCACACTAACAGGATATTCTGCTCTCAGTATCCTGGCTCCTGGAGTTTCCTATTACAGGACACTTCTGTGGCAGTGCTCAAGGCACACCAGAGCCGTTGCTTTGGGACTCCCTGCACATCTGAAACACATGGTTGCCCTTGGTGATGGGTGTGAGAATTAGTCCATCAAGGGGTGAACATTCTAAAATGAAAAGAACTGTGGCAGGACAAGTGCTCTAGCCCTCCCACCTCAAACAACAGCTCTGCCTTCTGTAAGAGCATCAAGGGCCCATTCACAGATCTTAAACTGAGGTTATCACATCTTACTAAGAGCCTGAGGAGTCCCATATGACATCTGCCAACCCCAGGCCAGGGCTTTCTGCTAACACTTGCATGCATTCTGCTGTTGTGACTCTGTGTGTGTTTGTTTTCTTAATGGATTTTTTAACTAAGTAGAGGTGAAAGTGAACACAGCTTCCTTCCAGGATTTCTGCCAGAAAGGGTGAGACACACAAACCCAAGGACTGCCTTCCAATAAGCCAGAGCACACCCAAAGCAGCAGCAGCACCTTTGGACACACCTGGGGGACAGCACACCAGGCACACATGAAACTGGGATTTGTGCTCCTTGCCTCCTACCAATACACGGCCTGAGAGGCACAAGCCTATTTAAAACTGGAACCACATGGTGGTTTATGACTTTGGAGTACTTCTTAAGCATATTTAATTTAAAGATAGGTGAGCCACATGTTTGATGCAGCTAGTGGCCACGCTCCAAGGCAGATCCTCAAAACCTGCACTTCAATTTGCTTATTCTTCACAAGTCCTCTTCTGGTATCAGACACAAAGCTCCTGCTTCTTGTAGAGTTTCATCCAGCTAAGCCAGAATCAAGAGATGTCTGGAGATCTAACAATCACTTGAAGCAAAGCAAAGCACATCTCTTTCATTTGTTAGCACTCAAAATATGCTGTGTTGCACTGGGATCCAGCAGCAGTGAACGAGGAGCAGATAAGGTGCTGCAATAAACAGCCAGTACTCCAAAATACACAGTGGTTAAGATGCATCTTTGCCTGAGAGAGATTTCTCAAATCTGAGTATCTAGAGGATATATAAACCCTTCAGTTTGCATTAAACAAGCACTTCTTGCTGTGTTAGTGGAATCACTTGGCCCCAGGTGCAGAACGTGCTGTGTCCAGCAGAGCAGGAAAGCAGAAACAAGACCACAATAACCATGGAGGCATGCAGCACCCTAGAATGTTCTCACACTATGAAAGAGGTTCAGAAGGGAGAAAAAGCCTTATTCAGTACAGTGGAACACATCAGATGAAGGCCAAGTCCAAACAGAAATTGTTAGTGTAATCCCATTGTACCTGGAGGCAAATCCCACTGAGACAGGGCTGCAAATCTTTCGTGTGTGGCTTTTTTTGTGATTCAAGTTTGCATAAATATTACATCCCACCCTTTCAGGCTGTTTTAGCACAATCACAGAATTTCTAATGAGCTGAATAACCCTTTCTTCTGTTGAGAAATTTAATGATATATATTTTTCTTATTTACTGTTACCAACACCAGCTCAGCAATTTATTTCATGATCTGTAAAACCAATCTTTTCTTTCCCTGCTGAGCCTGAATACATAAATTTTTCAGGCAGTGTAAACTATTAACAGAAGAAAAATCCAATGTTTCACAGTATGATTGAAAAGAGGGGGTTTGGCTCAATTGTATTTTGTAATAGTTTTGCAGGACTTTTTGGGAGTAAGAAGAATTTCTAGTTAAGTGGCAAGGATCTATTGTAGTGAACCCTGTCCTCCCTCAGGGCAATTCTTTATTCAAGCCAGGCCATTAGCAAGGGTAAATCAATGTTATCAGCTCACACACACTGACAGCTTGTGTGGTTCCCACTCCCCCTTCCTCCCCCTACATTAGGTTATATTTTTATGCTCTCCAGGGAAATTCAATTAACAGTGTCGGTCTCCTCCTCTCAGTCCGTGACTGACACCATCAGGGCTCCTTTCAGTGCCCACTGACATGTAAGATGTGTCTGCTGATTTCTGACTCCCAGGTTAACAAGAGAATTCCCATCCCCTCCTGCAAATGACCGTGTATGATCTGTGCTACAAACACAGCAACAGCTACTGAAATCAATCCTCCCTGACCTTATTGATCACGACACTCAGAAAAATACCTCTCTAGCAGCTCAGTAATGTTTTGGGGGTAAAACCCCAAATCAACAACAAAACAACCCATGTCTATTAATACTATCAAATTTAGGTTTTAATTCCCCACTGCAGACTCAACAACTAGCAAAACCATGTAAACAGTTAATGAGTAACACCTAGCTGCAATTCACATCTCATGTTAAATCTCAGCAGATGACTACTAGTAAAAGACTGGCTACAACTCCACATTCCAAAGAGTTTCCAAGGATTATTTAGATAACTTTCAAATAGATTCATCTTTTCATAGTAGTCATGTAACAGTATAATTTCTGTATTTTGAAATGAATTTAAAACGAATTTTTCAAAAATTAATGGAAACCCTGCCAAATTTGAAAAGGCACAACTCTTTCAAACACACTCTAAAGCTTGATGAGCAGCTCCAGGAACCACCAGAACATACAAGGAGCTCGAGCATCCCAGGCAGCCTCTGGGATTTAAAAGCACGTGCCATTAACAATTGTGTTCTCTACACTAACTAAGCTGTGAAGAGCATCAAGCAGAGCTCTCATTTTCACAAACATCAACTCTGAACCACAATAAATGCAACCCCCTCCTCAGATTTCATTAATTTGGTTTCTTCCAGAACTTATTTCCATTATGTTTTGATTGCAGATAAGAAAGAGAAGTATTTTCTAGTGGTTGAAGACAGAACAGAACATAATGTTCCAGCTGAAAACTCAGATACTGTAGTCCCAATGGAGCAAAAAAACCCATTACAAGTCACAAAGCACTGTGGCAGCAGATTAACCATGTGGAAATAGAAAAAAAGATGCAAATGCAGTGCTATCAATAAAAAAAATTCAACATTTACCATCAAGCAAATCATGCTTTACAATCATATCACTTTGAAAGAGTTAAAAACCTAGAAATATCCCACATACATGCACATCATACCTTCCTCCTCCAGCAAAGACCCACTGACTTTGTTGAACTCTGGCAAAACTCAACAGACTGGTGCTCTAGCAAACCTGGATCCAACCCCTTCCTCTGTTTTCTGCTGATTGGTTTGGCCCTTATTGTAAAAGCTATTTGTGGGTAAGCACTATAAACTAGATGACTGAAATGATCCTCACGAAAATACAGCGGAGAAAAGTGAAAAGTGTAATAGCAGACACTGCTTGTTACACAGAGGTCATTTATCCTTCAATATCTCACATTAAACATTCACAAATCCAAACTGATGAGACTTGAGAGCAAAACAATTTATAGGTCAATCCTAAGTCACAATACCTCTTTTTCCAGAATCCGAGAGATCTCTCCTAAAGTCCTGTCCAGACCAGGAACTTTGTTGTTCCCCAAGGAGCAGCTATCCTGCATTTGGAGGTGCTTCAGAAGGTCTTTTGCTAATCGCTGTAACCTTCAACAGAAAACAAAGAGCAGTTAAAGCAAAACCTCCCTTATTAACTTACATCTTTGTCATGAACCTCTGGTAACAATGAAGGAATCGTGAAAATCTATGTTAAATATTATTATCATCTATTCTGAACAGATGTTAAACATCCAAGGAGGTACAGTCAGCTTGGAGTGACATTTCACTGTCTACTTTTCCAAGGAAACACCACAGATTGTATTAGCTACATTTGTTTCTGTTTCCCTATTCCCCTTCCACAGCTTACCCTGCTAGATTTTGCCATCTTCATTTTCAAATGGTTTAAACCTATTTAAGATGAGTAAGGGAAATGGAACAGCAGGACTACTTGGCTGATTTCTTATAGGCATCATAAAAGAAATGGCTCTTCAGGGTTATTTGAGTAAGAGAAAAGCAACGACTTTGCAGCCTACCTCAGAAAGGGCATTTTATTAACAAGGGTCAGTAATGAAGCCAAAATGCAGAGGTGGGAGTGATGTAGACACACATGGGTTAGGTTTCATTTCACTTTTACACATCTGCACCTGGGCCATTCACCTGTGCTCCCCTGCTCGGCAGTGAGGAGAAATACATTGTGCCATGGCCCAATTCTGTCACCCTAAGGTCCAAAATAAGGCAGTCAAAACACATTCAGAGTTTGTCCTTCTGTGCCTTGACTGTGAAGGTGGAGACTTCTCTCTCTGTGGGAGCAGCAAGGCAGAGGAGACAAGGATGCCAGAGTCCCTTAGCTGGAGACTGAGAGCAGTCAGAAGTGTCATTCTGTACTTTGCATGGCTTTGATGTCACTGCCTCAGTGTCCCCTCCCTCAGTGTCCCCTCTGGCTGCCCTGAGTGACAAGGCTCAGGGCTTGCTGGACCTTTGGTTTCACCTCCTGGGCAATTTGCACCCAAGTGGGACAAAGCTGTAACTGAGCAGGAGGAGTGGCAGACACTGCTGGGACCACAAGCCTACACACTGAAGTCTACAGGAAGAGAAAAGAGGGAAATGGTAACAATGCTCACCATAAAATGGGAGATATCAGTGTAAAAGGGCCAGAAGACACTCACAAAGTGACCACAGAGCATCGGAAAAGAAAAAGATTACATTAACCAGTCTCCCAGAAATGAGACAGGGGATGGAACGGCTGGAGATTGTACCACAACACTCACACTATATTAAAAAAAAAATCCCCAATATCAGAATATTAATTTGAGGAAGAATAGAAAGTTTCCACTGGATCAAGAGACAATGGGTACTCCGTATCTTCTCTTTGAAAAATTGAGGAGCTTCATTAATAGCTTTCAAGACATGCTGAAGATACATATATGTTCTTGAAGTACAAATAAAAATGATTTGTAGAATTTTGAGTCTTGGACTTCTTATCATCTCGTCAGCTGAGCCCACTAATATACAACCAGGATTTTTCTATGACAAAAAAAATAAAAGGAGATTATATCCTGATGAGATTTTTTTGCACTGCTATTTCCTCTGTGGAAAATGAGGTTGGAGGAAACCTCTGTCTATCTCCATAAGCCACAAGCTAAAATGGGAAACAAAATTAAAAGCCAAACCCCAAATAACTGCAGGACTTGAACAGTAAATCAAAAGACCACAGCACCAATGAGAAGTGGAACTGCTGCAGTCCACAAGCAGAGTGTTCCCAGAGTGGGATTTAGAATGGCTATTGCCTTGGCAATATCCTAGCACATTAAGCAAAAAATACTTTATTTCTTTGGTATATCAACCCAACTTCCAGGATTAAAGCATATATAAAGCCCACCACTCTGTATTGTAACTTCATCTGACAAAAGACAGCAAGACAGGTTTCCATTTGCTTCATTTAACATCAAGCAATGGAATTCCACTAGGATTAACCACAGAGGCTGAAGAAAGGCACTTCCCTAATCTCCACCAGGCATCAGCATACAAAATGTGTAAGATTTATCAAAACACTACTCCCAAGGACTCAAAGAGAACATAATCATATTACACTGAGCCTTCAGCTGACACAACTAACACAAGTATCTTTTTCTTCAGTCTGTTAAGATGCTCCATAAGTTAAACATCACATTCAGTTTCTGTCCTCACTTTCAAAACAACCTGTACTAACTCCCCAGGAAAAGCTTCCAGCTTTCCATTTCTTCTAAAAGTCTTTCTGGACACTTTTACCAAAATTCAAACTTTCTAAGCGTGTGTTCAGCATCCCAGAGTAAGAGACTGGAAGAATGAATTTCCAATTCTGCCACATTCAAGAACTACCTCTTACATCCTCATATCCTGCTGCAGGGTGAGTCTTCTGCCAAAGTAGTCAACAGCTGCTGTGTGACCACATGGAGAGGAGAGGGGAAATAAAAACTGCCTCCTCCCACCTAGTGAACCTTGGAGAAATTATTCACGTATCCTTCATAATGACTTCTTGGCCATGTCAGAGAAATAAGAATAATTTTGGGACTGTTTCAAAGGACTAGAAATCTGTGCAAGAGGACTTGTGCTTGGATGCAGAATTTGCCATTGCTATGAATGGATTTGGAAAGAGAGAGCTCTTTGTACACACTGGACTCCTGACACACTCTCGGTATGCATGGGGGATTACTGAACATGGCATCCACACCTGATTCAGTGAGTCTGGAAATACCATTGAATCCAAATCTAAACATTTCAAGACAATTAATTAGCCTTCCTTCCATCCCCCAATTTTCACTCCTCCAATGCTTACTAAGCCATACAGGGAATGATAAATAATTGAAACTTTACTGTGCAGGATAAAAGAGAAAGTTAATGGTTTTCCCCCCTTAAATTATTTACATCTCACTTATTAACGTTTTAGTACTCCTCACAAACGGATAATTCAGAAAGCAGAAGAAATATCAGAAGGATGTAAAAGGCCCTGATTTGCCTTGGAACATTACCATAATGTAAACTAATAAATTGTATGTTCAGCAAATACAAACTCAGTATCTGATCTTTTTGCACTGCAAATGGGAAAATACGGGATATTAATATCAAAAGATTTTAACATGGGCTAAATATTTTTAGCAGGTTTAATATATTTTACAGGCCAAAGGAAAAAGATCAGTCCATATTTCTAGGTCACACTGCATCTCCAGAAAAAGCCAAAACCCCTTGAAACAATAGCATCAATGTACCCAGCACTTGCAGATTTAACTCGGTGTCTTGGCTGTGCGCTGAGGTCCGGGGAGGGGCGGGTGTGGCTGGGCAGGCGCCGGCTGCTGGGCAGCTCCCATGGAAGGAGCGGGATCTGCTCCCGGCCCTGCCTGCAGGACAGCCCCGGGGCCGGCGGGACACCCTGCCCCGACTGGGGACACCCCGCCCCGATCCCCGGGACACCCTGCCCCGATCCCCGGGACACCCTGCCCCGATCCCCGGGACACCCTGCCCCGATCCCCCGGACACCCTGCCCCGATTCCCGGGACACCCTGCCCCGATTCCCGGGACACCCTGCCCCGATCCCCGGGACACCCTGCCCCGATCCCCGGGACACCCTGCCCCGATTCCCGGGACACCCTGCCCCGATTCCTGGGACACCCTGCCGTGACTGGGGACACCCTGCCCCGATTCCCGGGACACCCTGCCCCGATTCTCCCCGGCAGCCGCTGCCGGAGGGAACTGAGCGCGGCCCTGGCACCTCCTGCCCCGCCGCACACAGAGCCGTGGGGTGCCCCCAAAGCAGGCCCAGCCCCTGCACGTCCCCTGTGCCCCCGGTGCCACCCCTGCTCCACGATCCATGTGCTGGCACAGCGGGCACCCTCTGGCACCATGGGAACACCATCCCACAGCTGGACACTGCCCCAACACTGCCAGACACAAACCAGCTGCAGCTTCATGCACCTTGACATGGGAATCTGAAACATGAGGAAAAACTCCTAGATATACTGATTTCTGAATATATTTATCTGCATTCCCATGAGAATGTTTTAGCCATTCTCTGAAGAGGAAATCCACCACCTGCCCAATAATACCCCTGGTATTTATCTTGTTTTAAAGTTTACCTGAATTTTATTTTATTTACGCTCTGGCTCTTCTACAGTTTTCACAACATTTTGGAAGTTAAATTCTGTACAAGTACTTACAGTTTCAGAGATTGTCTATTTTTTTCCTCAGTAATCAGAATTTTGTTATAATATCTTATAACTGGCCCAACTGGACTCTAAGCCTACTACACCAGGAAAACCTACAAGGTGAGTTTACCCTGTGAATACACTGATATATCATAAAGAAAGTACTATATCGGTACAGACATTTAGCTTTGGGCTTCTGAAAGAACAAACTTCACACTACATCCCCATCTCCTCTGCAGGAGACTCTTACAGGAAATCTTTCTTTTTCTACCCCTTCTTTTTGTGCTGCAGTCTGTTTCCAGGATAATAGTGGTTCCAATTTCCATACTATCTGAAGTATCCCTTTACAGTAAAAAAAAAAAAAAAAAAAAAAAAAAAAAAAAAAAAACAAAAAAAAAAAAAAAACAAAAAAAAAAAAAAAAAAAAAAAAAAAAACAAAAACAAAAAAAAAAAAAGAAAAAAAAGAAAAAAAAAAGTAAACAAAAAGAGTACATTAAAACAATTCCTTGTTAGGTGAGGAGAGACTAGATAAAATTTTAGACCAAGGGGTTAACTTCTCCCCCTGCAAACCTGTTAATTCCCTTCAGGCACAAGGCAATCTTTCATTACTTTAGTTTCCCTGTGGTATTGAAGGATGACAATTATACTTTGCTACCCGGATATTCAACACTGAAATGTATGGCCCCACCTCTGCATTAGAAGATACTGAACAAATGTAAATAACCCTCTAACTCTGTGAAAATGTCTTCCCTCCCTTTTCAAAATGTGCTCTGAGGGACATCTGAGAATGCTCTAATGGACACCTGACACACCTTTTGCCATGTTATCCCAGTACACTGGACACTAAATAATTACTCAGATCTGCTCCCAGAGAATATGAATTAATACTACAAACCCAACTAGAGTCCACCAGCACTTCGAAAATTACCAAAGTCCCACCGGCGACCAAACAAAAAATGCACTTGAGAAAGGCAGGGCACAACACCCAGCTGCTCCAGGTGCCAATGTCCACTCCTTGAATGTCCCTCTCGGCACATGAAATAATTCAGAGACCAAAATACCTACCAAACAAGACATATTTGGAATTATCCCACCCCTCTCTCTAATGCAATACAATTTTTTTTAACAGATACTAAAAAACTCAACTGTCCTAGCCATCTTTTAGAAGTCATTTCTCAGAAAGAGCTCCTTTGAGCCATTTACAATCCCAGCCATGAATCAGTGCTGTACCACTGGAAAAGGGATACACACTGTCTATCACAGCAGGAGAAAGTCTGTCTGCTTATTGCTATTAGTGTAGTACCAGTGTAGAGCTTAGAAAGCACTTGGATCAGTGCTTCCTTAGTGCAAAAGGCTTTATAAATCTGCAAACCTTCAACTAAGAAGAACCATTGAAACAATCTATTAGTTGCATCAGGAAATCAGAGGTCTCACAATATTAAAGTGGCCTAATCTTAAAGGTGATCTAAAAAGGCTTTTTACCTGCCAAAGAATAACTCTGGTTTCTGTCTTTCTTCTTTAACAACTGACAACATGACTAAGAACTAAAATCAGATAAGAAGTTGCATTCCATAAATGGTTCTGGTTGTTTGTGAAGACACTCTCAGTTTGGGGGTAGAGGAGCGGATAAAGAAATGTGGCATAAGCACAGAAGAATAAAAGAAAGATACCTTTACTTAATTCTAAAACACATTGCTTCTGTTAAGCAAATAAATAAACCTACCAGTTGTGTCTCATTGTAAACAGAATTTAAAAAGGAACTTTTCCATTTTTAAGCTCTACAGTCCATTAAGTCAGAAGATATTTTCTGTTCATTGGTATAGTTCCCCTCCAATCTGAGTACATCAAACCTTCCCTTGGGAAAGAGAAAAAATCTTCACATTTGTTTTGAACCAAAGACTGCATTTAGCACTCTGAGTTTTTACCCCCTTCGTTCTGTGATGGGACTTTTCTCAGTAACTGTGCAGATCTCCCGAGAGCTGGGCACTACTCCAAAGCTGGGGACTATTCCAAAGGGGGGCACATCTCCCCAGGGCTGGGCACATCTCCCCAGGGCCGGGCACACCTCCCCAGGGCCGGGCACACCTCCCCAGGGCCGGGCACACCTCCCCAGGGCCGGGCACACCTCCCCAGAGCTGGGCACATCTCCCGGGGGCTGGGCACATCTCCCCAGGGCTGGGCACATCTCCCGGGGGCTGGGCACATCTCCCGGGGGCTGGGCACATCTCCCCAGGGCCGGGCACATCTCCCAAGGGCTGGGCACATCTCCCAAGGGCTGGGCACATCTCCCGGGGGCTGGGCACATCTCCCCAGGGCCGGGCACATCTCCCCAGCGCCGGGCTCATCTCCCCAGCGCCGGGCTCATCTCCCCAGCGCCGGGCTCATCTCCCCAGGGCTGGGCACATCTCCCAGCTGGCAGCAGTTTGCTCTCCCAGCCTGTACAGTTCATCACAGAACCTCTGTGCAGTGCTCGATGTTCTGGCTGAAGAGCCAATCCTCTGACTGCCTGCACAGCTTCTCAAGGTAATAATGCTTCAGACCTACTCCTGTTTGTTTCTTTGTGCTGACTCCTCTTCCTGCTGGCCTTGGTTAAGTAGGATCCTGTACTTAGTTCTGTATTTTCCTATTATTTTTCTCTATATTAAGACTAGGTTGTGCCACGTAAGCAGATACAGTCTGGGCTAAAACTCTTGCCTCATAAAATTTCTTGCCCTCTCATCCTTTCACTTACAGAAAGAGATAATATTTCCCTATTCTTCTTCCATTTTATAACATGTGTTGTGCAAAGTAAACACATTTTAATAGAAATAAATGGGCTTCTGATTGACTCACAGACACTCCTCTACTTAAAAAGCCAGTTCAGACTTGAGCTCCCATTTTTACCCCCTCGATTTCAAAGAAGCTCACAAACATTTAAGTCCTCATAGCAGGTAAAAAGTTGTGTCATTTTGGAAATAACAATAACCATGGTACCTGAAACTATATTTTAAAAGTTTAGATGTAAGCAGCTGATAGATCTCTAGGTTTCTACATGAAGACTACAAAGAGACCTCCCAGATCTGTGATGGAAGTGAGCTGCACAGTGACCAGCACTAGTTCACAACTAAAAGGGTGCGGCCCTAACAGAGGCAATAAAAGAAGAAACTAAAACAGCAGGTGGAGCAGAAAATTCTGCCTGAAATCAAATGAGCAATTAATTACATAAAGAGAAATGAAAACTGTAAATTCAGGATCAGTCAAAAGATTTGAAAACATTTAAACAAATTTAAAATCTGTGTTTCTCTCTCACTACAACTGAGACAGAACTGGCCAAGTTACATCAGTGATAATCTCAGAATTTAACACTGAGACATTAGAGTTTATTAATCTCTTCAGAGTCAAATGCACACATTTCTGCTTTCTGATGACTAGAACCTAATTTTTTATTTTTGAGGGGCAAAGAAAAGCAAATCACCCAAGCTACAAACCTAGAAGTCTCAATATACCATGAAATTAATCTCGCAAATGGAAGTGCTGATGAACAAGAAACGAAGCCAACTCCTTCCCATGTGTTTATGCAGGTGTGCCATCTGCTGGAGATGGGTATGTTCTTGTGTCAAACCTCAGTGATGGATTTTTATTATTTTAAAATACATCTAACATTCAGCAGCAGTTTTCAAGCATTTGAAAAGCCTGTGTAAAAGATACTTGCATACAGGCTAACTGTATGTACATCAGGGAGGTCTACGTGTGAGGATCTGAACTGTTTAACAACCAGCAACTTGTACAAGATGCCACCTTCCTCAGGAGTTTATGAGTGATGGAAACAACCACAAAATACACAGGATCTGGTACAGGTTATTACCTCAGTCTGAAGACAAATATCCCCAATCTGGAAAGCTGTTGCAGTTTTAGGATGAGGATTTTTGACTCCAGCTCTTGAGACCCCACAGCCCCTTGACTGATGCTACAGACTCACTAGGGCCAGCTCTCAGTAAGGCACACACCCCGTCTGCCCACTGGGAATGGACCCAGGAACACTGAGAACAGGGCAGGCTCCAGAATCCTCTTGGCCAATCCATTTGTTTCCCCCTTTTTGGCTTTGGAGTCCCTTGGGCTGGCTGTGCCTTTGTGGAGCTGCAGGTAACCTGTCTGTGAGCACTGTGGGACTGCTGTCAGGAGCTCCCCACACCTCCCTGCACACTGCCCTAAGAACCCTGGGCTGCTTTCTCTGGAGCCTGGCCCCAGCTCTCCCTGTGTCCCTCGTCCTGGTACCAAGGACAGCAAGAAATCACCAGCCATCTTTTCCATGCCATTTGGGACATGGTAGATCTCCATAACATAACCCAAATAAGAACTTCTTCCCATTATCACATTTTCCCCCAGGAGTAGTACTGGTTTACTTATTTCCTAATAGGTAAGATATACCTAAAATCATATTTCTCTTTCTGCTATCTCTTTAGCAATTGTAGCTTGTCTGTTCAGAGACAAAGCAGTAGCACTTCACATCCCATTTAAAAGATGTAAATGACCCAGGTGTTTATACCTGATGACATCCTTTGTTCTGTTTTCACTTGTTTCTAAGTAATTTTAACAAAGGATTTTTATGAGCTGCTCAGTACTGAGCTGATATTTTCCAGGAACTACCTATCCCATCTGCAAATTCAAGACCCACACTTTTTATGTGAAGATATAACTGAGTTCTGTCTTCTTCCTCCCTTGGGTAGTACTCAGTATACACTGGATTTCACCTGCCATTTTACTGCCTGCTCACTCACTCTCCTCAGAGTTATCATTCAGCACCAGTTCTTGTCCCTCTGTCCTGAATCTCTGTATGATCACCACACTGTCCCCTCACTGCTGGCCCTCTTTTTCCAAGTCATTTGAGAACATGTTGACCATCACAGAACTGCAGAACTCTTGGTAACCTCCCTGTTCTGCCAAGGATTGATGAAACTCCCACTTCATTTCAATTTCTTAACTGTTTTCCACTTAAACTACAGCTGCATAAGTTTCTTTAAAAATCTTAAGTAATAGACCTTATCAAAATAATTTTGGAAATCCAAATATTTTGCATTTTTCCCAACTGGTTTCAATGGAATCAGAAAAGGAAAGCTGAACAATTTTCACTTTCAAACTAAGCAGAAGGAATTTGTCAGTGATCACAGATCTTCTTTTAATCTTTCCATCCAGCAGTTTTCATCTGTGCCTTATCCTTGGCAATAAAAAGGTCTACTCTTTAAAAAGCTGAGTGTCAGCCTAGACATCTGTGCACTAAGACATTTGTGTTTCCACCACAAGAACCTTTGTTTCTGACCAAATGGAGGTCAAACGTAAGACTTCCAATCTCAGATCTCCAGTGCTGAATTTTCACCTATCAATCTTAAGGTACGAGACTGAAACCTTCTTGTTTCCAGGTAAGAAAAAGGTAAGTAAATGTTCTCTTTGCTATTGCAACTTACACAGGTTAGGTCTTCAGAAAAAAACCTGCATTTATTGAAGTCTGACCTTTTGCATTAGAGACTGATCTGTAACCCAGGATGGCAACATTCCCCATATTGAGGGGGAACCTTCCACACCTGCCCCACCAGAAATTTCAGGGGCACTTCTGTGACAGATGGGGAAAAAAGCATATGTCTAAAATATATAGAGATAAATGCTTACTTGGCTTTAAATGGGGAATCAGACACAGCATTTTTCGCTTCCATCAAGCTCTCATATTCCTTTGCCCTGGAGGAGAAAATATTCATTATTATTGACTATTGTCTAAAGTGTACAGGATGTAAGATCAGCAAGGGAGTTCAAACCTTTGGGTTATTCTGCTTTTTAGTAAAGCACAGCATTTCTGTCAATGCTGCCCTGTCATAATCCATAATCCACTGGTGCTTAACTACTGGCCATTGGCCATTAACAAGTTATGATTAACATTACTACTTTAGAGTAACATCAGTACACAAAAGGTGTATTGAAGTTGACTTTTCAAATGGTAGACAATTTCACAAGTGATATATAAACTATAGCAATCTACTGCCTATTATAAAAAAATTATTGATATAATGCTATATAATAGTATAATAAAAATACATAAGTAATATTATTATACAAAATACTAATGACTTAGACATGTAGTGCAGACCAGATTAGTACATCAGAGAGATTACAATTAACATACAAATAATTGGCTGTATTTGCAGGCACAGAAGCATTTTTATGTAATACTGACTGCAGTGTAACATAATGAATGTTAGGCAAAGAGCACTGAAACACCTCCACCAAGGAGTCCTTTACTGCTGGAAACAGAAACATGACCTCTTCAGTCCCTTAAAAGTATTGTTTACATTGGCCATACGCCAAAAAGCAGGAGGAGGGAGACAAGACTTTTTTCCACTGCTTGTTTTCCCTCCAGCCAGCCTGTGCCAACAGGTGAAAGCCATGAGCGGTCCTGGAGGAAGGCAGGACCCAGTGACCATCCTGTACAACAACACACACATAAAGCAAAACTAACCCAGGCACTGCAGTGATGCAGGGACTTTTCTCTCACATACATATATTAAGCCTTTCTTTATATTTTCCATTCATCCAAAGCTACTCAGATTTTCCTTTCGTCTGCTTCACCATGCCAACTTATGCCCCATGCAAATATTGTTACATCACCACCAGCTCTGATTTATGGGTCATTAATAAAGCCATTAATCACAGCTGAATTTAGTATTAAACATGAAGGTGAGATTCCTTTATTAACCTTTTGCCTTCTTAGCCAGAAACAACACATTTCAGCTTCTGTACAGACAAGTCAGTCAAACCTGAATTATCACCCCAAACCCCTGTTACTAAATGCACACGGCTTTAAAGCCCTGCAAAGCCTGTACCAAGTATCTGCTAAGCACACCCTAACCCTCCACTGCTTTTCCTGAGTGAGCCTCCAAACACCCTCCTGCCAGCAGCACATACATGATAACCTGAGATAATTCACTTACCCATGTACCAGTTGTTACTGATTGCACCAGTTAAATGGCTTAGGGTTATAAATATAACTAATAAGACTAACAAAACTGCTCAACACATCTAATATCCCATTGATCACCATTTGTCCCCTCATTCACCTCTGCCCTTCATCGCTTTGATACTGCAAGAGTGATTTAAGATCTGGAAACTCAGGGGTGTAACAGGAACCTATTTGGTTGCAGTTCTTATTTTTTTCCAGTTTAAAATATCACAGCTTCCTCGAAACTGAAATGGTTGTGACATTTCAAGTGATGAAGTATAAGGGCATTCGTTGTAACTATTCATTTTCCTAGAGAAGAGCTGCAAATATGTCCTAAAACATGGCATGTAGATAATCTGCTAACATCTATGAAACTCTGAATTAGCAACATCAAAATACTTCTGCTTTATGTTGCTACTGGCCACTTTTATTAGTAAGTCTTTTGTGTTAACACCGGAAAAATCTTCTATTTAACTTCTATTTAACTGTGAGTTATTTTCAAGGACAGCAAAGCCATTGAAAACTCTAGCCACCTTTTAAAAATAAAACCAAACTCAATGAGCATGAGCTTCATGTCTTCTCAATATAACTTACATTTTGAAACTTTCACTGTATTTTGCAATCGTACATCACCACTGTAAAATGATGGCTCTTTATTAATGTTTTAATCACAATTTTTGATGACCAATATGCTGACTCACACAGCAGTCTGACACACACAAACTCCAAATGTTCTGAAAAAGTTTCTCTCCTATCTGTGCCAGCAATAAATTATTATTTCAACTTGCATTCCAAGGTCTGACAAATCTTTGACTGAATTCAACAGAAGCAGCCCTGGAGAAATAATTAAAACTGGACCCAGTAACTGCATTGAATCAACAGGTCAAATGAATAACCCTGCATCCTGAGCAACAGAAATGTGAAGAACATTATCCAGTTCCAACGTGATATCCAGCTAGTGGACCTGCTCATCCAAGGGAGAGGGCAGTCAGAGACAACAATACTCTGTAAGAGTGCTGTGGTTTTGAAGGCTGATGTGCCTGCCAGGAGCTAATGAAACATCTCACTTCTAATGCAGCTCTAAAAATCTGTGCAGGATTTTTCTCTTATTTGAAACCCTTCTTGCTTAAAAAGGCAGAGAAAATGTGTAACACTGACTCTTACCTAGCGGAGAAGCATTTTTAGAGAGAAATGTAAAAATATACAACATTCAGCTCAGAATTAACCTGAGCTGGGACCACTCAGCCATAACGAGGGGCACTGCCAGCTCATGATCTAATGACGTCCTGCACATCACACTGATCTGCAGATGTCACTTTTTACACTAAGAACAAATTGCACATCTGACAACTCACTTTCCACTTTAAGATATTTTTAACTTTATTCTTGTTGTGACAGGCAACAAAAAATGATTAAATTTAGCCATGGGATTTGACACTACAGCAGGCTGACTTCTATTTGTTGATTACTATTGATTTTCTTTGATACTTCATTTAAAAATCAATAGCTAGAAAGAAAAATAGGCATGGTTTACACAAATTTAAACATGCTATTGTATGCTAGAAGAGGCTACAGTTTTGGCAGGGCACTGGCATCCAATTATGAGAAAAGCTCTTAACAGGTGAAACCAAGGGCTCCAGATCGATATTCAGTTTTCTTTCTCAATCAGAGAAAGTGGCCATAAATTAGGCTCATCAGTGTTATTTTCAAGACATTCCCAAAGCAAATAATTTTACTTTTTTTTCAGCCTTCCACTGCACTCATACTAGAGGACAGAAGGTAAAGTTAAGAACAAAACTTAGAGAAAAAAAATAAAAATAAATTTGTACTACCTGGAGTTCATCCGTGCCTTTAGCTTTTTGGCTTTCTTTTTAATTTTCTGTTTCTCCTCTCCATCTTTTAACGGTTCCACAGGAACGGAACTCTCAATCACAATGTCCACAATGTACTTTTTTAATGACAGGTGCTCCTGCAGAAAATATTGAAATAATATTTAATGCTATAGTATGTGATGGAGATCATAGATTATCTTCCCAGGAGAAAAACAGTGATAAATATTTAACTGAAGGTAATGAAAATTAAGCCAAATTTGAAAATAAATCTTGGGAAAGAGATTATTTCACACTGGAGAGAACAAGCTGTGCATTTTCTAAAAAGGGAGAAAAATTATTAACAGCAGAACAATAAATACAATACTTTCTTTTCATGAACTTGTTATCTAACAAGTACGGACTCCAGGCTGACATCCTCTCTCTCCTCCAAGCTGCCTTTGACAGCTACACAAAACTTGCCCTACCAACATAACTCATTACATTAAATAAGCTAATTTTGGTTTTATGTTAATTCTTCATCAGAATCTAAATGTGTCTTAAACTTCATTAAAATATATGGAAGTGTGTTTTATTATTTTACTATTCATTACTTACAACATTACTGTTTATGAATAGGGCTATTACTTTTCCTCTCACATTAAAAAAATTGAATTTAGGCAAAATATTGGTAAAATTTCAGTTCCTCACAGAAGAAATGCTAAACAATCAGTTCAATGCCAGTTATTAGAATATATTTACACATTTTTTAATATACTGAGGCTTGTATCTGTTTTCTTATAAAATACCAAACTTATTGTGAAGTACAGGTCACCACCACAGCTTATTATGATAATTTATCCTTGAATATTATTACTCTGGCCACAATCAGATGTGGTTATTCCTCCCCTTTTGGTAAGTACCCTTAAAATTCAAAGTAAAAGGTGAAGTGCTAAAAAAATTTACAGACAGTATTTTCCAGAAAACAACCTATATTTTCTTCCATTGATTCAGGAAAATGCTGTGCTTGTTGAAAACAAAATAAATCTCTGTGAAATTTCCTGGAAAAAGACCATTTAGTTTTTGGAAAGCAGTGCTGCATGGTATAACCTAGGAATATATATCTGGTGGAAACAGTAAATGAAATATCTATTTTAAATCATAGGAATGCAAAATGAATACTGAATTAGTATGTCTAATTCTGCTGAACAAATACTGGACATAAGAAATCCAATGTTATCCTCCAAGCAAGCTCTAAAGGTAATGTTGACTTTCCCTCTGCTCCTCTGCCTACCTTGGGTAAGTCCCACACACCTGAACAATT
This sequence comes from Prinia subflava, assembly GCF_021018805.1. Taxonomy (NCBI): domain Eukaryota; kingdom Metazoa; phylum Chordata; class Aves; order Passeriformes; family Cisticolidae; genus Prinia; species Prinia subflava. The sequence continues at coordinate 14,947,575 of NC_086261.1, forward strand.
TTCCTCAATGAACTGTCCAAGCTGTTCAGACCATACACATTGCTGCAGATTGCCAGGGTCTCCTGTACAGTAATTTTAACAGCGTTTGTAGGCATTTCCCCTGCCCTTAATATTCTCTGTTCCGTTTTGGCAAGAAGTGTTTAAAAGAAAACCTTCTCAGGTACCTCCAGAGGCTGTGCCCTTGGAGCATGAGTGCATTGCAATGAGTTAATCCTCCACCAAGCTGCTGCCGTGCAGAATAAATCATCTCCATCCTGGTTATGAACCTCCAGCTCAATTTCGTCTCCTCAGAGAGATGTATCCCTCAACACCCACTTAAAAATACTTTTACCACTGATTTTCTTTTTAAACACAGAAATCCTTAGGTTCAAACTCCACAGGAAACAGGTAGGTTGGAGTTTAACAATATTAAGGAAAGAAAGGACTTCCTCAGAACAGACCATGGCACTGCTGCTTTGCTACCAAGCACTTCAGGGTACTGATCTGTGACATCTACTGAGAAAGGTCTTTATGGATGACTTCCATGGGAGCTGGTATGAACACCCCTGCATGAACATCCACAAGGTACAGCCCAGCACCTGCAGGGCAGGAGCCCAGCTCAGCTCTCTCCAGTGAGATGGTAACACACAGAACTAACCAGGGCTGTTACTGTACTTCTGCATCTTGGTTCAACAGTGCCACTGGGTTTCTGGTCCACCACATTTTCACACTGTTATTGCTCCAAAGTGACAGCAGACTGGAAATGGTTCCCACTGCACTCTGGGGTGGCCACCACGCTACAGCAGGGGCAGCCAGGCTGCTGTGCAGCCACAGCAGGGGCAGCCAGGCTGCTGTGCAGCCACAGCAGGGGCAGCCAGGCTGCTGTGCAGCCACAGCAGGGGCAGCCAGGCTGCTGTGCAGCCACAGCAGGGGCAGCCAGGCTGCTGTGCAGCCACAGCAGGGGCAGCCAGGCTGCTGTGCAGCCACAGCAGGGGCAGCCAGGCTGCTGTGCAGCCACAGCAGGGGCAGCCAGGCTGCTGTGCAGCCACAGCAGGGCAGCTGTGACCGTGGGGTCACACTTGTGCTGGGCTCAAAGCAAGGAGACAAAGCTCTGCACCCCCTGCACAGACACTCATCTCTTTTTTCATCATCTTATCTGTGATTAGGTGCTGACTTGAAGAGAACTGTAGGGTTCAACAAGCACATTCATGCCCCAGGCCGTGGGGCCAGGAGAGCACCCATGATGGTTGCACACATTTGTTCACAGGAACTCGAGCACCTCTGTGCACGACGGTTCTCAGCGTTCTCAGCTTTCACACGGGCAGTGTGGATTAATATCAGACTTCATACAGCTCACTAAAGTCAGACCAGAGTAACAATACCTTGTGTCACAAAGACAATCACTTTCTGAAGGCACAGATCAAAGCATGGGATTATCACCGTGGGCAGATCAACACCATTCAGGTGTGAAACAAGAATAACAAATAGCTTGGTATTGGGTGACAGCTGGCACCTGAGGAGAGCTGCTGCTCCATCACCCTCCAGAGCAGGGGGAAAATATTTATCCCCGTGTTTTATTAAGCTCCCACCAGTTACCTGAAAAGATTAAAGTTTTAGAATCCACTGAGTCACACTGAAGTACAGGAAGTCCAATCCTTTAAATAATTAAACTCATGAGTAATTTTACCTGCACAGCCATAGTTGGGCAGGTGAACACACAACAAAAATAACCAACAGAGCATAAAAGGGAGTGAGGCCAGTACAGTATTTTAAAGCAAACTTTTGTCATCCTTTAAGTAAGAATGAAACTCATCAGTTTGGGGTGGGTGTATTTCTAATAAATGTAATGCAGCATAACTGGGTAATCTGGACACTTCTTCCTGAAAGTCTTTCACTTTTTTTTTTTAATTATTATTTTTATATAAGTAACTGCTAAATGTGGTCAGAATTTCTGAGACTAAATTAATTTATCCTCTTCCTAAAAGCATTCTGGGTTTCTTCTTACAGTAATGTGAAGGGTCACTACTGGTCTGGTCCTGTGCTATGCTGAGCACATTCTGGCCCCAAATTCCCAGATACTGGTAAACCAGCAGATCTTTGGAGAATTTAGCCCATTATAAATGCAAAGCATTATTAAATAGAGGATCTTTTTAAATGGAAGCCTCTGTCATAAAGATCTATATTCAGCCCTATCAAAAAAGTTCAGTGCAGTTTCAGTTTCAGCCGTACCAATTTTAGCTGTGAGATTTCTCTGAAGCTCTGTTTTAAAGATTTATGTACAATATACTAATTTTGCTGGTTCAGTCCTATTTGACACCTTTTAACTCAGGATTAAACCAGAGCCATCTAGGATGGGCATTCTGTATCAGATTTTTGCCATCATTTTTTGTACATGACACTCAACCTCTGAGCGGCACAGGTGAGATCAGGAATGTCACAAAGTCTCAGCTTTTGTGAAGGTGGCAGAATGTGTGCCACAGAGAGCAGGTACCGCTCCGTGCCACAGAGAGCAGGCACCGCTCCGTGCCACAGAGAGCAGGCACTGCTCCGTGCCACAGAGAGCAGGCACCGCTCCGTGCCACAGAGAGCAGGCACCGCTCCGTGCCACAGAGAGCAGGCACCGCTCCGTGCCACAGAGAGCAGGCACCGCTCCGTGCCACAGAGAGCAGGCACTGCTCCGTGCCACAGAGAGCAGGCACCGCTCCGTGCCACAGAGAGCAGGCACCGCTCCGTGCCACAGAGAGCAGGCACCGCTCCGTGCCACAGAGAGCAGGCACCGCTCCGTGCCACAGAGAGCAGGCACTGACTGCTGTGTGCCACAGAGAGCAGGCACTGACTGCTGTGTGCCACAGAGAGCAGGCAGGGCTCTGTGCCACAGAGAGCAGCCCCTGCTCCGTGCCACAGAGAGCAGCCCCTGCTCCGTGCCACAGAGAGCAGGCAGGGCTCTGTGCCACAGAGAGCAGGCAGGGCTCTGTGCCACAGAGAGCAGATCCTGCTCCGTGCCACAGAGAGCAGGCACTGACACTGCTCCGTGCCACAGAGAGCAGGCACGGCTCTGGGCCACAGAGAGCAGGCACGGCTCTGGGCCACAGAGAGCAGGCACTGACACTGCTCCGTGCCACAGAGAGCAGGCATGGCTCTGGGCCACAGAGAGCAGGCACGGCTCCGTGCCACAGAGAGCAGGCACTGGCACTGCTCCGTGCCACAAGAGAGCAGCCCCGGCTCCGTGCCACAGAGAGCAGGCACTGACTGCTCCGTGCCACAAGAGAGCAGACACGGCTCCGTGCCACAGAGAGCAGGCACTGACTGCTCCGTGCCACAGAGAGCAGGCACTGACACTGCTCCGTGCCACAGAGAGCAGGCACTGACACTGCTCCGTGCCACAGAGAGCAGGCACTGACTGCTCCGTGCCACAGAGAGCAGGCACTGACTGCTCCGTGCCACAGAGAGCAGGCACTGACACTGCTCCGTGCCACAGAGAGCAGGCACTGACACTGCTCCGTGCCACAGAGAGCAGGCACGGCTCTGGGCCACAGAGAGCAGGCACGGCTCCGTGCTGGGATGCACAACTGCAAAACAAAGAAACAAGAACTGAACGCTGACAGGGATTTCCTCATGATCACCTGTGTATGTTCCTCTGTGCTCAGTGAGCACGGCTTAGTGATCTGTTAGATCAGAAGTACTCCTGCTCTTTCTCTCCAGGGTTATTTCCATGCATTCTCCAAAGCCAAGGACTACTGTTACAAATCCCCAGGTATCCTGTATCTGTCTCAGGGGGAGACCTTCAGTCTCCAGCTGAAACAGCCATGATGTAAAAGTAAGGTAGTAACCATCCACCATGTGATATTTAATGGCATTTTGTACAGACACGTTATTGGACAACTCCATAGAACCTCTAAATTTTTATAGGACACTGAAGTAATTTTTAGAACAACTGACAAATTTCTGTAAAAGTTTCAATACTTTGTTTACAAACAAGGTGATAAAGACTAATACTAAATGGCATGTAAAATGCAGTCATCACAAAGCAGATATAAATTAGATTATTTACAAAAAATGTCTTTGTTATTCCTTCCTTCTCCCTCTATTCTCAACTGTTCTGACTTCTAGTCAAGTCATTGAAAGTCCTGAAACTTTCCAAATGCAACAGATGGGCCTCTGCTACAACTACAGGAGAAATCCAGTTGCCCAAAACCATTAAAGCTAAAGCTAAGGTCATCCCTGAAGTCACATTCTTGCTGGTTACTGTGCAGTCCCCTTCAACTGCCTGAACCAGAAAATCTACCCTGTTAATCTCATATCTTGAAGTTGATAATTTTAGTTGACTGGGCACTTGTTATAACCAACGTTTTCTCTATTTCTTATATGACATGTTTACACTGCAAGGATGTTTACACTGCAAGGGCATTATAATCAATATCCCCTGAAATAAAAGTAATTTTTTTCAGACTCCAAAACAAACATAATTGCAAAGTTTTCCATGGACAGTGCAGCAAATGCTACAAAATGCTGAAATGCTATAGAGCTGAGCAGGGTCCACTTCTGCTTGGATGAGGAAAACCATACCTTCAACCAGACTCTGAACCTCAGTAATCTGTGTAAAATACAACAGCTGGATAAAAAATTTCCCAGTTGACATCCTCTTCATACAATAGCCATTCACAAGACCAATACTCCTCAGCAGCTCTCCTCATTCAGTGTCCTAATTACAGCAAGAGCATCCATGGATCTGTCCTTGGCAGATGAAACCTTGGATATGCATTTATCAAACCAAAACACAACTGTAAAATTATGTTCCTACCCCATCTTCTTGACTATGACACTTCTGGCTTTCTGTATTACATATAAGCTACTATTCATTCCACTACTCAGAAAATATTAATAGAAACTTCATTAAATTGTAAGTGTGCCAAACAGAATTCTTCCTAACGAAATTCCTTCCTTCTAAAATTAGAAGTAACCATAGAACAAATACTTATTTGCAGTTCCTTTCTCTTTAAGTAAGTGTTGCCTTTTTATGCATTTTGCCTGGGGCATGCCTGCATAGGCAGGACAATACTGCAGCAAAGCCAAGAAGGGAGGGAGAGGCTGTGGTGGTGCAGGGCAGCCACAGCTGCAGCTCCTCTGTATTATCCCCTAAGCACAGTGATCCCTCTGCCACAGGCAGGGGGCTCTGGAATCCCTGGAGAGACAGGAGGAGGCAGGAGCAGCACCCAGAGTATCAGGGAGCTCCTGCCCCATGTCAGGGAGGCAGCCCTGCAGGGGACCCTGTGTCCAGCACGGAGCAGGGCGAGGCCACGGCCACAGGGTGTGAGCCAGGGCTCCTCACCTGTGCTCCACCATCTGTAAACTCATCCAGTCACAGATGGGAAAAACCTTCCTGCCCGTTGGACTTGCACCCAAAAAATCTACGCCAAAATGACCTTGCTGAATCTCAAGAGTTTATAGGGTTTTCTCCCTCTGTTATTTTTTCATTTTCATTCCTTTTTGTATTTCTGGGTTCTGGCCAGAAGTGAAGAAGAAATGCCAGAATACTGTACGGCTGGTTATTATGTTATTTTTGTATTCTTTCCAACCTTGAATCCCCTAGTTCTGAAAGAAAAGGTATTCTCATAAGTGTTCTAACCCAATTCTGCAGACCAAGGCAACTTGAAAAACAGCTGTCTCCAGCTATTTATCTAAATTGGGTCTTCAGAACTTCCAAACACTTGTTGTTACTTGTCCTCTCACATCAGCATTAAAATATAAACGCAAGAAAAACTATAAAGAAATACTTGTAGCTTATATCACATAATAATAGCTGTCGTTCATTTAGCATTTTAATATTAAAAAAATATATATCAAATTGAGTATTTTCCATAAAGGTAAGCTACATAAGGAATATATTCTAGGAAATCAATACGTAATTATTCTGAAGCCTACATATATCTTTTGGATTTACATCTCAACCTGTTTCAAAATAAACAATATCCTGTAACTGCAGAAAATACATTAAAAAAAAGTTTTTGCTATTTATTACCAAAGTTGGGAATAATGGTTTCTTACTTATATATATAATCACTTAAAGGATATATTTGCCAAATTTTAAAGGTTTTTTTAAGGTTAAATTCTAAGTCACATTACCACAGGAATATTTGTTCCTGATTTTACTACATGTTTCAACAGAACTCCTCACTATTTTATTTTTTCCTCATAACCTAGGACAATATTTAATATGGAAAACAGATGCTGAAGTAGACTATGAATTATATCAAAAGCACACTTCAATTTTAAACACTGACAGCCTGAAACACAAATGATCAGTAATTTTCAATCATAATGAAATTGAATACTATGACAGGACCACAAGTGATACACTCCAAAGCATGAAGACTCGTAAAAAGGAAGGTGTTCCTTTACTAATATGAACTAATAAGTGTTACTAGAGGTGCTACACATATAAGAAACAGGTCATAAAGTAATGAATATTCAAACATTATTTTCTCAAAATCAAGATTTTAATTATTCACATTTCTATGCTAGACTGTACTTTAGAAGATGAGTTGAGAGCATTAAAAACTTTTATAATTCATTCAAAACTGAAGTGTGACCTTTCAGGGTACAACCAGGTTTTCCTTGACCTGTGGCATTTAGGGTTTTTTTCCATGAGGGACTAATCCTGCTTTTTAGCATGCCCACACTAAAGCTATTTTTACTGCTAATACTAACTGTACTTCCAGTCACCTTGCTTGTTCACAGATCCAATAGATGACAGTCTGCCACTAAGATAAATAACAAATAACATTCTTATTAGGAGATTCAAGTATTTCTTCAGATTTTCAATATAATTCCCAGTTGTCACTCTGAAATGTGGGAACAAAAGGCAAGGTGAAGGTGTCTCTTCAGTGAGGATGAGAATTCTGCACCCTGGCCATGGAAAGCATCCTGCAGATGAGGGAGGCGAGCTGGAAGGCACTGACATCGTCTGCCTGCAAGGACAGCTGAGAGAAAGGGAGGATCAGAGTGCACTGGGGCCTGCCAGCAGCAGGGTTTTTTACTGGCTGTGAATATTCAAGATATCCAAGCCAAAAATAGGAAGGGTGCATCTGCTGGCAGTGATCTATCAAAATTAAAGGCACAGCCAATAAACAATTAATCACGTACATTTTTGCCAAGAAAAACAACCCTTTATAATAAATTAAAGGTAAGAAGCTATTGCTATGCAAAGTACAAAATCTAGAATTGATGTATGGGGTACTGAGAGACCTTCTGCAAGCTGCAACATGGATTAGACTTAATAACCAGTTGTTCATGACAATGTCTTTCAGGACAGAAGTATTCACAGCAGAATGACATGGCCAGAGCTCCTGGGCTGAAAGGACCACAGGTATCCATTAGGTATGAAATGGCCATAAACAGAAATGGACCACAGATACCTGGCATAATTCCACTCCTCTAGCAACACACAACTCTGCTCTAAAAAAATTCCTTCCTTCCTCAGGAAAAAAAATGAGTAAAGCCAACTCAACCAGAACTTGAGGCTTTACTGGGATGGGGAGTTCTTGATTGCAAGTGATTTACAGATTGTTTCCCCTGAGCAACAGAGAAGAAAAATGGGCTACTGTTAGAGAACTATAATCAGATGCCAAGAAAAAAATGAATTTACCATGAAGTCTGTGGAAAAAGCAAACAGGAGTATTATTCCACATATGACCAAAACACGTGCATCACCATACTGCCCCAAAATGGCTGCAGCACCACCAGAGCTGGGTCAGGCTCATCTCCCTGTGCTGTGATGGTCCCACTGGAACAGCCAGAAGAGACAAAGGGCAAACACCAGGGCTGAGCAAGGCTGGACACCCTGGGCACTGAGCAGAGCTGGGGCTGCCCCTGGGTCCCTGCAGGTGTCCAGCCAGGCTGGACAGGGCTTGGAGCAGCCTGGGAGAGGGGAAGGTGTCCCTGCCCATGGCAGAGGTGGCACTGGGGGAGCTCTAAGATCCCTTCCACCCCAAACCAGTCTGATTCCATGAATACAGGTAGACATGGAACACATATGAATGTTCCAGAATAAAAAAGAGAACTATTAATTGTGTATAATGATTTTTAAAAGCCACATACCCACAGGTATAAACACCTCAAACTCCTCTATTATATGAAACTAAAAATGTGACCATACTTAGCATTATTATTTTCCATTTTCCTTAATCATGTCTTTTAGACAGGCTACCAAAGGAGTTCATAAAACTCTATTATTCATTTAAATACAAGAACTTGAAAACACTGATTCAGAAAGGAAAACAAAATCATTTTTTCAACACTGTGAAGCAGTAAAGCAATAAAACAATAGTTATATATAATTTAATTGTAATGAAAATATAGTGTATTCAAAAATCCTGGCACCACCATGTGCCTAGACAAGGAAGTTCCTTGTTAATACAGATGAAGAGCAGCAAGGGTCAGACATTAAACTATTCCCACATCTCAGTAATTTCCTCTGCAAGAAAAAATGGAAGCAGCACACACCTCTAAGAAAACAGCTCAATTTCTTTCAGAAAAACAATTCCTTGCTCCTAAAACCTAAAAGTCTTTTAGAACTTGCACGTGCTGTGCACACGAGCCCTGCCTGTGTGCGGTGGGGCTGCAGAGCTCACCTGGCTGGCACAGCACACCCTGCACGGCTGGGCAGGACAGGCTCCCCCTGCAGCCCAGCCTGGGCAGACACTGCACAGGGACTTACAGCAGCTCTCTCTGAAGGAACGTGGGTGGCCTCAACCAACCAGTCTTTCTATAAATCCTCACATTTTAACGCTGTCAGTCTTCAGACAACAATCACCTCTGCTCCATCATGGGATTATGTTCTCATTTGATCTAAATACACCTCTAAGAAGTTCTCTCTTGCCTTTTATATAATGGCAGTAGAATCAGTTTTTGCTTCTGATAAAAAAAGTAAATTTTTCACATATGCAAACAACAGTTCATTAATATTCCTCCATCTTTCTTTGGAATATATAAAATTGTAGCGTGGACCTTATATAAATTAACCAAATCCTGCCAAGTTATCTATTGCATCTGGTTTACAGAAGAGCTTTTCACTTATTAGAAACATTCACAGGCCACATGCAATGACATGATTTATATTCTGAAAGTCCCTTTAAACCACAGCATTTAAACGCCAGGAGATACAGAGTGAGCTGGGACAATGGTTCAAAGGGAGCTCTTGGGTGTATTTCTCCAAACAAACCAGGAGAGACAAAAAAGGCAAAGACAAAAGGGAAAGCAGAGGGGCATAAAAGTGAATCTGTAGGAGCTACAAGTGGGAGAAAACATCTACAAGGTCCTTGCAGAGACTCCTCAGCCTAATGAAATCACCAGGTGTTGTCCTATGGCTTTTGCAGGCACCTTTTCAGGGAGGCCTTTGTGTCACACGGACTTTAATTCAGCAAAGCAATTAGTCAGGACTACCAACACACTAATTGATTCCAGTGAAGTCAATGAAAGCAAATTGCTTGCAGTGTTTACATCTTTTGCTGAACTAAAAGCAACGCGGATGCTGAGAGAGGGGACTGGAAATCAATAGCACAGAAAAAGGCAGTGCAGAAGCGGGCGAAGCTGAGAGTTTGATGGAAGCAGCCAGGCACTTAAGCAGAGAGATAATGCAGGCAGGACGCTCTTACTGCCCTGGAGATAATGCTGAAATGATGTGGGGCTGTGGGGGAACTGAAAGCTTCAGAAATATACTGAAGATACTTTTAGCCTGCTGCAAGTTTTACCACCTAGGTGAATTAATGTATCTATAAGAGGCCAGACAAAAGCAAAGTTACAAAATAAGTAACCAATGTGAACAGAACCTAATTTGCTTTTACAGGATAACCACTGTCAGAAAAACAAGAGCTGTTTGCTGTAAGAGAAAAGTACAGCTGTTTCAGCTGGAGACTAATAAATCCCCAAATGAAGAAAACCCAAAAGGATGATGTGCAATGAATCTGCCACACAATCTGAGAAAGAACTTCATGCTTTTTCAATTTTGTACCTTCACTCACAGCAAAACTATTTTCTTTGTGCGTTTCACATCCACAAATGAATTCACCTTCCTGATGGTCTAATCCCAGCTGTCAGTTCCTGCACAAGCCTTGCTGGAATTAAGCACAATAAACACTTAAAAGCCAAACCAGTGGGACATTGCTCCAACACGAAGTCTGCTTTACCTCTGAAAATGTCTCTAAAATTACAGCACTTATGTCTATAAGAGCAAAGAGAAAACCCCCAGAATACATCAGCTTCTTTTTATTTCCGTCAAGATCAACTGCTACCACCCACCTGGCCCAGAGGAATCAGTGCCTATGACCATTAAGAAGTTTTTAACTTTTTGTTTACAGTCAAATCAACCAAGAAAAATCCTTACTGTGTGAAGAGAAATTATATAATCATTTGCTTAAATCAGCTTCCAAAGTCTTCAGGAGACACCCAAATCTGAGGTACCGATATGGACAAAAGAAAGTATTTCAAATCCTGTGATTTCTCCAGTAATAGTAAAGAGATTCTATGGTCAGATTAGAATTGTATAAAAGCTTTCTTTCCAGGCAGCTACCTAATACACTGAACAGGCTGAACACAAAGCGAGTCAAAGATCAAGAGTAACTTATCTGAGGTGTCAAGTGCATAAGGTTAAAGGTGAAATTTTATTAGGTCAAAGGTGATATAAATAAAATCTTTTATGTCAAAGAAGAAGAGTCACAGACAAGACATATATAATCTAAAGACATCACAGATGACAAGCAATAACTTTAAGTAGCACAAGTGTGTTCTCACCACAGTTACCTTCATGGACTGAAAAATTGAAAACAGGGATAAATAAGTACCTATGACTATTACAAAGCTTCCCTGGAATACGGACTCACTTCTGTGCAATGCTTTGGAATTTTTTTCCCAAGAATTTCATAACTTGAGAAGTTACTGAATGCTTTAGTTGGGAAGGTGGCATTAACTATGCATGCTGAATAAAGGGATACACAAAGTAAATTGCTCTGATTAGTAAAACTGCTTTCCTACCTTACACCACCCAGATCTATAACAAGTGTCTATAACTACTGCTCTTTGAAAAAAGATAAGAAGTAATAGGAAGCAGAGAAGGCCTAGGGCTATGAAACTTCAGGTTACAATAATATAGTTAAGAATTTTATACTTGGAATAACTGAAATATAGCCATAAATAATATATGAAATACCTAACAATGGAAGCATCCATACATTGCCAGTATGCCAAATACTGTGCATCATCTTGGTTAAGGATATTGGAGCCTGCTATAGGAACTCTCAAGTTGTTCATTCAGTTAAAATTGTTCTCTCCTTTCTCTCCTGCACTAAGCATTATTCAAGAAATACATACATTTTATCTTCATCTAGGTCTGACATTCTCATCAAAATGTTTTGCTGAGAGACCCTGGATTTAGGCACAAAAATCAGGACCTTTGTGCCCTCTAGTGGAACTTCTTTTACCAGCTGGTTGCAAACGCAGCTGATTCCATTCTCCAGAAACTGGAATTGTTCAGCTATAGAATTTCATGTGGAGAGCATGTAATGCCCAGCCACAAGGAAATCCAGTTCACTACTTTCCTCCAGACTCCTCTGAGGCAGCTGCCCAGCAAGAACCACACCTCAGACACCGGTAAAGGCCAGACAGGTACAGTAAAGGCCAGAGAGATCCAAGAAATGTCAGTCAATACCTGGGACTGCCTCAAACAGATTCTGGCAAATCTCACAGCTGGTATTTCCAGACAAACAGCTGCAGTATGGAGATTTCTCACATATATATGCTAGGTAAGCCTGGCACCTAAACTCCAAATCCAAAACCACACAACTCCCACTAACCACTGTCCAAGAGGAAAAAAAGAAATTAAGAAACCATTTTATGTTCTTTCATTACAGCTGGGAAGGGGCAGGAAAGTGCAACTCCACAAACATTTGTTCCTCCAGAGTACTGTGCTGCTCCAGTTATCTTTTCCTGCTTTTTTCAGTGATAACCACCTCTGTGCATTTCAGTACTTGAGAGACCCAACTCTCCAAAGCTTTTTATACAGGAGAACACATTACTACTAGATGTAAGAAGCTGAAAACAAAGAGAAGATTTCAGTAAATAAAAATAGTGAAAGAACCGTGAAGGAAAGTGAAAAAATCAGAACTACTGCACAGCGTCATCTGAATCAGCCTGGCTGGAAACAGATTTCCAAACACAATTAAGTTCAATCTGAATGAGTGCTGGAGAATTGGCTTGCACACTATTTCCTCCTAACACCTGACAAATATAATACAGGGGCATTCACAAATTTTTTGGATGTGGCAGAACCCAAATTCTCATAGAAAAGGCCTCGACTTAATACCATAGTTGAATTCTAGCAGCAGCAATGAAAAATTAAATAAGACAGCTATGCAGATGTCTTTTCTACTAAAGAGCAGCCTCTTGGTATAGTGCAAAATGTCCTCAGCGCTTCCTCAGAATTACCTCAAATGCCAACTCTTCTAAAGAAGCTACTGAAAAACTATTTTTCTTCTTAGCAATGTTAGTACCTCCAAAACATTTCAAATCTCACATTTTTAAGTAATTTTGCACTACAGTTTTCAGCATTATGGACCATGATGCACAGGATAGCACATCTGCCCACCTAAAACAGGACTAAGGGATTTTAAGCAACAAAAAGAAACAAAGAAAAAGCAGGATGGTGACAACTAATGTATAAGATTTTTAGGATGAAAAGATAAACACAGTAACATGAAAAATCCCTTTGATTAACGGAAAAGTAATTAGTCACATTTTATAAAGAATCAACTTCAAATGGCAATTGCCTGCAGTATGTGAATGCAGTGTTTCCTTCACAGCTTCTCACTGGCAGTCTGCTGTGAGTCCCATACTAACAGAAACAGTCTTGTTCAACTCCTTTTTCAAGACTCTCACAGGCTACTTGGCTGAAAGGCATTTAAAACCAGAAGTAATATAGAAAAATAGTACAAAACTTACCACTTCTTCATCTGAAAGCTCTCGTCCTTGTATACTACTGTTTTCTCTCACAGCTTGCTGATGTTTTTTCCCTTTAATGTGGCTGAAAAGATACACTTCTGATGAAATCTGTAATGACAATAACTTAATAGTTATTTTTCCTTTGCAAATTTCCTAATGTATAAATAACAGTACTGTAAACATAATATAAAATATGCCAATTTGTCAGGGGTATGTTCAGAAATTCAAGCACAGTACTTTACTCCTCAACCTAATTTACATAAACATCTTTTATGCAAGACTTAACAGTAAATTACAGAATGATTTGCTAGCCAGCAGTGTAAGAACAGATTAAAAAATACGTTAGGCTCTCCTCTCATTTTCACTTTAATCTAATTTCCTATATTGGAGTTCCATTCTGAAATGCATGATCAGTGAGTACACAAGGCTCCAGCCTGCTGAGCCTGAGTCTCTGTTCCAGCACTGCCTGAGGTGATCCCATGCAATCTTGCTGAATGCAGCAATTACAGAGAACTGATGCTCATACAAGGCTCCAACAATGCAGAGTCTCTGCAAAGCAGTGGAAGCAGTTATCAATAGGAGATCTCTCAGCTCTGGCCCAGTGGCTGTGTGGCTTCTCTGCCCCACCATTCCCGGGACAGGGAGGGCAGGCACAGGCAGAGAGCCCTGCTGAGGCTGGGACGCTGCCAGGCAATGTCCTTGGCTTCCAATGGCGACCAAAAAATCAGACACCAAAGGAGGAGAGGAGACAAAGAAAACACGCCTCTTCCTGTCCAACATTTTGAAGTGTGCAACCAAACTCAATTTGAGAACTTCTTGAGCTTGATGTGGTTTCTCAGTGAATTTCAGTCCAAGGACACTTAGCCAATCAGCCCCCGAACTGACAGTAAATTCAAATATCCACAGAATCTTACAAAAAGGTGTTCCCAGCTCGGCTGTCTGCTATATAAAGAACCACATTCTTTACTTAGCTTTAAATCTTTTAACTACTTTCTTCCATCAGATGCTCCTGAGTTCTTGCTTCTCTCAGCAGAGACAGCCAATAACTGAGCACTGCCCACAGTCTCCATTCTACCCACAACTCTACAGCTCTTTTAAATCTTCCCATATCCACCTGATTTATGGGCAGAATAAGATGCAGTTTTTACAAAAGATACAGTAAATGTTCAAGTGAGTGAAGCAGCACTTGTCCTTTCATAGCTTGGGTTGCTCTTGCAAGTGCAGCAGTACCCCTGTGCCCAACTCACCATGACATTGCACAACGAGCACTGCTTCTTCCGCTCGTAGGGCGTGAGCTTGGGTGCATAGTCAGTGTTAGCATGTCTTCCACTACTGAGCTCAGCTGCTTTCTCTTTTCTCTGTTCAATTTGTTCCATGTGCCTTCTAATACTTTCATCATGCTGAATGGAAAATAAAGCAGTGAAGAGAAACCACATTGAATGACAGCAAATGGAATTGAACTGTGCAAAGAAATATTGACGTATTTTTCAGCGAATGTGTCCTTTTATACCTTCAGTTGAATCTTCTTTTGCAGTTCTTCCATGGCTTCTTGCTGAGCTGCAGTAAGAGCTGCCAGCCTCTCTTCTCGATCTCTAACCAAAAGATAGTGAATAGGGAGAATTTGTATCAATGGCAAGCATGAATAATACTGACACATTTATGTCTGGAATGCAGAACAAGAAAACCTGAAAATGAAGTTGAAAATGGTTCAGTAGAAAAGAGGAGCAACAAAAAACAATTTAGGTACCAGAGAATGCTGTTCTTTTCATTTGAATGACTTGACAAACACAGACACCTGAACCTTTGCAGCAGAACCTGGATCACACCTCAGTCCCAATCAGAGCAGTGAGGGTCAGGAGGATGCCACAAAGGAGTGATGAATGTCAAACCCTGTCACCACCTGGATGCCTCAGCCAAGGGCTGCAGTCAGTGAAGCAATGGGGAGCAGCAGACGACAAATCAAAAAAAACCCTTGTAGCACTGAGGCAGTGCTTTATAAAATGTTCATTGGTACAAATTTAAATAGTGAAACTTCCAGATAAAACTCGGACCAGGAGCATCACCGTGTTAAAGAGATTTTGATTTTTTTTCTGAGAAAAGAACAAGGGGTGTAACTTGACTTGTAACCATGACCATTAAGCAGAAAACCACAGATAAGAGTTTCATCAGGAACAACTTCCTAGTGATCAGTAAGCCAAGAGAGCAATTAAATCCTAAAGGGGAAGAAAGTCAGCTACTTATGCTGTTTATACAAACAAAATTTGTACAGGGTGATGGGAGAGAAGCCTGGCAGCTCTAAAGTGCCAAAGACATAATGAAGGCTCTGGGTAAAACTGAGCTATGAAGGAGTCAAACAAAACCATCAGCCATCTTTTCAAAAAGCATTCCAAAATTAAAGGAGCCTGAGGGACAAAACTGACATAAGGAGATAAGGACTACTACCCAAATTGCAATGGATTTTGTCATGTGCGGATTTCTGTTTGTCTGGGTTTTTAAACAGAAATCTGACAGAAAAAAACCAAAATCAGTTCCATAAATGTAGAAACATAAAGTGACATTTTTAAAACCAAAAGCCACAGAAAATATAAAAGCAGTTAGGAAAGAGATAGCAGAGGAAATAAATGATAAACAGTAAAAAATTTTCTTTCAGAAAGAAAAGGTGAACTCTTCCAATCACTGTGGGCACGGGAGGGGTGAGGAGGAGATTACAGATGAGAAGCATTAGGCAGTTTATGTGTTACTGTCCATGAGGTACAGAAAGGAAAACCTGACTACAAGCTCATTTTAGCTGTTCCTTTCAGTCTGCATTTCTACATATTTGTTTAATGCTACAAACTACAGCAGATTCTTATCATTTCATACTTTGGGTTAATAATGTTTTGCCTTTAAAAAAATTCCCAAGTTTCCATTTATAGAGCATCAACACAACTCCTGCACAAGGCCTTCTGAAAAGCATTATTTTTCCACAGTTAGGGCACTTTATAGAGTTTTATGATTTCTATTGACAAGAACAACATTTTCTATATTGTGGATTTCAATTCTCTGGAATATAAAATACTTTGAAATTACAACTAAAACTTTACTGGAAACAAGTAAAGGGCAGAGGAGCTTTCAGAAGTCAGTTTTAAGTACACTATTCCATTCATAGAGATATTTTAATCACCAACAGATGCACACACTAAAGCTTATACTGAAGAACTTTAGGCGGATAGTGCAAAAATTTCTCATTCCAGCCAGTATTTCATCTTCAGGACACAAGACAAAACCTAGCAGTAGGAAAAAAACCCAACAAAACACCAAATGCTACCCCCAAGGTTGCACCCAAACACTGCAATCCAGGATGGAAGGGACAGGACAGCCACATTCCTGTCAGGCTCATCCCTCTCTGAGCTGCAAACCCGACACGGAGTCCTCCCCTCACTCTGTGTTAGAGAAACCTCATAACAGTTACTAGGGAGATACAACGACTCTGACATGACAGAATCATCCCATTGTAAGACACCACACACATTCTTTCTTAATCTTTCCCAGAATTATAAAAAAACCACCCAAAACTCTCATGCAATCAACATCTGGCAAAGAAAAAAAAAGAAAAACAAGTGCAAGCACAGTACTGCAGTACCAAGTACAAAAAGGCTTTGAAAACAGAGTGTTAGAGCAACAAACACAGAGGAGATTTGCTGACACACAACTGCAACAGAAGGCAAGTGGTGACTGCTTCTCCTCACAAGTCATAAGGAAATGAATGGGGTGCAACAAAGGGATGGGGCTGACCCAGCACTGATTAAACTCAAAGAGCAAGGAATTACACACTTGGAGATTTTCAACAGGATCTAACTGTAGAAGGCTCTGGGAGACAAAGATGGCAGTAGGGCAATTATTGGCCATTTGCTTACTTTGAGGTTTTCCTCAGATTTCAGAAAGATGTAGAAGCCTTACACATGTAGGGTCTATATTCCCAAAACAGCATAACCAAATTCTCCATTAGTCCTAATCTTCCTCAAGTGTATGCAAATGAGAGTGAGATACTGAAGGATCCCTTCCAACTCACTCGATATATCTCATTGTGATTTTGGCTCAATACACTGAGGAAAGGTCCATGAAGCCCCAGCAAAGGCTACAGATCCTGCCCAGAACTCATTACACATCTAATGGAAAGCTGAATCTCTTTATGATGTCACTCAGGACTTCAGAATATGAAAGCTGATCAATACATTTCTGAATATTTTACTTGGAGGAAAAGAATCCTCTTCATGACAATTTTCATTACTAAACACTCATCACAGAAAAACCCCAAACTTTTACCAAGGTTTTAAGGAATGCGTATGGCAGGGGAACTGCAGGAAAAGAGAGAGAAATAGGAGGGGAATACAAAGAGAATCTGGTAAAATAAACAAGCAGAATGTATCAGACTGCATCAGACTGGAAAGTAAACCTATCTCATACACCAACATTCATTCTCTCTACATCTCATGTTTGGCTCAAAAGGAAGAGAGATCAGAGTCCTTGTGAAGTCCCCTTTATGAACTTTTAATTATGGGCAAAACTATAAACCAAGTAGTTCACAGGCAGCAGAATTAATGAAGCCTGATTTCCTGGCTGTGTGCTTCACAAATATAATCTTTGGTGTCTACAACAAGGTGAAATCAAATTGATGCAAGTAAGTCCAAAAATGTCTGGAGAATGGGGGAAATGGAGAACATGGGTACATTATTCTTGTTTCCTTTGAAAACTAAGGCGAAATATGAAAATGGCAAATTATTACAAGGTCTTGTCAGCAATAAAACAAAGATAAATATAATAAAATACCATCTTACAGCTTATAGTGTGTATGTATGTAAGGGACACAAAAACGTACTACATAACTTATGATGACTCACCTGATTTCCTCTTTCAAGCCATTCATAAGGAATCCTTACTAATGCTACTTTTTAAAATCTTAAGCCTGACCAGCCAGGAAGGTACTGCTGTTACAGAGAAGGCGCAGTTTGCTGGGGCAGGTAATGGTGAAGGGAACCAAAGAAATGACTGCAAAGTTACCTGGCCCTCTCCCGTGCTGCATCTTCTCGAGCTTTTTCCTTCTCCTGCCTCTGCTGCTCAATCCGTGCCTCCTGCTCCTTCCTCTTCATCAGCAGCTCCTCCACCCGCGCCTGCCGCTCCGCTTCCAGGGCTCTCTTGCGCTCCTGCCCAGGAGAAAGCAAACTCTCACTGCTCTTTTAGGACAGGAATCCAGAGAAACTGTATTTTCCCATCTGCAGAGCCCACACGAAACACGAGGCTGTGTTTCCTTGTGCCCCTGCAGCTCCAGAGCTGCCGTACCTGAACGGCCTCGTCCCGTGCCTGCTTCTCCTCCTGCCTGCGCTGGCGCTCCTCCTGCAGCTCGTTCAAGCGCTGCTCGTACTCCTTCAGTTTGTTCAGCACATCGTGCCGCTTGTTCTGCGCTTCCAAGGTGTTGATAAAGGCAATCTCATTGACCTGAAACAATCAACGTGTGAGAAAAGACCCAAGAAGCTGAAATAGTTTCATCTTAGGGAATTTCATCCATTTGTTAATTATCCACTTGATCATTAAACTTGTGGGACATTTCTCCACATGTGTTGGAGAACCACCAACGTGAGAGTAAGTCTTTAGGTTTTGTAATGATTTTTTAATTGTTTTATTTGTTTTAATCAAGACAGTCCATGGAATATAAAAAGAAAATTTGAATTGTATCAGAGAAACAAGAAACTTTAGGTAAAATACAGAAAAATTCTCTCAATTCTATCAACACTGAGACTTCATCAGTCCATTCCCTCAGTCACAGCATGTGTAATGTTAAAATCCAGATGGATGAATCAGTAAAATACACAAGGGCTAGTCAAATCCAACAGAGCTCTTGAGCTAACTTGAAATACATGTGTACTTACTGATCAAAAAAGTGAAAGTATACATAGTATGAATAAGAAAAAAACCAAACAAGCACGTGGTCTAATATTTCTTATCCATACAGCCTGTTTCATGAACATGAATTATCTTTTTCAACCACAGGACAGTGCAATATATAAGAACAAAAAAAGAATAAGAAACCGTTAGCTTAAAAGAACTTCAATGTGTACACTAAATCAAACAGGTAAAGAGAACAGATACGAAAAGACAAAGATCATGAAAAAGGGTGGTAGGATCATGTTTGGAACTTTGTTTACTGACTAGAATCCATTTACAGAATGGATTTTACAGGTCAGTAAACAAGCAAGCACTGGGAATTTAGATAACCAACTGGGCAGCAACAGTTACCATGGTCTGCAGCTATCCTACCCATCAGCTATTTCTCTAAAGCCTTCTGGCCCAATTAACCTTGATTTCCAGAACATAAGGACCTCATGAGGCAGCAGATCCCACACACTTAAACATACCCAATATTTGAAACATCTGCTTATCTGGGGAGCTCTGGCAAGTGTGATTTAGTTAATATAATTACAGAAGTCACACTAGTGTAATGGAATAGTAATCAATGTACAGCAGACTGAATTAGGTAGTCTAGAAATCCTTTTAATCCAAGAGAGAAGCAGCAACTAAGTAAAAACGCACAATCAGTTTTCTTGTGCTTATCTTGAAATATAAATGAACAGCTGCATCAATCACAGCTGGGATATATGCTCATTGTAGAATTAAACATTTTGAGGAGAAACATGTCTCTTCACTTGGGAAAAACAGCCTTTAAAACAAAATACTTCATCTATTTTATGCTGGTTTTGGCTGGGCTAGAGTTAACTCTCACTGTAGTAGCTAGTATAGGACTATGTTTAGGATTTGTGCTGGAAACTATGCTGACAACACAGGGATGTCTTAGTTACTGTTGAGCAGGGCTTGCACAGCAACAAGGCCAAGGGACCAAAGGGATATCTAAAACCACAGGACATCATGTGCAGCAACAAAACTGGGGCAGGTTGATGTGGGGCCACTGGCAGTTGCTTTTGCATCACTTCTTTATCATTCATCTCTCTTTGTTACTCTCCTTTTTCTTAGAACTGATTTCTCCCCACCCAGTTATTGAACTGTTTCTGTATCAACCCATGAGATTTCTCACCTTTTCACTTCTGATTCTCTCCCCCCATCCCACAGGACAGGAGGCAGAGTAAGTGTGTGGTTGTGTGGTGCTTAGTTGCTGGCTAGGGTTAAACGATTAAAATTCTTATCACAGTAGTATGAATGAAGCAAACCAAAAAAACATCCATCTAGTGATTGCCTTATGGAATCATTATTAAGTCAGAAAAGCACTACACATACTTTACTTAGAATAACTGCCACATGCTAACTGCAGGTCTCTGTCTATTCCCAGCTGCTCAACAACATCAGTGGTACAAAACACAGCACCACAACCACAGTTTAAGGACACTGTGCTATATCTGGAATGGCTTTTTAACAAAGGAGAAGAAAAATGAGCTCCCCCATGGAGCTGGAAAAGCAGAGAATTGACCAGCAGATCTTCTAGTCCTTCCAGGAGGATTAGGTATCACCAAAAATGCTGCCACACTGTGAGGAACTAAAGCAGCAAGATAATGAACAACTCTTTATTTCAACCCATCTTTTCTTCCACACCAACCCACCATGATGTCTAATAACAGCTGATTAATTTAAAGTCATATTAGAAAAAAATGCACCATTTAGACATCAGCATTTATCTACTTCATGGCTCACACGTGTTCATATCTAACCTGCACTGCTCTTCCCAAACTACTCAGGAGCACTCTGAGGTACAACATGTATAAAAGCACAACTAATAAATAGTTCCTTTGAAAGCAAACTCACTTACCTTGGCTTCTTCCTCTTGTGCTTTTTTCACAATTGCTTGTAGCTGCACTTCACGTTTGAATTCTGCATGGAGTAACTTCTCCTCCATCATCCTGCGCCTTTGATCCAACAATTCTTCCTTCCATTTCCTCACATCTTTCTCCTACACACGAGGAGTCAGTTCATTACTAACACAGCATCTGACAACAGGGCCTCAATTTTCCTCAGCATTTTCTAACACTTGAAGCGTTCTTCATGGCAACAAAATATTTTCATGCCCTACACAAAGCTTGCCTTAAGTTTAACCTAAAGTGAAGTACACTTTCAATTAGGTGAGCCTTGCCATTTCTGTTGGATACATACAACACATCTCTACATACATTGTCCTACCTTCCCCAGTTCTGAGACTTTCTCCTTAAAACAGTCAAGAAGTTCATGATTTGAAATAATGCTTTAAGTGCTGTGATGCACAAGTCAGCTCTGAAAACTACTCAGATGGCAACTTCATTCACCACTAGTTTGAATCTCTAATATGTATGCTATGTGGAAAAAATCCTTTTCTGAAAGGCAGCAGAGCAGCCTTTAAATTACTTTAAATCACAGAAAGCTTACCCTCTCCATTAATTTCTGAAGCTTCAGTGTCTTTTCTTCACGTAACTTTTCTCTCAGCTGTTGAGCTTTCATTTGTTTCTCCTCATGCTTCTTTTTGGATTCTGCTATTGTTCTTTTAATAAAAAACAAAGTAGAACAAAAGCAAGTTAGACAGTATTAACTGACACTGTAGCAAACATTTCTATGCCATTTCACTGAGAGAAGACAAATAGACCACTGGAGGGCAATTATTTCCTTCAATGTCAATACTGTTTCTCTAGACTACTGCACTTGGTGGACAATGCAACATGAGCCTACTCATGGAAAATCCAGAGAGATTTCTGTAGCCCTTTCCACCCCAAGCCTCAAGCAGAGCAGCTCTGTGAGGAGTTTGCAGCAGCCCTGGGTTTGGTTGCTGTCTCCCTGCCTGCAGCACCTTTTGCGGGACGGTGACGAGAGCTTCTCGTGCATGTGGATGCCGTGGCCGGGCGGCCGCGCCGGCTCCTCCTCCACTCTGTCCCCCCACGAGTTGCTCTGGCGCCACGACTCACGAGCTGTGCAGATAAAAACAAAGGTGGGCATAGCTTAAATACACTTTTCTAAAAGAAATGTCACTAATAAGGATTAGTTTCTCTAGTTCTCTCTGAGGTGAGTTTCCTTGAGCCTTGGTGCAAATACAGACTGAAGCATCTTTAATACCTGTCCTTTTTAAATGTGATTTTCTGACACTTTTATCCAGATGTTAATATAAAACTGGATTAAAACCTGTAAAATTCTAATAGAGACATGCAGAAAGAGATGTGAAGAACAAAGAGACACAGAGACAGTTTGAACACGAAGTCTGTCTTTCCTCAGGAAACAACACAGAAAATCATAGAACTTGCAAAATGTTGGGCAAACTTCTGAAACCTTAACTGGCAAGAATAAAATGGGAATTTTTCTATATTGTTGCTGTCATTTCCACGTAAGCACAGCAATATATAAAAATTTACCTTCATAATCTGCCAGAACATCATTCCAGTCCATAGATAATCCACAGAAGGATATGCTTCCATTGCCCATATTAGCCTGAAATTTAATATGAATCAGACAGTAAAAACATAACCCTTAATTTGCAGGTGCACACACACATTAAACCATGCCAACTCAGCATCAGCAATGCTTCCAAACAGAACTGGCCACCCCAAAGGCAGATGCTGCTCCTGCTCTGACAGTAAAAATGAAGACTTTTGCTTCATCTACTCTTCCATGGTAGCAATGAACAAACAAGTGCCAGCTCCCCCGTTCTGCAGGCACTGACAGGCAGCAGGACACTGACTGCAGGCTCCAAGGGCTCTGTACACTCAGCAGCACTGTGCTGCTGAGCTCAGTAAGGCTAAATATCCCTTATGGGGTAGTTATTACACAGCACTATTTCACACGTTAAACAGATTATGGCAACACCAAACAAACACTAACAAGTTCTGCATTTATTCTGACAACACAGCTTGGATCTGGGTACAGTACAATGCGCTGGACACTCACAGAGAAGTCACTGTCATTGTCAGTCTCGATGTTGATGTCATTGTTTTCCTCTGCCTCAATCTCTCTGGTTAGCTGCTCCTCCTCTGCAATAGCACTGGCAATGGCTTCTTCATTTGCCTTCTCCAGCCGATCTGCTAACTCTTCTTTCTTAGCGAGGACCTCTGCCATGGACTGCAGGAAACATGACATCAGAAAAAAACCTAAATAAGTAGCAGGCACAGAAAGGAGGATTCCACATAGTTAACATGAATTATATGCTATTTTGGTCAACTTCTCTTTACTTATAGTTCTTTTACTGATATATTCTGTGAAGGTAGCTGAAAATATAAACCCCACTAAAAGTGTCAGCAACTTTTAACTCATTTAATAACTACATGAAACACTGAGGAAATTAATTATTCACATAATTCAAAAACTTATTCTACAAACACTGCCATTAAAAAGCACAAAGACAGTTCACCAGTAATTACTGTTTTAAATACTTACTCTTAGGGACTACACAAGGCATACTCTGAGACATGAGGGCATGCCATGCTGTTACCTCTACAAAAGGAACCATGCTCCAAAGTATTACTTAAAGATGGGAGTTATCTGCATGAACTGTATCTGGAAACTTTACCACAGTTAATACAATGGAATCTCAGGCTGCACTTGTTTACCAACATGAATAACAAGAGAGTGGAGTAAGCCTGGATGTGCTGATTGTCTTTTCCTTCTCTAGTGCCCAGCATTAACCAGTCCACTTCCACTCCAGTGCCAAACCATGTGCCACAATACACAAACTGGTGTTTAAAGCAGTCTCATCTGGAGCAGTAGAATGCTTCCAAGAGACACAGATCCCACCAACCTGGCAGCATCCTGAACTGTTAATAACTGAGCATCTGAAACAATGTTAGTGGGTGAGGTGCTTGAAATCTGCTCTAAAAGCAAACAAGTACTTGGCTTGGGAATTATCTAGCAGGACTCCAGTTTGCAAAAGTTAAAGGAGAGCGATTTACAGGAAAACTGCAAATCAGAATTTTAATCTAGTTTCTGACAAAACCAAACCAAATCAAACACAAAACCAAAAAACCCACAAACCTCTAAAAACGCAGAACAAAACAAAGTATGAAAGTGTAACTTGGATTTTATGTAACATTACTGCAACTCTCCACTCAGAGAATCCCAGCACACACTCTGAGAGCACATCTACATCCAGAGATTCTCCGGACAGGACAGGACACCTTTACGGGAAGTCAGATAAAAAACTGACTTCCCATTTTTTGCTTGAAGAATGGCATTCCTCCAAATTGCTTGTAGTCAAGGAAGACCCAGCAGAGCAGCTCAGAGAGTCTTAAAAGGCAGAGTTCTGACTTTGTTTCTAACAGAATTTTGATATCCCACGTGTTTCCAGTGTGAATGATGAGCAAAACTGAAGTAAGACTTTAATGAGAGTGTGACTTAAAATGATTGCTAGTAGAAGGAAATGAAAAATTAGCACAAACATTATTAAAAGAAGTAGTGACAGCACAAATCTCTTTATTCCAAATAACACATTTGTATCTTTCTAGTTTAAGCTCCAAAACTTTACCGGAATTAAATTCTGTAACGAAAAGTGTCTGTGCAACAATTTATTTTTCCTAGAGTAAGCACCTCATAGATTTTTCTACAGTTTTTACATAAGGCTAACAGTAAACACTGTGCAACACACACCAAGAAAATTAAGGCTTAGATTCATTATTCACTCACAAATCTTACAAGATTTCTTACCAATCTGGCAGCACTCACATTTGAAATATCTGAGGGATCCATTTCAGTTTCAGATTTAGCTTTTCCTGTTTGATACCAGTCTGTAGTGTCAGTGCTCTGGGGGGAGGCTTCATTCATCTGCAGAGTTTTTGAGCTGCTGTCAGTACTGGGGAGAAGTGGAGCCATCTCAGGAGCTGGTTCTGAGGAATCCCCTTGCAATGCTGTGCCCGTGCTCCCATTGGCTTCCACAGCTGTGAACTAACAGGAGGCATTTGAAAAGTTAACACAATGGAACAAACAGATGTTTAAAGTCAGAGTCAAATTTTAAGGAAATACCTGGCAACAACAGAGTGTGATGCAAATAACTTCACTCATTTCAGGTGTTCATTACCTTGCCAAAATTGGATCTTTCTACCTGAAATCTATGAGATGTGCTGAATGCTGACTTTTTGGAAAACACAGAAAAGCTGTCCACATTATCATAATTTTAATTGGCCTATTTGTGCTGACATCTTATTGCATTTCCATAAATGTAACTGAAATAACCATTATTTTAAAAGCCTTTTCCAATCTGGTTAGTTCATAAAAGCTCTAGCCACCTTTAGAAAATACTCTGAAGAGAAGCTGCAAGACTTAAAGGTGGAAAACAGTTCAAAATGATGTACTGACCTGAGTCCTTTCAGTGAGGGGACCCTCACAGTGGTGTAAAGGATCCTTCTGAACCAGCTCCGTGCTTTTGGACCCACCATCGCCAGCGGCTGAGCTGCAATGCTCGTTTTCTGCTGGTGGAGAAATCACATTTTCTTTGTCACTGTCACCTCTGGACTTCAGTGATTCTGCAGCTACAGGAGCTTTTGTTGCCAGAGCTGTGGATCGAGATCGAACGGGCCTTCCACGCTGAACTGTCTCCCAGCCCTCTGCATCCTTTCGATCTATGGGAAAAAACCACCCCATTCTCACACAGGAACACTTATAAATAGAAGCATTAGAAACAACTATTTTATTACAGTGTTACACTAGTTGTGGGAGAAAAAAAATTCTCTTTAAAAATCAATACTAAAAAATCAATGAAAGATTTTTCAGCAAAGCTTTTTACTTCAAGGACTGCTATTGGTATTAGAGACACCGGACAGCTCCATTCATGGGACATGTTCTGTTACTGCAGAGTGAAGCTACCCACACACAGCAAGGTGTGGGAAATGGCAACGTGTACTTGAGCTTGCCATGCTTTTTCCTTGCTATTTCATGAGATGGTAAAGCACAACAAAGCAACCACATCTGCTCTTCTTTGCAGCAACAGTAATGTTAGAGGCCTTTTGTGAAGGTGCAAGTACAGACATAATTGCATGACTTAGCATGGAAAGCAGAAATGTGGCTTACTATCCTTACTATTCTGCCAGTGCTTGCTTTAGTTCTATTTGTTTCACTCTGATAACAAAAATACACAAACTGCTGTCAGCTTTTCGAAAACTGCTTTTCCTGGATTCCAGGAAATAGCAAAATATTGCTACAATAGGACTGGAAACTGAAGGAGAAAATAGGAAAGCAGTTTTCTTCAATTTGCTTTGATTTCCTGTGTAGCTGTTACGTATAACTTTCTGACCAATATATCTGATATTGGTACATACTTGAAAACCATTTCAAATTACATCAGATCATAGGTGGAACCAGATTTCTAGATTTCAAAGTGAACCCCCTCTCCACATGTAACAATTTGTGGCCAGCAATTAATAGCAGCACATAATTTCCCACGTATCTGAAACAAGTGTGACTCTTTGAAGCCTGACAGTACAACTCACAAGTGTGAAAGGTAAACTCAGGTCTGTCTATTTGCTGAACAAAACCTCTTGCAAAAAACCTCAAGAACTGTGTATATATAGTCCACATACTTTTGGCAGAAGCTGCTTTTAAGATCGTTCACATGAAAGGAAGAGAAGGGTGTAAGAGATGACTTTTACCTGGAGAAGTAGAGATGCAAAAAACCCTAAAACTAAATTGCCCGTTTTACAGAGGGTAACAATCTAGAATATAACTTGTATAAAAAATTGGTTCTCTGGGTATTTCCAAAGTTCTTACTAACAAAGATGTTCATGTAGCTCAGGCATAAAGACCAGAGCTGCAGCTCAAACAGTAAGGGTTTAACACATGAACTGGACTAAAGAGCCCTTAGGTGGACTGGAACTGATGTCCAAGAGCAGCAGTAACCAGTGAACTGGAAATGAGCCACAACCAGAACTAATGGCACGTTCATCCTTTGCTGCCCTTGGCATCCAGCATTTTACAAGCACTGCTCATTAACTGTGGGGTTCTTTAAACATCTCAAGATCTCTCTTTAACACCTCAGGATGACACAGCAGCCTGGCTCAACAGCTGGTGTAACTCCTGAGTTACCAGGGAATTTGACAGGACTGTACTGGAATTTATCTTCGCTGAGCAGCTCAAGCAACAGCTGTTTCTATATAACTATATAACTGTTCACAAATGATAATGGTAATGACAGGTGCAAAAAAATTATCTGGTATTTTACTATCCACACTGTTTCACTCTAGAAAAATTGCTGTGTCTTTCAAAGTAAACAAAATTCCCAAACTGAGTGAATGAATACAGCTGATCTCTCCAGATCACTGATGGCACCACAGTCTGCAAAAAGCCTTCCTGTGTTCCCTCCCCTCACGTGTATTTGCACACATTTCAGGGTGTCCCACTGACCAGGCATGGGAATGGC
Source organism: Prinia subflava (assembly GCF_021018805.1). Taxonomy (NCBI): domain Eukaryota; kingdom Metazoa; phylum Chordata; class Aves; order Passeriformes; family Cisticolidae; genus Prinia; species Prinia subflava. The sequence continues at coordinate 14,974,882 of NC_086261.1, forward strand.
AGCCAAAAACACACCAACTACATTTTCCTTTGCCACAGACCTCCCATTTGACCCCTGTAGGCAAGTTTGGCCTTCTTTTCATTTCTTCATCTTCAAATAGAAAATATCATTACCTACAGGATCTAGTGACGGGAATATATTGCCCTCACAGAGCAATTCTCCAGGGAACAGGGTTTAATCCCCCAAGAATCACCACCAGATTTAATGCAGAAAGCTCACAGCCTGTGCAGCACCTGGCTCTGCAAGCTGTGGGGCAAGGACAGCTCAGGCCCCTTAGGGTCCCCACTGACTTTAGAAACTGATGGGACCACAAAGACTCTGCTGGACTCCCAAGACTCTGGCTTAGGACAAAATCTGGCCAAGAAATTTCCCTGCCAAGTAAGAGACAACAGAGATAGTTCAGAAGAACTGTTAAAATCAACCAAAAAACCACCACTGTTTTAACTGCAGCAATTTTTGGGTTGCAATTCCTTTTGCTTGTCATTTGCACAACAAGATTGTTGAAACACTTCACTTCTATTTCTTCTGAAAATTGAAGTCACCTTTTACTTAAAAGCATCTTTTCTACATTAAAAAGATACAGAAGATATCCTTCTGTAGTTTCTACTACCTAAACATAATTTTACTAACCTCTAGATAGTAAGATATATTAATCACACATATGTATCTTAATAATTGTACTAGTATCTTGTACAAATATCTACTAAAGTTTATTCTACCAAAAAAGAATATTCTTGCCTGTCTTGCCTAGTTTTTCTTTGTCTCGTGGCATATTTCTTAGTAGTCTAAAATGACAGAATTAATCAGAATAAAATTATTCAGAGCATAGAAAAACCATAATCACATTTACTAAAGAATGAATCTTTTCATAAAAGCTATACATGTTCAATTTTTAATTTGCATTTGTTCACTATCAGATTCATATTTATTACCCAAGACTCAACCAAGCATTTTAATAGCCCAGAAATACTTGCACTTGAAAGAATATTGCTTGGTGACTTCTTTAAACACAAAGCAGTTTTTAATGCATGCCTATATTCAGATTCCTGACCTACCTGGAGCCAGTGTAACAGTCTGATGCCACCTGACAATTACAGTGCACCAGAAGATTCTGTTCCTTTTAATTCACCAAGCAGTTCAGTATTCAGTCGCTTCCAGGCACAGTTTTTAACTAAGAGTTTGCAAAGCTGATGTGTTTATTGACATTAGATCACTTCTAATGAGAGACAAAGCTAATACTCAGTGAGGCATCAACCTTCCTCCATATTTTCCCTGCATCTGGAATTCCTGCAGCCCAGTAGCCATCTCCACAGGCTATGTATCACATGCTGGGTTTGATTACTCCCACAGCTTTGTAAATGAATAATTCATTTGCCTATCCTGATCATGCTCTAGTTTCATGTGAACTTGGCTGTCCTGCCTGCTCTTGTGTTACAAGCCATCTGTTATCTCCAGGCCCTGCCAGCACCAGGCCCTTGGGAAGTTGCTCCATCTGGAAGAACTGGCCAGGAGCTCACTGGAAACACCAGAACAGAAATTCAGTGCAAACTCCTGGGGGTTCTACCTCAGGAGATGCACGGCCCTTCTAAAACATTTCCCTGCTGGAAACATCCCACCCAAACCAGCACAGCTGCCTGAGAGGGCTCCACAGCCTGCAAGGTCTCCAGTCTTAGCTACATTACAGAGAACATCTGTTCACAGCTATGGACATGAGCAATTCATACAAGATGTTAATGATAAAAATAGTAATAATAAAAACCAACCAGATTTCAAGTATGGCAAGAGAAAAAATTTTGTATTTCTGAGAAATTCACATGTTCTAGAGTCCTGTTTCTCCTAAATTCTGTAATAATTATTTTAATTGTAAGCACCTACCTCCATTTCTAACACACACTCTAAACTTGTAACCCATCTCACTTTTTACCACAGGCACCAGGGAACTCATGACCAGAGACTGCTCAGACAATAAGAACAGACTACATTTCATATTGTAAAAAACGCTCAAGCATGAAAGACAATTTTTTAAAAGTCATTAAAATATTGAGGGTAACAGTAAGTTTAATGAGGGAAATGAGATAAGATGATTTAACCTCATTTAATTATGCATTCAGAAAAGGAAAGATTAAAGAATTATATGGAAAAATAATGCATTTTCTTTCTCCCTAAGGGCTTACTTAGTTAAATTTGGAAATTGCATCAACCATGAAAGAGATACAGTATCATACCACTCATCCACATTACAAAACCATTGTGAGATCTAATGATAACGCTGTGGGAAATCAGTGGAGAAAAAGCATCTGGGGAAATCCTGTGGCTGTAAGGCCCAGCTGGGCTTTGGGTGGGCAAGGGAGCATTAGAGGAGGCAGGGAAATGCTTCCCCCAAGGCCCACGTGCACCAAACAGCTGGGAGTGCATTAGCTGGGCAAGGGGCACAGCAGGTGACACACGAGCCTCAGAGCTGCTTCAATAATGCATGTGAAGAGCCTCTGTGGCTCTCTTCTCATAAACTTCACAGATTTTCATGTGCTCTCATAAGTGAGGATAACTGGATCTTACCAAAGTGATTCCACCTCCCACACAAAGGACAACATACTCCTACAGAGAACTTGGTTTGTTTAAAACCTAACAATTCAGCCATGAGAAAATCACTGAAATTCACTGAATGTCAAAAATTAAGAGATTCCTAAGAATAAACAAAGTCTAGAAGCATGACTGTTATTTCTTAAAATGAAACATTTCAAGTCTGCATTGCATCATTTGATTTGAAGATTACTGAACACTTGTAGGCCAGTACTACAGAAACTAAGGGGTTTCTCTCTTTTTGGAGCTCATCAGCTGCAAGTAACATTCAATAAAAAGCACAACACTGATTCTTTAGACCTCTAAAAGCCTCTGAAAGTAACATAACGATCAAGTCTTTTGTTTTCCCACTCAGCCTCTTAAAACACGTTATCCATACTGAAATACAGATCACTTTTACTCCCTGTGTAGCTAACAACATTCTCCATATGCACAAGAGAACCTAATAAAGATATATTAGCAACAGCTTGGAGCCTGTCCCTAATATGAGTGATAATCACCACAAAAAGCTTTTGTTAAGAACTACTTCAACTACTGGCATATATCTAAAGTGGAATTACACATCAATGATAGTACTGGAACTCAGTCAAACAGCTCCTGCTCTCTAAGCAGTGTAAGCACCTCACTGCAAATGTGCACAGCAAGTTACTCCCTCATGCAAGCAGCAGCCAAGGACCCCCTTCCAACCACCCTTGGAGTGTGGCTTTGATTGTTCTGCTCCGAGCAGAGAATCCACTCCTGAACTCATCCATGTTACAGTGCAACACCCCTGGACAAGGTGTTCTACTTCCAGAATATGCCACAAAACTGCAACTCACCATACATGGCTTCCAACACTCCTAGGTTAAACATACAACTACCTTAAACTGATACATGCACTTCCTGGGACTTTTTTCCATTAAGAAAACAAACAAACAAAAAAAAAACCCAAAACCAAACCAAACAACCCAAAAACACATAAACCAAAAAAAAACCCCAAACAAACCACTTTCAGAACATTCACTTCTACATCCTGCCTGATGGTTTTACAGAAAATCATCTGAGACCACACATGAAGAAAACAAATGAAAAAAAAAAAAAAAAAAAAAAACAAAAAAGCATCTCTGAAGACAATCTCAGGGATCCAGTGCAAAGAAACTGATTTTATAAACCAAACTGTATTTTTTAATGTCTGCAACTAAACAAATCTCTTCAAGAACAAAAGATCCTGAATCAAGCATTGCCCAAAGAGCATTTTTAGAGCAACAATTCGTAACTAAATGCGGTAGTTCGTCTTCCAATGAAAAAACATCAACTGTTACTTCAGCACAGTTCTAATAGCACATTTTCCCAGGACATATAAAACCATCTTGAGCTCTTCCCAGATTCCTGTACATGCATTATTCTTTATATTGTTAAGCCATCCCAACTTGCAGTCAGTTAGATTTGCAGTTTGTGACCCAAGACCTTTTGCTTCTTGGGCTGTTATAAACCGGTATTTTAACAGATCAAATTCTATTTAGTGAAAATACAGCAGAATGTTACCTACACATGAAAACACACTTTTGTATCAAACTTAACTACTGCAATGTAAGGCTGCATGAATCTTTCATCTCGAGATTGAATTTAAACATTGTATTCTGCAAAACTATGTTTAGTTTTGCTTAGAACACAGGTCATCACATTCTGAATTCACTTCACACCACAGATTATGTTGGGACAGTAAGTTAAGCCACTGAAGGGGACTTGCCATTTTTCCGCAGTGCCTTCTGTGCCGGAGGTACCAGACAGGCTTGTGCTGTTGCCAGCTCAGGATTGGCAGCTTTAGTTCCATGGTTGGCTTTGACCTTATCGGCCCAACTTACACCAGAAGGAGCCAGGCGTGTTGCAGAAATTGTCACTGCGGGGTTCCTAAATGAAAGTCACAGCTCTTTTTAGTGTCTGATCGAGTAACAGAAGGGTTTGTTAGAAAGCTTTATCAGTCTGTCAGAGACATGGAACCACTCCTTTGGCAAACTCTGCAGGTTGCAGCAGTTTACACTGAAAAGTTGCTGTAATTTGCTCAACAAATCTTTGTTTTTAATAAACAAGATGAAATTTAATCTTTGTTATATTTATTTCTGAAGGCATTAATGTTTTTAGCAACCAAAGCAATGCATAATAACAAATTCTACATACTAAGTCTTGAAAAATACTCCTGTCATTTTAAGCCTGGTGTTTGACCATTTAGTACTCCCAATTCCTTTTCATTAAAAATAATGAACAGAATTTTCCTACTCATCTTCCACATAATTTATTTATCGCACCCTTCTTGCTATCTATTCTCCAAATTCTTTTCTTTTTGCATCAATGCTCTTGGCTATCCCTGAATATCCCTGTTTCTAGTTTCTTTTCTAATACTTTTCCTATTTTTTCTACACTCCTTTGGCAAAGATATGAAGATGCCTACAGATATGAATCACTAGAGGTACACTACCTTCTCCTTTATCCCCTATTCCTTTCCTGCCAAAAAATTTCTATAATACCAAGTATGTCTCAGCCCGTACTTTCCATCCTATTTTCTGTCTCACACACAAAATGCTGTAGCTCTCTGGAGTTGCCTTGCTTTGAGACACACAAGTGGACTAAGACAGAAGAAAAAAGTTTGCAAGTGTGAAGGACAGAAAACTCATCTTGCTGCTCCCTACTCACACACAGAGTTGCTCATCATGTCCCCGTGACTATGAATAAAACAGTTCCAGCAGCAATAGCAACCTGTAATTACAGCCAAATAAGGCTTAGCTGAAAGCCTAATTGTGCTGAGCTGTTACGTTCTAATAAAAATAAGAGCATTGATTTGCACCAGGTTCAAGTGTTTCATTTGAATGCTTGTGCATAATTTCTCCCCACCACCAAGCATTTCAGCAGATACTTCTCAGATGTTCTCAGGTAGGTACCAACAGATTCACCTACACAGGACCTACACCAAACACACTCTGGTTTGTCCACCAAACACACTTTGCAGTACTTTTGTAGAAATATTTGATAAGCACAATTTCAGAGAGCTCAATCCTCAGAGCACTGACCAAACAGTCCAGTACCACATCTCTGCTGAGGACACTGCAAGCACCCAGGGAACGGGGCAGGCTGTTCCCCACATCCCAACAAACCTGAGGGACTACAGCTCACACGCGGGGAAGGGTTTCAGCTGGACACACCCGTGCTCTCTGGGTGACAGGGACAGCACCAGACAGTGCTGCTATAAATCTGTGCACATTTTTGTTGAACGGCTTGCAGACATTTTCACTTCAACAAGTGACAGGTGCTTTACTGCAGTATGTAACATGCTCTACATTTGAGCTGCTATCAGTTTTGGCACACATCAGAATCATCATAATCTCAATTTACACTCACCCTTTCTGACCTGTGTGTCCTTCCGCTCACTCGGCTGCCCACTCACATTGCATACACTGGCAATTTTAAAATGCCAATTACAGACATTTTGACCTTTGTTTTGTAAAGAGAAGAGAGTACTAAACAGATCACATGAAATACACTAGCAGTATTTTATCTTCAGGTCTTTGTAGTGACCAGTAATTAAATATATTACGAAGTCAGGAAAAAGTAAGTTCTTGATAGAATTTTCCTTTACAGATCATGGGCTTTTCTTTTCGGAATGCAAATTCATTGCTTATATGATTTAATAAACAACAATACATTTGGGATACTATAGAAAAACAGTGCATTCATGAACTTTGCTTCAAATGAATCTTTATTTTAGCTTCAATAAACTTCTTAACTGGTTTCATACCCAAAATTTAAACTCCTTCGAGCATTTGATGTCACACTAATCCTGTCTGTGGATGGACTTGGGATCACGTGGCGTCCTGGAGACATTTTCTTCACTTCCCAAGCCAGTGAAGTAGGTCTGCAAACCCAGGAAAGAAAAGTTTAAAAATACAACTCACAATGACTCTTCCTCTATCACCTTTGAGGAGGACTAGAACCAAATGCTCAGTGCATTAACAAATCCTGCTGAATTTAATCATTCATCTTAGCAATTGTTTCTACACCAACTCCAAACCCTATTAGCCAGACCCTTATCAAAAATAATGCCTCTTCACAAGACTGCAATGTTTATTTCAAATTCCAGTATAGAGCAAAGCATCAAACCAGTCATTTACAAGGAAAAGATGGGGCAAGGACTGGAAATATCCTCTACTTCTAAGTGATAGTGACAATGCACATTAAATGTCCTCACACCCATTTTGTCCAAAAGGAAAATTGGTTCTATTTGCTGAATCTCTGCTAGAAAACAAAGTTTACTGTGAACTTTACTCTCTCTGTAGATTAAAAAAATATAAATCTAATTACCTGCTTTGAGCATCAGCTTTTTCGAGCTTCTCCTGTAGCTGTATCCAATCAATCAATGCTTTGAAGTCCCTTACATAGTTATCAAGCATCATCAGGACTTCCTGAAAAGCAACCATCACATCAATCTTTCCATTTAAAAAACAATCCCCCACCCCAATAAAGGAACTGAAAAGAAAGGAGGACATTTACTATTTAGCTTTCTCATTAAACCCAAGAAAATCCCTGAAAACAGGAAGGCTCAAATAATCAAGACTTTTATGTGAACAATCATTAAAACATTTATCCTAATAAAAAGGTGCACATTCTTCAAGATCTGTGTCAGCATCAATGTGTAAAGACAAAATGGCAACATTTGCAAGAAATTAATCCTCAACACATATAAGGATACCTTTTTCATTATTTATGTCCCTTTTTTGGTCAGTGTTACCTTTTAAAATATGCTGGACATACATCACCAAGAAGGCAAAGCTGTATAAAACCTAACAGGTTTGTGGAAGACTAAAAATATCACAATTAATCTGCTTGTGAAGTAAAAGCAGACAGAACTACACAAAGGCAACAGCATCAGAACTTGGGTGGGATTAAACATGCATTGTCAGAAGTGACACAGGCGTGCTGGAGATTTACTCCCAATATGCAAAATCTGAATGAAGTGGTTTGAATCTGGAACCACATGTTGGTCTCCAACAAATAAAATTAACCATTACAAAATGACATATAAATTAACTTACACCAGGAAGAAAGTCACAGACAAAATGGCAGTTGCTGAAGAGACTTGTTTCTGATTAAAATATCCCGAACTTTGAGAAATTATTGACTGTGTCTACTGATGCCCAGTTGGCACAAACCTATGAGTGTAGTTCCTACGGTATGGTCAGATTACATCCAGAAAGAATGAAAAATTCAAGGTAAATAACCTCTATTCAGTTAATGGCACCAGCTTTTCACAGTAAAGCAGAGCAAAACACAACATAATGGAACTCCCAATTGCGTTCCCTGAGCAAACTACAGTTATCTACTGCCACTGGCAGAGAAAAGAGCAATTCTTTGTATTCCACATATAAACTCAAAAATCATTGACTGAACATGACAAAACACACAGACTTAAGGCACCTCCTAGGCAAAACTGATTATAACCAACAAAGCACATGAATGCCTTTCTAAGGGAGAAAGTTTGAGCTCATGTCAGAACTACTCTGTCCAAGACAAGAAAAATGTGTCCTGTACTCTGCCATGACAATGTGCTGAAAATAATCAAAATCCATGAATGAAGCTTGAATTCTACAAAACTTTAATGAGCTTCACATGCAGAATGTAAAGTACAGACATAATTTTGGTATAAGGTATAAGGAAAAACACTAATGATATAATGTTGCTGCTTCGCAAGTTCTTTACTATGCCAAAGTCATTCCTGCTGGTAATATGATAAATTTTCTACTCAAAGCAAGTAATTACTACTTAGAAATTTTGGGAACATATACAAAGGAGAAGGTATTGGTTTTTAATTGTGTAACTACAAATTTTAACAGTAAAACCTTTGACACCAAAACCAGTAAAAACATTCTCCTACAGTCCAGGTAGCTAATGCACATTTCTGTAACATCACATCCCATACATCCTTACTCTCAATTGTATTTTTAACAGAAAAAGGACCTCTAACACATGCAAAATGCCTTTTCATATAAAATCATATGGATTAATATTTATTTTGCTTAACTCTAACTTTGAAATTCAGCTTCAGTTTTGATATAAGTATCCTTTTAACTCCTCTTTATGACACATATAGAGCATATGCTGGCTGCTGTAAGGCAAAGGCACCACAAAGTCAGACACCAGTGAAATCAAACAATCTCACTGCTGACGCAAACCTTGCTCTTTGTTTTGAAATATTTCCCAAAAATGCTAACAGAAATCTTTCCTACAAGGCAGTTGGTTTACAGCACCAAAATAATTCTCAAGTAAAGTCTGCTACAAGAAATGAACAAGTCAAGTGTTTCAGCCAGTTCTTTTTTCAGTTCCACTAATAAAATTTCAGCTTTCTAATCCAATTCATGTCCATTTAGGTTAGCCCATACTAAGTTGTGCTGACTGTTACTAACAATGAGAGCATAGAAAGCAAAATTTAATTCTGAATCATTTACTTTTCAAGGCAGCCACTGACATATTACTCACAAAAAAAAAAATTAATGTGAATATGAGTTATATTTCTGAAGTTAGCTGGCACAGGAAAAAAACACAATAAATGGTTTAACCTATTTTAAGGAATGTTTAGCTCCACATTATCAGAAATGATCAGAGCAGACTCATGCAGCTGTAACCCAAGCCATGTTTTATGAACAAGGGAATACAAACAAGACAAGCAGCTGGAGCGGCCCCATACTCACTGATGCACATCTCTCTCCCTAAAGCTATGAGGGCCATTTTGTCAAGCAGGATGGAGCAGAACAAAAGTGGCTCTGAAAGCGCCGTTGCAGGCATGCAGATAACTCCATATAGATGTCCAGCTAAAATTACCAATTAGTTCCCCAATGGGCTGCACGGCTTCGATTGGTGTGTAATGGAGCCGGGCCGGCGCGGGGCAGGCCGGGCGGCGCCGTCCCTTTGTCCTCTGACACAGGATCCCGGCGGGGCTCCCGGAGCCGGCCCGCTCCTCCCGCGGCACCGCCCGCAGCCCCGGAGCCGCTGCCCAGCAGGGCAAACCCGCACCGCAAACCCGCACCGCAAACCCGCACCGCAAACCCGCACCGCAAACCCGCACCGCAAACCCGCACCGCAAACCCGCACCGCAAACCCGCACCGCAAACCCGCACCGCAAACCCGCACCGCTGGGGAGCTGCTGACAGAAAGGAACCTGCATGGGCCACGCTGCACCGGAGTCACAACAGTTTTGGATCTATTTAATTTCTCAAGGTCATATCCATCCTGTACGATTTTTCGAGAGACAGTTTGAACTAAGAAAGTAATACTGCTGAAAAACAAGCCTTCAAGGAAAATCAGTGACATGAAACTCAAACCAGCCACAATGTAACTCCTGTTACCTTTTCCTCTCTGTTCTTGTCAACTCTCTAAACAACAGTTGTGCCTGTCTCTTTTTTTGCTCTCCCTTCTTTTCTCCAGCTTTCATTGATTACTCATTTGCCATGTATTTATCTCAAAGTTGGACTTTAGTCTCTTCAGACAGGTGATCCCATTAATTACTTCGTAATCCACAAAGATCTACCTTGGAACAATCCTCGGTCAGGACTCGGGTCCCAGATAGGCCCTTGTAATCCTTCAGAACGGAAGCACATTCACAAATCGCTTAACCACTTTGAAATGTCATTTCATGCATTTATTCTCCCCTTCTCAAACAAGGAAGAGGCAAACAGGAGGTACGGAAGACTGTAGGATTTTAAGATTACTTCCACCCAAAATAGTAGCACGCACATCAGGGAAATTAACTCACTCACCACATCTGTACTTTAGCTTATTAGCCAAGTACATTAGAAACATGGGTTCTATTTTACAAATTATGCCTACTTTATGCTGTTTCATTATGTAATATTTTAGTTTATGTATTTACCAAAATACACTTTTTTTTTTTTTACTGGAGCATGCTTTTAGCACACAGACTGAGTTCCTTCTTTCTTTTTTTTAACATGTTTCCAAGGTTAACTGGTTGTTTCAGTAATTTGACAAAAATATTGCTTCAAAAAATTCCTTGTAGTCTTTTCATACAGTCGAGTTACAGATAATTAAAGCCAGCTCTGGGGTTGGTTTGGTGATTGTCAAAACAATTCTTACAGCTTTGAGAAAGGAGGAAAGGAAGCAGCTCCTCTAGACAAAGGACTCTCCTTATATCAACTTCAGTATGTGAAAAATAATATTTTAAGCAAGCACATGGTCTTGCAGATCCAAGTGTTAAATGTACCACATCTGGCCTCAGTTGCCCCTCACTGATGCACCTCTGACGTGGCAGCCAGAATCCCCTGCCTGACAGGGATGTGCTCCAAAGGCCCACAACCTTTTCCGAAAGAAATTTCTCCAGCAGAATTAATGCAGTGGCACATGCAGGACTCAATCACACAAAATTTAAATACATGCACACACATATGTCTGATGCAAAGGATGGAGAGGCAGGAACAGGGACACCCAGACTGCCAACTAAAAGACATGATGGCTTTTCAGAACAGATCACCATTTTGGAAGACCTCATCTCTTTTTATGTTTAAGACTGAATGCTTGATCATGAACCCATTTTCCTGTCCTTCTCTGTTGACTCATCCGTGGAAGATGACAACGATGAAAAAGTAAATGTCCAAAAAGAGGCAGCAGGAATGCTCAGAGATTTTCACTGGGCATGGACTGCCACAATACAGCCATGTTATTTATTTAGGAAGATGTATACTCTTGGTAAATATCCCCAAATTCAGAACTAGAAAGAGTATTTTGTGATTTCTGCATGGCAGCCTTGCACTCCTCTGCCAGTGCTGGCTGTCCCAAATGCCAGCAATGGCTCAGCTGCCTGAGCAGGAGTCTCACTCTGCATGGACAGAGTGAAATCAGTAGAATTTGCAGACCAGGCCCAAAAGCAGCCCTCAGAGAGGCTCCTCTCTGCTTCTGGGAGCCATCAATCAACCCAAACTCTCTCACAGACACGCCCCGACCCAAAACCCTTAACTGAAGTTAATTCAGCTGGTTCTTTCACAGGGAACATCACGGAACGTGTCTGAACTTTTAATGAAGGTCTTTACACACCTCCTCACCTCATGCTGTTTGTGAGAAATAGAACAACAGAACTCCACTGCTGAATTTTCCATTTCATAAGAGGGAATTAGAAACTCAAACAAAATTAAGCTGTTTTCACTGAACTAGACTGATTTAAGAATGTATCTGTAAAATTCAGAAACAAGAGAAGGCCAAAACCTTCCAGAAATAACCAGAAACTAATGTTAGGTGAAAAGACAAGAGACTGTACAAGCATTAAGTAATGCTAAACAGTAATGTAAAAAGAATATAGAACTACATTTTTACAAGATAAAAATCAGCTTTTTTGAAAAGAAGAGCTGAAGCTGTTAATTCATTCTAGGAGGAAGAAACCTCCAAAATTAAATTAAAGGTAGTTTGATATTCTTCTATACCTGCTGTATCATTATGTGTTGGATCCAGCTGCTCAAACTCTATCAACAAAGGATTTATGTAAGTGTGTAGTGTTTTTTATATATGCACACACACACATATATAAATACAAACTCAGTTGCTGAGACCTGAAAACACCACAGAAGAACAGCAGCTGAAGACTTTGTTCCATTAACCAAAACTGACTACAGCATCTGCCTTCACCTGTCTAAAATTCTTTTTGGTCTTAATATCTTTTATCGTACAGCAGGAGATTTAAAGGCATCACCATTTCTGCTGAGCCTACACTTGCCACCCAAACCTAGAAAATAGTAGGTAAAATATTAGGGTTTATAAATGCCAGACACACAGAAACCCAGCTAACGCAGAGAATATCCACACAATTTGCATTTCAAGTGTTGAAGGTTACATCCTTATCTACTAGGATATATCTATTCTTTTGTCACTATTGTACAAACTAATTTATGTGCAGTGAGATGATGCCTGAACTTGAGAACTCCTCATTTATTTCAGAAATAGTTCAACCATGCTCATCCCACCTTTCCACACAAAGTGTCCAAGCCATATCTATATATCTACATACATGATTTGAGAGTTCTCAATTCCAAATCAATAGCAGGATACCAACTTCAGCAGAGCCCAAAGCTGAGAAAATACACACGAGCACTGATCCTCTTACACACACTGCCACTGTTTGGATCCTCACCACAACCCTTCTGTCTGCAGTTTCAACCACAAAGAGCCACCAGAGCCCTTTCCCACTGGGGAGCATCAAACATCTTCAGTGACAACGCAATCGATGAAACTGCAACAACTCGTAAGGACACAGGAGAGCAAAAGGCACAAAATACCAAAAAAAACCAACTAACACTTTTATACCAGGTTAAGCAGAAGTTTGAAACACCAGAAGTTGTCACATTTCGTTTTTACACAGGTCTTCTTACAAGACAACCTTTATACAATTACAGTGTTTAAATAGAATAGCACCTGCCCAATTAACCAAGACAGAAGTTTAAAAAGTCAAAATTAAAGAAGTTTTTGATAATGTGAATTTATCTTAATTGAAAGGATTTTTCAAAATACCACTTAAAGAAATAGAAGGAAAGGTTACCAGTGGTACCACTTTGGTTTCTTATTTAGTAATTCTTTCCTACCTATGTCCAGCAGTCAAAATGGGAGAAACTGGACTGCCTGTCAAAACCACGATAAAATAATGACAAATAACAGAATTTATAGAAGAGAAACATTATCAGTAAAAATAATTTTCAAGACCAAGCAGTTTCACACTTGGTAACTTAATTAACAGAAATGGTAGTAATTTATCAAAAGAACAATCATCATTTAACAGTAACCTGTAAAAGAAAATCCCACAGACAAAAGACCACAGCACAAACACATAATCCAGCTGCTCAGGTAAGGCATACTTTTGTGCTGAGAAGAAAGATCTTCTGAAAGGTAAGAGTAACATGAACATTACATAAGCTTCACAACATTTGATACTGGACTGCCCTGTTTGCTCATTTTTGGGTTTCTTACCTCTGTTTTGCAAACAAGTAACCTGATCCACACAGATACATCCAGCATTGTCACGAATTTGCCAAAATGAAGACTTTCCACTTGGGCTGCGCAATGTCCCCATCCAAACGCAGATCAACTAGCCCGATTAAAATGCTGAATGATATCTAACCCCCAAAATATGTGATAACAACACAAATACGCTGCTGTTCTTTCAGTCACAAAAGTTTAAAATGCTAATTTAATTACAATCCAAGGCTGGTTGACTTTCTTAAACCAAAAAATTCTGCAGAGAAGTTTCCTGAGTAGGAAGACAGTTCAGTAACAAAATGTTAAATCGTGTTAGACCAACCAGAGATTTGGAAGCCTGTGTGCTACTGTTCAGTTCTCAAAGCTGTTTTCAATGAAATGTATTTGTACACTAATCTCAAAAGCAATTTGGCCGTGTCTGATTACAGCAGAGAATGAGATGCATAGGATAAGAAAAAAAGTTTACTTAAATTGATATATGAATTTTTTTACAGTGATTAGATAATCATTTCCAGAATGTGTTGAGTTTCCAGCCATGTTTAATATGAAAACAAAGTCATATCTTTAACATTTCTTTTATAATGTATTCTGACTTCTCTTAATGCTTGTGATAAATGCCATTTCCAAAGCATGAGTGATTTTTATTAAATGACAAGGGTATTTCTACAGTTCTACTAGAAAATCACAATAAAATGTGAACCAGATGCACAAGCTATTACAAATCCAGGTTATTTGAAACTGGGAAGTGTCTTACAGTGACATCTCAACTAGACATTGCTTACACTCAGCCACCAATCACTTTCTTAACAAAGGGAGAATGAGAAGAGTGATAACTATCACTGCAGAAAGGGAGCAGTGCGTAATTAAGCCACTTAACAGGCAGCAAATGAACGTGAAAAAAGCTGAACTGCAACAGTGCCACCTACAGTAAAGGACATTACTGGGAAAAAGAAATCAATCAGTGTTTAGTCACAAAAGTAACAAATTCAGAACTCAATAAACAAAATCTGATTTCAGCAAAAAACTGAGCTCTAATAATATCATGTACAACACAAGTTTTATACACTTCAAAATTTAGTCCCTCTCAAGATGAAAGTGTTTTCTTAAATATAAACACATATGTCCTCAGCTTTCCTATTTAAAAGCCTACACAAAATACAAATGAAAAAGTAACACGTTCCCGAAGCTCTAATTTCTCCTTTACCATTTTTCTGAAATATAAAAAAGCCAGATAGAATCCAGGCAGGCAAAGAACAGCTGGAGCATTACCTTGCATTCCACCACACTCTGGTCTGACTCGCATGTGACGTAGATTTCATCCACTGCCCGCCGCAGGTTGTCGAACAGGAACGCCCAGTACCGCGCCCGCAGATCCACCTTGCGCGGCTGCCGGGCTTTGGTGGGGCTTTTGTCAAAGCTTTTGTCTCCTGCTCCTGCTAATTTACAGTCCAAGGTAGTGTTCTGAAAACAAGAAGGTACAGGGGGAAAGGAGAACAACAAACAGAAGTATGGTAAGGAGTGGGGTTTCTCTGCACCTTTCATCATCATATTGAAACACCTGTAAACAAGAACTTCTTCACTGAAGTGCAATGACTTGAGTTTTTTAACACGCACTTTCTTAAATATAGGCAGCACTTATGTTCAACTAGATTCTGTTTCTTTGACAGTTATAATATTTGCATTCTACAACATATTCCAGTATGAGATACTCTGCCTCTCGGCATACTGGAAAGATACATTTTCTAATTACATATCCCGTATTACTTATCGTAATGTGTATATCCAGAGGTGAAAACAGCATTTTACTAATAAACATACAGGCAATATTCCACCACAGGGAAATTCTATTACTAATGCATTACATATGACATGATTGTTTTTAAACCATCATGCTAATTCGTGTTAATGCCAGTGAAATGCTGAAGTGGCTCCCCCTAAAACAGCCTTAAGTGACCCAGTACTGCTTTGCTGCACAGGTGCAGGGGTCAGCCATGCTCAGTGGGATGGGTGTGTAGGATATTCCAGAGGGTTCTGAAGCACACCTATTTGGCTAGAAATACCAAATCACCCCTTGGTCCCATGACACTGCCCTTATTAAATCTGAAATTCTCTCCCACAGTAGAAAACAAACTGTAAAATGCTGCTACCATAAGCTTGTGCATTCCACAGCCAGTGGACAAGCATTAAGCCCAGTAAACACCAAGTGACAGCCAACCGTGTGCTACTTGGTGATGGAGGTATTAGCTACCTGGTAAGGCAGTCTGGTTTGGGTGGGCTCTTTTCATTCATGTATTTAACAGCACCTTTAATGTAGTTTTGATGCACTGCTCCCCTGAGGCATGTATCTCCAGCAATCAATTCCTACTGGAGTACTCTTGCAGGGATTAATGCAAAATCCCACTCTAAATGCTCTGCTTTGGTGACTGAATAAGAACAATCAAATGACACCACACATAACAGTACACTGCATTTATAATTAGAATATCTAGTCACTAACTAGAACCAGTGTAATTTTCAAACAACTGGCTGGGATTCAAGCCCTTTTGTCCTGTACCACACATCATTAAACAAATTCCACTTTGCAATTAGGGAGGGAGACACAGTGCTGTTAGAATGGTTATGCTCTCACCTGTGTTTGTGGTGAGATGCTAATTTTTCTGCAAGAAGCAGAAGAATGGGCACCTGATTTACTACAATTGCACCAACATCTCTGCTACCCTTACATATATCTCCAAGTGCTCCAAGTGTACTCCAGATGAACTCCAGTTAATGCGTGCACAAGAGTCATGCTCAGAAAGATGCATGGCATAAACAACCAATGAACAGCAACTTCAGAAGGGTCTCATATTTTTTCTTCCATTACATAAGTCACCTCTTAAACTGCTGGGAGAAAAGATGCTCCTAGGCTGAGGCCTTGTGTAAAAATATTTAAAACAAAGCTTATATACTAGCTAATTTATAGCTCCTTGAAACTACAGTTCATAATGATGCAACTACAGAATCATAAATAGCTACATTAAAATAACAGTGCCACCTGTTGCTGCCTATATCTATAAAATGTGGAAAGTGATTAGGTTTACAGTCATTCAGATAATACTGTTGATATAAAGGATCAGTTGTTTTGGAATGGGAAACATGCATAATTCCCAATATTTGAAAGATACATTTTCAAACCTATCTTCAAAAGACAATGTCATGGAATATGCTTTGATATTTAGCAATAAATGTTATCCATCTGCTGTATTTGGTATCCATTTATCTTCTCTCATATATCAGCCATATTATAATGAGGAAAACAGCATGTGTAGGCTCTGTAAGTCACAGCAGTCCCATTATTATCCTGTGAGCAGACTTTCAGGGTCTCAGTAAAACCTCAGCAATGTTTACAGCTACCAGTGTTCCTCCAGAAGATCTTTGAAAGGATAAAACCCTCTAACCTACCTGATTTATTGTAAACACCACCACACAGGCAGGTAAGCATTAGGTTGGTGGTTTGTTATTAGAAAAATTATTTTAGCTTGCAGCAACAGTTCAAACCTTCAGCTGCAGAAGATGGGAAGCTTATGTACCTTTGAAATTAACAGACATGGGAATATCACTTCCCACATCCCAAGTAACCCAGCACCGATGAGGAAAGTGACATTAAAACTGAATCTCTCTTGGTGATTTTTGATTTTTTTTTTCCCTCTAATAGTTTCAGTAACTTGCCTTGGACTTGTGGAAAGTATGCAATGTATGTTTATACTCTTGGGATGCCAAAATTTATTGAATGTATATTTGCCAGCACCCTACTGAAAGGAAGATAAGGTTGGTAAGATCATATGAAACAGCTCTTGTAAGTTTATTTTCTTGAGATTAGTGGCCCATTTATATGTAAAGGAAAATTGAAAGTGAAAGCTCAACAAAACTAAGCCAGAACAGCCACCGATTACAGCAGTATCCAGTGTCTGAAAAGCAGCAGAAATAAAGGTGCAGAATGCCAAGTTGAGATGCCAAGATGCACAGGCACTCAGCAGTGTTCAAACCTTAACTGAAGCACCAGGAATGCACCGTGCCTAAAGAGCTTCAGTAAAACAATCCCACACTCAGCAGCAACCCAGCACTCTCTTAAAAACTCAATGTTCACATAATCCCCAGGTGAAAAAAAACCTGAATAAAAATAGGAGCAGTTTCTTCTTTACAATTCTCATTCAAACTTGCTTTCCAGTTCTAACTCTTAGAAATTTTACTCACTTGGACTTTTTTCCAAATTAAGATATACTGACTTGAGCCACTAACACATGAGATCAAGAAATTTCCTTTACTTAGAAACTGGGAAGAAAGGTAGCCCTTGTTTAAGCAGCATAATTATAGGAAGAATATCCTATATCATTTTATTGAACAGCACTTTCCCTAAAATAACTTTAATGCCAATAAGTCATGTGTGCAGAGGCTGGGAAGTGCCAAAAGAAAAAGCAGAGGAAGACAGCCTAAATTCTGGCAATTTTAACTTCTGAATACATGACTTTGAAATTCATATGCTTTAAAATTACAATGTATGCACAGTTTTAGAGAAGTATTAATCAGCCATCAATGTATCAGTGATATCACAGAAAAACGGTGTTATATCATCAATTTTATGTCACTATAAAAAATGAGCAGATACCTGTTTTGCAGTCTTGTGTGTTCCTTGAGCCACCCTTTTTGTTTTTCCACCAGACTGCCATTTCGATTTTCCTGTGGGAGAAGCAACTGTTTTAATCAACACTAATGATTTTAATTAAATAGAGCACTCTAAAATGCACATATCTCATCTTGCAATGTAAAGAGAGCGGCACAATTTCTGAGTTAAGAGGTTTGGCAAATTTGATATTCGAAATATATATTCTACTGTTTAGAATGTGGATAATGCCAGAAAACATTGGAAAATGAAAAAAATACAAGAAAAGCAAGACATACAGACTTCATTAAACAAAGGTAAGCTTTGAGTTTTGAGTGCCTCTAAAAATAATATCATCACAATCTACATGTCAAATATGATACTGGTTTTCTATATAAATTTTAAGAAGTCTGCTTTTGAATGACTGCCCATCAGCTATTACAGAATTAAAACAAGAAATATATTTGTTAGGAAAACCAAATGTAATGATTAAGTTCTTCTGGAACTGTTCTGCCAAGAAAGATGTGAAAAAAACACAACTTAGGTCAGGATTTAGTTCATCAACATTTAGGCAGCCAAAGGAAGAGAGAAAAGCATTCACAGAACACAAGTCAGTGTCCTTAAGACCTGAAACCCCTTCTCAAACCTACCTGTCCTCCTCCACTGCTTATACATAGTGACTTTAGCAACTGTGCTTCCAAAATCAGTTTAAATTCCCCCGGTCAGAAGGGGAGATTCCAGGTCTCAGGGCTGCAGTGGTGGCAATTACCTGATTTAGAGTTGTCTTTGCATAGAAAAACCTGTTTGCACTTAATCTTTGAGATTTGCCATGGGGTAATGTAAAAAAAAAAATCCTCCAAGTATCTAAACTTGCACAACACAAAAATCATAGGATTCAATTACCAAAAATGTAAGCAAGCTAAGACAAAACAGTAACCATGGCCAGAGTTTTCTCTAGCACAGATTACATCCAAAGAGAAGTTTCAAGATTATTTAGCTGGATGAAGCCAAGAAAATCAATGCATTAGTTGAATACAGTTCTCCCTAGACCATGGAGATCATTCTTGAATTTCAGAATTGTCCGGTGGAGTTTTTAACAGTTCTGAGGCCAAAGCCCCAAATGCAGCCCAGCTGTTTCACATTGTGCTGGTTATGTAAAGCAGCTGCAAACCTGTCTCAATCAAGCAGTTGTACAGCTGGTTTGCACAGCTGGTTTGGATCACTGGCTATTCCGGGCAACAAGACTTTTAATTTAAAATAAATTAAAATTTATTTGCTTGATAATTCATTTTTAAAATGCTACATTAGCCAAAAAGCAGGTATTAACTAATATATTGAACTCAATTTAGGAGCATTCAGGAAAAAAAAAATTATTCAGCTACTGCATGTATCAAACCTTCTTAGTGATTAAAAAGCTTGAACTGGGGAATAGTTCCATGGCAGACTTCTGATAACAGAAGTATTTCAATCACCCAGGTTCAATCACTCTCTTCTGACGTGATTTACATTCTGCAAGAACAAGGTTTTGAAAGCAATGGCATACAGGAGCACAGCGAAAAGGTTTGCCACAAATATGGGTACAGTAAAATTAAAAAGGGGCAGAGGAATACATCAAGTTGCAGACTCTTTAGATTTTATAAAATCCAGAATAACAATCCATCATCTAAGATCTGTGAAATGTGTGAACAATTCCCTTCTAAAGACAAAAGCAAGTTTCCTACATGGGGCAGACATTTAGATGCAAATAGCCAGTTTTCCAAACCTAATACAGTGTGGGGCAAGGACTAGCCTTTTCTTCAAGGTGTGTAGGCCAGAAAACTTTGCATTTCAGCAGCAGCCACATTTTCAAGCTTTCCTATCCCTTTTCTTACAAAAATGGCTCTGGTAATGAGAAGATTATTTCTGCTGTTGTCCCTCTACACTCCCAAGCAGTGGCTGCCCTGCTCAGTGGCTGTTGGTATGTTCAGGGCAGCTGGTGTGTAACTGGAGTGTAACTGGAGTGTAACTGGAGTGTAACTACACCGTGCTGGCATTGCTGAGAGATGTACAGACTTCGGTGACACCAAAACGGCACCCTGCTAGCAATTCACTGAATTGTAACAATTGAGAGAACAATTGGGACCCAAGAAGATCATCTCCTTTAGCTATTAGGTTGCCAATGTGAAATATATAAAATATCAAAGTTTCGCAGCATTGGAAGAGCCACAGCCATATTTTACACTGGAAGTCCATTTCCTCCCTGTCTGGTGTTTAAATATGAAGCACACAGGGTTTATGATTTGTGAAGTCTTTCTGTCTAAAAAGCTGAGGTGCCAATACCTGCCCAAACCCCCCACTAATAACCTATTTTCAAAAGCTATCTCTTATCTAACAACCTCAACAACCATCTCGCCCACCTCTCTCTTCTGGATAGTTTTACTGGTATGGGAAATGTGGGAACTGCCTTTACATTTAGTAGCTAATTGCAGCCTTCATTTCTGTCCTGGCTATGGCAGAGATCAACTGCACGTGTCGTTTCAATGTCTCTGGCACTGTTCAAGATTACACCCTCAGCAGAAATGGTCATTTTTAACTGAGGAAGCAAATTGAAGTTTCTAATCCTATTATGAACCACATCTTCTTACAAATTTGTAGAGTGGCAGTAGATGCTAAAATTTGTGTGTAGTTGCTTACCTGCGTTCAGTGCCTCAAATTTTGTTCTAGGCAAGTAAAATAATTATGGGGCAAAAAAAAAGGAAAGGAAAAATCTGAAACCCTCCCTTGGAATGATCACAGCTTTCCAAGGGGGGCAAAAGCAACGTGACTGCCATTTTGACTGGTGGCTGCAGGTCTGGAATGCAAATTCCATTCTGGTGACAGAATACCAGAAGAGTGAATTTGTCACAGTTTCAAGACTCCTAAAACACCAAGTCAACAATAGTGTTCATTAGTTTACCCAACACAATCTGCTGTGTACTACTGAATTTGTGAAGGAGAATTTGAATTTCAATGGCTGAAAAGTGTTAACAGTCACTGTCTCTTCTAGGCCATCACCACCATGCCTGGGATTTTGTCATGGTATTGATCTGTATTCATAATTACAGTTTCAGATCTGACATAACTGGGGTGCACAGTGCTCCAAAACACACAACAGACAGATCACCTGCCATTCCAGGAATCTCTTTCCTTTTTAAGGAAACACTGCTTACTGGCAGGAGCTATATATTTACAGAATGGAATCAGAAGGTTTTGATTTCTCTTTTATCTTTGTGTGCTATGTAAAATACACAAGTCTTTCAGAGCAAGAGGAAGAACAGGAAGAAGAAAATAAGCACACAATTTTTAAAGGGAATAGAAAAAGGATACAATGAAAATGTGAATTCAGCATTTTAATTAATCAACCCTCTATAACATTACCCCTAGTAATAAAAATTTACTCATACCTTCACTGTGTCTGGGAAATAAAACCCTCATTATGAATAACAGTATATAATTTAAAATGTTAAATCACACAGTGGTGCTGCTAAATCAATACCTCTGAACATTACGAGCAGAAGAAACCACCCAGAGACAAAATTCTGTTTTGTACAAAAGAGCGGCAGGATTGGCTCAGGCACCTTGAACAACTGGCCTGATTTACACAAGCCTTGAACAAGTCAGAACTCTCCTAATCCACAATATTGCTGTATCATCCCTCAGGGACACAGCACATATGGGAGGATCAGCAGAGAATGAACCAGAGCTCATCGACACCGACACAAACACCTCCATGCCAGGCAAGGGTCAAGAGATAAAGGAAGGATCTGGCGCTGCCCGGCTTTCGCTAACCACAGGTTCCTCTTCACAGGGAATTTTCCATCAGGCAATAATCATCAGACCGTTTGCATTGTGCAAAAAGGTCAGCATGTAATTTAATTTTAAGAAATTTTAACAAGAAAGCACCATTGACAAAGTTTAAAAATTACAATGGGGCTAATATGACCAAAAGAAGGAAATGAATACAGCTACTTGGATTTTAATTACCGTACATAACTACTATTTAATGAAAGCTAAAAATTCACTTTTACATTCATTTATAATGGTTTAGCTGAAATTGTTAGAGCAAACATTCATCTATAACGCACAGTCATGTTTAAGGAAAAAGTCCTAAAGCTTCTAAAATAATATTACAAGCAAGGTAGTATTAAAAGATAACAAACTCTTTACACAGAAAGTGAATCAACCCACAAGCTGCTCAAAAATACTGCTTGAAATAGACTGCATGTTCCTTTACCACACACACACTCACATCACTGCTTTCCCCAGAAGTGTAATTTGGAATCCAGAAATACTTTGGGCCCCAGTTCTATTCTGTTTAAAGACAGTTTCGGCTTTGCATCAGACAGGGTGAATTATCTTGCAACTGAAGACATAACATTTTTTACACACATCTTTTCCACTGGCAGAATCCCAGAACAGCTGTGTGAGGTTGGAAGGAGCCTCTAGAGATCCTTTAGCTCAACCTCCAGGCTGCCCAGAGCTACGTCCAGGGAGATTTTGAGCATCTCCAAGGAAGATGATGCCCACAGCTTTCCAAGGCAACTGTTCCCATGCTCAACCACCTTCATAGCATAAAAAAATTTTACTGTTAGACACTTGTGTGCAGCACCTGGACAGGGATATGCAGCTACCAAAATATTTGAGATGAAGTTCTCAAAAACAGCATTCACACATCTGGAACAGCTTGAGGAGGATAAAAATAAAAGTCAATTCCTGGCTCCTTAAGTCATCATGCCACAAGAGAGTATTACAACAGTAACAAAACTGTCCTGAGGACTTGCATTACAGAAACCTGTCCCCACATATCCCCTTCTTTAGAGATTCTTCACTGGCATTTATCAAAGCTGAAGTGATCCCAAACTTCCAAATTTCTTTGTTTTAGAACACAGGGAGCAATTCGTTAGATAGTTCCAAGTCATCCCTACAATTCTGAATTCCCCAGTTACAAGAGATCACTTTAGGACAACATCATTGTATTATATAACTATCTTGATAATATCAGCAGAAGAAAACTGCTTAGAGTTTTAGATGTTACTTGCAGACAAAATAGTTTTTAATCTGTCACAAGAAGGTTTTATAAAGTGTTCTGCCAACTGAAAGGCACATTTTGGAAAAAAAATTCTAAATTATACTAAGCATGGTAAACAGAACATTTTTAAATAGAGAAATTCTACGTAAGGAAAATATTTCCAGCAACTGCAGCTGACAGAGGAACAGAAGTGCAAGGAGCTGGTGGAGACTGTTACACACATACCATCATCTTCCTTGCTTTCCAGAGGCACGCTCCACGCAATCAGGTTCCTTGCTGTCCGTCCCTCTTCTGCCACTATCTTCCTCACTTTGTCATGGCTGTTGGAGCGTTGGAAAGAAGCCTGAAAACAAGAAATACATGGATGGGTACACGAGAAAGGGAAATCTTTGGTCTGACATGTTGATTTAATCCAGCATGTGGTTACACCATCCAGAGTGGCGGGGACAGGTGCTGAATTTTCCTCACATATCTGACACAGGTGTATGCATCCATTTTCACCCCCGTTTTTCTGCACAGAAGCAGATTTACTCATCAGTATGCCATAGGAGTTACTACCCAGCCCTCAACATGGGCAGATTTACACCACATCACTTTCATTTAATTGCTTGTCAATGATGCTGGAGCATCACAACAGACTTCACAAATGTTTTAATTACCCTGTGTCAATTACAACTAATTATACCAAAGTACATGTGTTGGCTGATTGGTGAGAGCCTGGAGAAAGGCATGAGCTGTACAGGAACCATCTGAATCATGTATGAAAGCCCAGCTCTCTCACTGAGAAGACAAGAACCTAGAAAGAATTTCCTGGCAACTGTGATGGGCTGTTACTACAAAGCTGCAACCACTCAACGACAGAATAAGAGACACTGGGGATGCACTTCATTTACCTAATAAACACAGTTCTTTGTGCTTGTAAAATGCACCATCACAAGATATTCGAAACCAAATACATTAAGAAGTATTTGTATCAACTGACAGATGTCAATCAGATAAAATCTTGCCTCTTCTACAATGGAGGAAAGTTAATACTCAGAAAATAATCTGCAACAAAGCCAGACTATGTACGGTGATGATAAACTTCTGTACCCTGATAGCACAAAACTGCTGACCACGTCAGCTTTAAACACTGGCAAACTCAACCACAAAGAACTTAAATAAACCTAAGTATTATTTTAGGCACGAACAGACTGATTTTCTGTAGCAGTAAATTTTCAGGAGGTAAATTTTTCCTCTTTGCATTCTTACCATCGTATGGCTCAAGCCTGGAACCAATTCTACATCTTTAGAAAGAAAACAGAGTAAAATTACACTAAAAACAAATATAGCGGATGAGTGGCTAGAATTTATTTAGGCAGTAAGAATCACAACACAAATGAGAAACTCCTTTTACTTGAATGCTAGTGTAATAGTTTTCAACTTGGATTTCTCTCATCCAGATGTCTTCAGTTGCCTGTTTGAAGTCACAGTGTGCCATCTAGTGCTCCACAAACCTGCCCAGAGACACGGGCAGGCAACACAACAGAGGAAAAAACAGCACTGCTGTATCTGTGAAGTTCTGGCAGAGAAAATCACATGTATTGTCCCAAAGCAACTCAAATAAAGCACATAAAAACCCCAGAATCTGTGCAGAACTGGTTCTAGTCTATCCTTATTCTATACAACTAATTGCATATTCTTGCTAGGAATTTTCAGTAAGAGTACCATTTCTGCTGCAGCAAGTGTGGTTTGGGTTTTTAATCCCTTGTTGTTTAATAACATGAGTGTAAAACTTTGCATTAGTCCACAACAAACGAACTTTCTAAATTATCTATCCTTATACAAGTCAGAAAAGCTTAAAAGGAAACAGTAAGTATCTCATCATGACATTTCAAGGTATTTTGTATAATGAAACTAGAGCCTAACTTAAAATTCTCATCTCATAACTCAGACATCAGTCAAAAAAACCCAACAAACCCTTGAGGGACGCCCAAACACGAGTCAGCAATGAGGAACAGCAAATCGTTGTGCCACAGGCCAGAGTGGGAATGAGCAGCCCTCTCATTTGACAAGGCCTCACCACAGTCCCCTCCCTCACACCACAGACACGACACTGACACCTGGTTCCTGACTGCTCCCTCAGCCTGAATCCCTGCTATTTGCTGCTCAACTATCCAAAGTTACCTTCTGCCACTGCTCTGCATACAATCAGCCCTTAGGCAAAAGGACGGACCAGAAACTACTCAGCCTTAAATAGCAAATGTTTGATACTTAATCTGTACTGCTTCTTTTCATGACTATAAAGGACTTTTATCAGGATTCTGTTTTTAATGGTGTTCATAGATATAAATATATTGATGTAAACAAACCAACTAGTTTCATCCACTGCATTCCCAAAGAAAATTAATTCAGCTCTAACCTCAGCTCCTGCTAAGAACACCACACTGTGAAGTGTAACCAAACATTAAAGTCTTACACTACAGCACAGGTTGGATGAAAGCAGCTTAAAAAAGGAGTCATCTGAAAAAGAATGAATGCAAAAAAGCCCAGATACTAACAGAACTAGGAATTCTGCAAAACAGAAGAAATTCTCAAATTTATTCTACCATAAAATTTCTTTTTGAAGGTTCCTCTCTCCAGTGTTAATGAGTAAAAGTTATTAAGCTCCTAGAATCAATACTTTCATAAAAGGTACAAATGAACTGATTTATGAATGAATCCCAACATGAAAAATTAGTTTATCTTGCTGTTGAAAAAACACTTTGCCATATGGTGTTATAGTTACTGAATGTCTTACCATCATGTTACAGCCCTCCTCTGCATCAACAGGCTCACTTATTACATTTTTGGACGACCCCATTGAGTTTTCATACCTGTGTCAAAAAAAAAGCAATTAATTATTTTAACTTAAACCACTTCTAAAACTACTCTTAGCTTGCTGGCAGCATTTAGGTCATGGACAGTAAGGTTGTCAGAAGATAATTTTATTTGTAAAGCGTTTGCATTACTCCACACTAAAACCAGCCAAAAGTCCAAGAAAACAAAGTGAGACTGACACTACAGAAAAATGTAATTTTATATGTCAGAGAGTAAACAGTACAAAGACCATCAAAATTTCAAATAAATTATTGCACAGACTGCTCTAGGACAGTCATGCAAGCAGAATAATCTTTCCTGTGACAGTGAACTGGGCAATTCAGTTTAAGAAGAAAAATTAATCAGAGATGCACTAACAATCAGCATCAGCTAATTACTGATGAAGCAGAATAAAACTGAAACTTCTGTTGTCATTTAACTGTAAGATGTGAAGGCTCCTGTACAAGTCAGCTCAGACAAAGTGAATACTTCATGCAGCTGTAACACAGAACCACTGCTACCAATGAAGGAAGTACACACATATTTATAGGTTTATCAAGAATTTCCAGAGCAGTGTTAACAATTCTGAAATAAAGTTAAATTTGTGGCTTCAAGGTTGATAAATTCTAAAATGCTGCTGATTTGAGTGCAAACAGTCTAATTTTACTTGTCTGAAGAACTGGATGCTAAATGGAAATTAAAGATGCTTCTAAATTATCCAAAAATAGGTAAAAAACCAAGATTACCTTTAATCAGATCCAAAGTCAGATTCTTTTGGCCTTTACCATGAATTGCAATGCTTTAAGCAGGCTGTTCACCTGTTCTCACATTACATAAACAGCTGAATTTTCTAAAAGGATATAACCCAGCCTGTGTCAACAAGCCCACAGATGTCTGCATGCCTTAAGACAACCTACTAAATCCTACAAACCAAAATGTTCTGCAGTTGGGTGAAGGAAGCTGAGTTCTGAAAACAAAGATTGTACTTCTGCATCATTTCAGCCATCAGAACAGATCCACCACTGAGTCTTCAAACACTGAAGCATCTTAGAAAACATCTTTTGTACACCAAACTAACTTGATTGTAATCGAGGGATAATAAAAGCTCATTAAACTGGCATATATATTTGAGGAGAAAACATGAAGACCCATGTACTTTCCAGTAGTCAAGTTCATTTGGAAATAATGTAGAAATAAGAATCTGTATTTAGACAACTGCATAGAGAAGACAGACCCTGAGTACGCTGTGAGACCTACTGTGCTGTCAACCGTGATTTTGTCTCTGACATCAAAGGAAGACCACGGGTTTATGCTAGGAACGACATTAGCAGTTTCTAAGATGCAAATAGTCATTTATCATGTGGCATTTTATACGAGTTCACAGTGAATTTCCTCAGCTCGGGTGCCTCTCCCCCCCCACACACAACTCCCACTCTGCAGGGGTGGGCCTGTACAGCCTAAAGAACCGATCACAAGCACCGGGATCCCCCTCAGGCTGAGTCCGAGTCTCCCCACAGGCAGCGCGGGAACGACGGGAGGGGCTGGCTCAGACGGACAGCTCGTTTCCCCCTCACGGCCCGGCCTGACCCACACCCACCGCTCCCGGTCGCCTGTAGCAACCAGGCTGTCCCTGGCCCGTCTCGCCGGGCCGTGTGGCGGAGCCGCCCGCCGGGGCAGCGCCCGGGGCTGTGGGGCTGAGGGGGGGTGAGGCCGGCCCGCCGCCATCTTGCCCGCGCCTCCCGCGCGCTGCCCGCTCGCGCCGGGCCCGCGCGCCGGCCACTCACGCTCTCCGCCGCGCCGCGCCGTCCCGCCCGCGCGCGTCCCGCCGCGCTGACGTCATCGCATCCCGCCGGCAGCGCCCGCCCGCCGCCGCGCCGGCACCGCCCGCCCGGCCCGCGCATGCGCGCTGCCCGCCGGTGAGGGCTCACCTCGCCCTCACCTGTCCCGCACTTTCCACCCGCCCCTCTGGGGTCGAGCCCGGCCCGCGCCTCCCACGCCCCTCGGGCAGGGCCAGCTCGAGCTCTGGGATCATCGAATCCCAGCTACGACCGACACACCAAGTGCCATGTCTAGTCTTTCCTTAAACCCCTCCAGGGACAGTGACTCCACCACCTCCCTGGGCATCCTGTTTCAATGTCTAATCACTGTTTCTGTGAAAAAAATCCCTCCAGATGTCCAACCTAAATCTCCCCTGCTGCAGTTTGAGGCCATTCCCTCTCACCCTGTCACCATTGCTTGGGAGAAGAGACCAATCCTTACCTCCTGTCGATAAGTTGTGGAGAATGAGAGGGTCTCCCCTGAGCCTCCTTTCCTCCAGGCTGAGCCCCTGCAGCTGCCTTGGCTGCTCCTGGAGCTCCAGACCCCTCCCTAGCTCCATTCTCTCCTCTGGACACGCTCCAGCCCCTCCATGTCTTCCTTGTCGTGAGGGGCCCAAGACTATTCCCAGGATTTGAGGTGTGGCATCAGCAGTGCCCAGCACAGAGGGATGATCACGGCCCTGGTCCTGCTGCCACAGCATCACTGGTGCAGCCCAGGTGCCATCGCCCTTCCTGCCCAGCTGGGCTCATGTTCAGCTGCTGTCAGTCCAACGCGTCTTCCTGTGCCGTGTGAGCACTGAGGTCACCATGGGTGTCAGCCCCTCAGCATCCAGCCCTTCCCCACTCCGGGGAGCTGGGAGAAAGGGAGCATAAATAACTGTGTGCAATACACGTGGTGGAGGTATAATAATACAGGCACCTTATCCCGGGGTGCAGCACTGAGGTGTGAGCTGGGCTAACGTGTCCAGTTTGCAGTTCCTAAGGACGGGTGAGGCTTGTGAAGAGGCCAGCCTTCCTCATGGGGTCTGAGGCCTGGGAAATGCGGTTTGTGAGGAAACACAGGACAAGAAGAATATATTAAGCCAAAAGAAGACAAAAGGAGATGTGGTAGGAGTGTTCAAGCATGCAAAACCATGGTGCGAAGAGAATAATCCATTTCCCTCAGTGTGACAGGAATAGGGAGTAGAAAGAGGCCTAAATGATAACCTCGACAGCTCGGGTTGTCATCTTTAAAACATTAGAAGTCCTGCAAGGGTGGGAATAGATGGCTTGGGAGATCAATGTTTCAGTTGGATCTGCAGCAGCAACAACATCCCCCAAAAATGATACATCACTTGCCTGTGGAT
Source organism: Prinia subflava (assembly GCF_021018805.1). Taxonomy (NCBI): domain Eukaryota; kingdom Metazoa; phylum Chordata; class Aves; order Passeriformes; family Cisticolidae; genus Prinia; species Prinia subflava. Next base: position 15,004,144 of record NC_086261.1, read on the forward strand.
CAGAGCAGAGCCACAAAGTTCCCATCCAAATCCCTCACACTGCCACCTTTTGATAATGCACTTGTTTATTATTTATCAGTTAGAGTTCCCACAGCTGCCTCCTCAGTGTGTGGCTGAGCTGAGTGCCCTGATACTGTGTCACATCAAATCCTGCTGTTCTGGTTTGATGCCAAATCAGACACAGCATCAGAAGAATCTCCTTTTATAACCTATTTCCTCAGATATTAATAACTGCACTAAATGCAAAGAACTAGAAAAACAGGTCAGTAATGTCTGCAGAATATAAAATATTTTCTGCAAGTCTTACGAAACAATTAGAACACTCAAGAAGTCATATTTGGGTACTACTAAAGCAAATGACTCTCACTTTGAAATCCAAACACAGAATATTTAAATGTGATGACCTTTATAAACAAATTGCTGCTCAGTTTTTTCCCTTACTTAAATCTATGTACCAAAATCAACAACTTTTATAATGGAAAAAGGAAGGATAATCTTTGCATGCAGGTCTTCGACAGACCATCTCATATGCAGCTTAAAATGTTGATAAAGGGTGACAATAAAATTAGGGAAATATGTCAAAATGGAAGCCTATCTAAATAAAGCTACTGTCAAACAATTTATTCTCACAGTGTATAAATTACATGCATTAGAATAAAACCAGTTATGGCTTATTCAGGTCGGGCAGTTATTTATAAAACCGAAAAGTAGAAATGTCTCAAACTTACAATGAACACTGGATGGATACCTTGACTTGTTAGAAATAACTGTTCAGGAACTGGTGTTTGTGCTGCTGGACAACTGCTCTCATGCTGCCAATCCAACAGGCCCGATTTACCCTTGCAGATCTCTCAGAGAAGAACATGCTGAACATGACCTTCTAACATTCATTTTTTGTGACCAAAAGAATGGCTCCAAACAAATTTGTGATAGAGTGCATGTGAATTGGCTTGAGGGAAGGGCACATTTTCCAGAAAAGTCAGGAAATTCAACGCACAGAAAAGTTCTATATAGCATGACTTGCATTCTGATTTCAAAATAACTCCACTGATACTCCCTTTTAACTTACAATAGTGGTGCATTTCCTATGCACGAGGTTAAAATAATGGAGCGAACAGAAAAGCCTCTCTCTTTTTCCCCCTGCATTCATACCAGAATGATGTTGAATTTTACCATACACCTGGTTTAACTGTGTGCTGGGAAGGGTCTGGGCTATATTTTGACACAGAGAAGAATATGATTTCCTCTGCTTTCCCTCTTGGTGAGATCCAGATTTTTTTCCTAATGTATAGGATATAATGAATTCCATAATAATAAATGTAGTCTTGTAAGTTGTGTAGGCACTGAACTGTCTAATTTGATACACTTGTCAGCCCTTGAGATATGCAGCGTTTTTTGCGATCTTAGTAATGCATCAGACAGAGAAAACAAAGCATCCTGAGTGCTATTTCAGAAACTAATCCAATCTTATTTCTGTTTTGATTGTTCATAGGATTTGCTTTGTCTACACATGCCACAAGTAGTAGGACTAAATTCACATTTTGTATATGTGATTTATTAAATACTGATGGGAAATTTGACATTTAAACCAATAAAAGGTATTAGACTTAACTCACTATTAGATTTTTAATGGAAAGACATTTCTTATATGGGCAGGAAATTGCCATAACATGTTTACTGATTTATTACAATATTTTACTCTTGGATCTTCAAAATGAACTGTCATAGCTCTTCACAATTAATAGAATTGGAGGTGAACCAGGAGCAGTCCATCACTGTCACTGCTGAAGGGACTGGACAGTGCAGCAACTTCCATTACTTGGGGACTCTGTCTAAACAATTGTGTTTGTGGAAACACAGGTAGGTTAATCTCACTTCTTTCTGGTTAAAGGAGCAATGTTGAAAATACCCTTGTATTGAAAGGAGAAATAACAAATCCAATGATGGTCCTTCATAAATCTCAACCCAGTAACAATGATTAATTTGACCACAGTGGGGTCAGGATCAGAGCAATCCCAATTTAATGTGACAGCTGTTAGGAATGATATTTCTGGGGAGTCCCCCGCTCATTTACTCGATGTATTTTCAGTTTGTCTGAGTGGTTAATGAGGTTAAATTTATTTTACAGCTTTCTATTATCTGTGTTGAACAGTTATTAAAACTTGTATTGATCCACCTTACTAATAACTCTTACAAAGCCTCCCTTCCTTTTCTCTTTGCCTCAGAAGTGTTACTTGTGAGTTGGGCCCTCAAGCAAGACTAATGCTTGTTCCTTTTTGGTAGAAACCTTTTGCGCACCTTGTTTTCTGATCATCTTCCCCTTGCAGGCTTTGTTGATGCTTGCCTGAAATTCTGGTAATCATAAAATCACAGAATATGCCGAGTTGGAGGAGACCCATCAGGATCATCCACCCCAACTCTTTATCCTGTGCAGGGCATCTCCAGGAATCACTCCTACCACATCCAAACGCTCCTCGAACTCAGTCAGACTGTGATAAATCACTTCAATCTGCCAGGCGTCACTGATGTTTAAAAGTTGGATAATTGTCAGTGTATCCTGACGGTATTTGGTGCCTTCCGCCGGTAGACAAGAAAGGCCTGGGCGACAGAGGCTCGTTCCAGTTCCTGAATCGCGAGTGCTGCACCCAAGCGACACCGCCGGGCGCCTGCGGGCCCGACCCTCCGCCCGCGGGCCCGACCCTCCGCCCGCGGGCCCGACCCTCCGCCCGCGGGCCCGACCCTCCGCCCGCGGGCCCGACCCTCCGCCCGCGGGCCCGACCCTCCGCCCGCGGGCCCGACCCTCCGCCGCGGGCCCGACCCTCCGCCCGCGGGCCCGACCCTCCGCCGCGCCCCCCGCCCGCCCCCGGCCCTCCTCCCGCCCCTCGCCGCGGGTCGCTCTGGGCGGGCGGCGCGATGCGGCCGCTGCTGCTGGCGCTGGGCCTGGCGCTGGCGCTGGGAGCGGCGAGCGGGCAGCACCGCGCCGAGTACGACCGGGAGGCGCTGCTCGGCGGGCAGGTGGGCCGGGGGCGGGCGGGGCCGGCCGCCCCTCCGGCGGGGCCGCGGGGCGGGCGCGCTCCCCGGGCCGGGCCGGGCCGGGCCGTGCGGGGCCGGGCCGCTGACCGGGCGCATTGCTTTGCCGCAGGAGGAGGCGGAGGAGTACGCGCGGCTGAGCCCGGACGAGCAGCAGCGGCGGCTGAGGAACATCGTGAAGAAGATCGACGCGGACGCGGACGGGCTGCTCAGCGAGGGTAACGGCGGGGGCCGGGCGGGCCGGGCTGCTCCGGGAGGAAAACGCGCTCTACCCGTGACACAGCCCGTGGCTCTTGTGCTGGGGAGAATCCCCGTGGAAAACATCACGAGCCCTTGCACAGTGAGTTAGAAACACTGACAGGCTCATCCAGAGGCTATCTCAGTGTCTAAGGTTTGTGTTTGACTCGAGAAGAGACCGCTGAGAGGGGACCTCACTGATGTGTGTAAATACCTAAAGCAAGGGTGCTAAGAGGGTGGAGCCAGGCTCTCCTCGGTGGTGCAAACTACTTGGACAAGAGGTAATGAACAGAAACTCATGCCCAGGAAATTCCGCCTGAATAAGAGGAAGAACTTTCATGTGCAAAGATTGCACATTGGCACCGATTGCCCAGAGAGTTTGCGGAGTCCCCCTCACTGGAGGTGCTGGAGAACCTTCTGGACACAATCCTGTGCCATGTGCTCTGGGATGAGCCTGCTTCAGCAGGGAGGTTATACCAGATGTCCCACTCGGGTCGTGTCCAACCTGATCCATTCTGTGATGGAAAGAGTGTGGCCAGCAAGAGTTAGTGTGGGTCAGAGCAGTATCAGATTGAAGGCACCTCCTTCACTTGTACCTGCTCCTTGCATGTCTGAAGATGCTTGGAATCAAATGTGTTTCTGTCTTTGTATCTGGTTATGTGCAAATCAGAGAGCAGGTTTAAGATGGAAAGTACTGCAGCTGTAATACTGCATGGGTGTGCTTCAGTACCTGGTGACACCAAGTGACATTGAAGGACCATATTTCATCATAGTACAGTGTCAAATGGCTCTTCCCAGACAGGTTTTTGTCAGACTTAGGAACTCCATGGTAAATTCAGGCCCTTTCTTTCAGTACATCATTATGGTAATGTTAATTTAATTTTAAACCTTGTTATGATCTTGTTTTTTTGTTCTGCTGTGATTTTGACAAGAGAGTCTCTCATGTGCACAAACAAAACAAGCAGAATCCTTGGTCAAATGGCAGAACAGTAATATTTCATTAAACTTATAGGAAACATTCAGGAAGCTTTCTAGGTGAGAGAACAAAATGTGGTTTTAAAGACAAGATCGACTATCTTTTGAATGCCCTTCACTTTTTGCCTTTCATGCTGAATTTAATCAACTGCACCCTGATTTCTGTGTTCCCGCAAGGTCTGTGTAGAGGTGAGATAGTTTGTAGCTTCAGTGGGATGGCTAATCCCTGTCATACACCACAGGCAGCTCAAAACATGAAGCTTTAAGGGAAAAAGTCTATATAAAGTATAGGAATTTCACCCATACTCCATCCTCATGGTGTATATATTGGAATCTGATTCTCAGTGTAATGAAAAGTTGTCTTCCTTTCGCTTCCCAAAGTTGGAAAGGTGGAACTCACAGTGCAATGTATTTTTACACTAAGAAACTTATGGTACTGAAGCTTTGTGAGCTCAGTTATTCCTCAGTGTATTGCAAAACTCTTGAGAACATTTTCCTTATTAGTGGTGCCTCCATTTGAAGGCTGACAGGGAGAGAAGATGAAACATGTTAATGCTGCTTCTCCAATGTTGGAGTATTAAATATTTCTGATTCATGGCACTGGACACTACGTGGTCACATGGCTGCACCTCACACCTTCAATGCTGGGAAATAAACCATTAATTAATGGTGCCTATCTTTAAGAAATCATGTTGCAGTCTCTTATAAGGCAGTGCTGGTTTGTGCACAAGCCTTGCATGTTCTATCAATTCACAGAATCTGTTAGCAAGCTGGTCCCTTTGCTAATATAAATTCAATAATCAAAATGTATTTTAAAAAATCCATTGCTGCTTTTCAAGGATATTTAAATAAACCTAATAAAGTTGTATTGATGCCTCGGCCAAGGAGGACAGGATAAGATACTTTAGTATTTAAAAAATGCTGTAAGATTTTTCTACGTCAAAGTAGTGATTTCTGTAGGACTTTTTATTAGTCATCATGACTCTTCAGAGCAGGATTTCAGTTGAGTTGATTAAGACATATAATTTTTGCAATGCAGAGGAAGATGTTTTTCCCTTCCAGGCACCTGAAAATAGCTGAGAGATACTGGGAGAATATGTTCTCCCAATCTTCTCTAAATGAAGTAACTTTAATGTATCTCTGTCAGTTCATTGGTATATTAAGTTTTATTTCTTTTAGCTACATTTATATAAAAACAAGCAGCTAAAAAACCTTTCCAAACTATGAGGCTTGATTTCAGCCCCAAGTAAAGGGAAAATAGCTCTATATAAATAGTTAATATTTTATTTTGGGTAATTAAGGCAATAGTACTAAATTAAGTTTTATTTCAGTTTGTGGATTTTCCAAATAAACCCCAGAGTGATGGGAACAATGTTTTTTTGGGGTACCAAATTACATTTAGAGTTGTTTGTCTAAACCATACTCAGACTCATTTTCATAAAGCTCTGGAGAAAAAAGAAATGATGCTATAGTGTTGATTTCCTTCAGATTTGAAAGGACAAGGCCACATCACCATTAAAAAACCCTGAAGTCTGTAGCTGTGATCTGTTCCCTCCTTCAGTCACCTTGGAAAGAGCCACAGCATGGAGCAAACAGACTGGTTTGCTTTAAGTAACCTCTTGCCTGTATGCTTTCATCTGAATTGTGAACTATATTCCAGACAGAACAGATCTGTGGGATCGTCACAATTTTTATGGTGCAGATGATTCTGATTGTCTTTATTGTATTTTTAATGTTTTTTACAGATGAGCTGAGCTCCTGGATACAGCAGTCTTTTAAGCATTATGTTACACAAGAAGCTAAGCAACACTTCAGTGACTATGACAAAGATGGTGATGGATTGGTGTCTTGGAAGGAGTATAACTTGCAAATGTATGATCGTGTAATTGATTTTGATGAGAACACTGTCCTGGAGGATCAAGAAGAAGAATCATTTCGCCAGGTAAAATGTTTCAGCAGCAGCTCCTGTGAGCTGTTGGCCAAAGGCAGCAATATTTGTTTATTGTGACAGAACAAGATGGGTAGGGGAAAAAAGAGCAGCTGGCATATGTTTAACACTTTGTGCTGAGATAGAGGAGTAATTAAAGGAAAGTAGTGGAGTATTAAAGCTGCTACTGACAAAATAAAGACACGATGAAATGGTACCTCCTGAGTGTATTCTGCTGGCTGAGTGGAGCATGAGTGTTGACAGTCCTACAGCAGAACGTGGTCTCCAGCCACCATCTTAACCCCAGGCTGCATCCTTTGGGTGAGGTCCTGCCCTCAGCAGGGGCAGCAGGGCTGGGGCTGGAGCAGAAGAAAGCTCTTTAACCCCTTGGCTGCACTGTTCCATTCTTTCATTACTGCTCAGGCACTCCGTGTGGGCTGTCAGGATTGCCTGCTGCAACACTGCCTGTCCATTAGAGACCCACAGAGAAAGCAATAGCCATCAAACTCTTTAAGCAGTGAAAATGCAACTCCCACAGCTAAAAATGGATGTTTAAACACAGAAGTTGTGTGTGAGTCACATCTATGAAAGCAGATGCTTAAGCAGGGAAAGAGGCAAGAGAGGCAAGGAGAAAAGGTTCCACCAAGAACCACCACATAGCAGAACTTGTTTCCTTTCAAGTTCCACATTTATAAGTATATGTAAATGTTTCTCTGGAAGAGAATAAGTGTGGTTTTAGACTATTCTAGCCAGAGGTTTATTTTTTGTGTAAGGATTGCTTTGTCTGCTTTTAGTAAAGTGGTAGTAGATAATACAGGATGTTAGCAGAAGTGAAACTAATATAGTGAACAGAGGATTTTACACACTGAATAAACAAACTGTAATGCTTGGAATGTCACATAACAGAATAATTACATAGCTTTTATATACCACAAGACTTCCATAGGAACTTCCAGTCAAAATATTGATACCATGTTTGACACATTGGCATCACAGATACATAAAGAGCTATATCTATATAAGTTGGGATAGACCTCCTTGTTTTTGTTATGATCTTATGCTTGCTGGGTTTTCCTGCCTGCTGACTTCTCCAGCAGTAGATTGCAAATGAGCAGCCTTGCACAAGCACCACAGGTCACCTTCAGCATTTTTCTTATGACTGCAAATTAGTGGTCCTGCTCTGATCAAGATGAAGAGTAAGACACAGTTTAGGATTGACATCAGATAACCACAGGAATTTACCAGAAGGTGGCGTCCTTGTTCATCACTTCCCAAAAAACACTGGGAAACATTTTCTCCTTCAGTAGTTAAGCTTACATTGCAGTATAGTACTTTCTGTAATCCTTCTGGATTGCCTTCATAAACTCCCACCTAAGGTCAGCTTCTCTCTAAGAGGACATTTAACTATTTCGCAGAATAGTTAAGATCTTACACTTCATTTGTTACATGTTATGCTCTGTGTTCATCAGGTTAGCCTGATGTTGAGAGAAGTGTCAATAGGTAGAATATAAACCAGAAGTACAATTTCAAATGGTTATTTCTCAAGTGTTTATGATCTCTGATTTTCTGGCTACTCCCGTATCCAGATCACTCACACTGATAGCACAGCACACCTAAGGATGGGATTCCAAGATTTTCATGGTTCACATCATGTGCAGTTTGAGCAGAGATCGGTTGTCAATGGTGTGGGTCTATATTTTGTCTAAAGAGATTGTGCAAAATGAAACAAGAGTAAAATAGGAAGTCTTTGCACATCTGGAAGACAGAAATAGGAAGTGTGGGATATTCAGAAATAAGAACTTGCCTGCTTATATCAGATATTATTTCTTTTCTAATGGCATGCTAATACATATACCTAGAACAGATTAGAGAAGTGACTTCTATTTAAAATGATTCACGTGTAATGGACAGCAGTCTGTAGTAAAGGAATCTGGCCTTAAAATGGCTTCAAAAAAGACATTTTACATACATGATCTTTCAAGACCTTCTCTGAACTACAGGCAGCCCTTGACATAAATGAGATGTAGATCCAGAAGGTTAAGTGTCCTTAAAATGTAAATTCTGGAATTTGCAATGGCTGCCATTGAGTATAATCATTGTACTCCAATTTGTTATTTTGAGAATTGATGACTTTTAGAGGAGAATGCACATATAAAATTGAGAATTCTTGGTCTTTTCATTATCTCTCTTTAGTGTGTTTTAAATGGCTCCTTAAATTGAAAAAAGCAGGGGGTTTTGCAATTCTTAGAATGAAACCATCTTGATTAAAAGTATTGTTCTTACTGCTCTCAACGAGCTGTTTTCAGTGAAAATTTAACATCAGTATGAGTAGGTAATGTGAAACCATTAATATCCTAATGAGCTCACGGCCAGCTACTGTTATGTTGTTTTTCCTTTCCAGTAAGGGCTCTAACTAAATCTATTTTCTAAGCTTCATTTAAAGGAGAAAAAACGTTTTGAGAAAGCTAATAGAGATGATGTTCCTGCTCTAAATGTGGATGAATATATTGCATTTGAACATCCTGAAGAAGTGGAGTACATGACGGTAAGAATCTTTATCAGCCTGTGTGTGTCCCTAGCCCCAGTACCACAGGAAGTGCAGCAGTTATAGAGATGGCTTGGACAGCCCAAATTAAATATCAGGTAACGTCTTGTGGATCCAGTGCTGGAGGTCTGGAGCTGGAGCAGGAGTTCAGTGCTTTTCTTTGAAATCTGTTTCAAGAACTAGGATTGCACAAATATCCCCAACTTTGGGGACTGGACTGACTTAGCCACCTCTCTCATTTGCATCTGTTAGGCTGCAAATCCATTAGTGAGATTTTAGCTTTCATTTTGGCTCTCTGGTGGACAAAAGACCAATCAGTTCTCCTAACAATTCAATTAAGTTGCAAAAATGCAAATTAGTGAATCCACCAGATGAAAAGAAAAGTGAAATGAGATGATAGAGCTTTGTACATATTCATGTTCCTCAGCTGCTTTTGCAGTTTTGAATTGTGTTGAAGGATTGCAGCTCTATGGACACCTTTCAGATTTGGTTTTCATGAAATCTGACATTCTAAACTCTTCAGGACAGATCTGTTTAATGCACAGGAAGCAATTACTGCGCTAGCCTGTGTAAAACACAAAAAGAGATTTGAAATGAGGGAGTCTTTCATTTAAGGGGTATGTCGTTACTCTAAAATGATTCAGTGCTGTTTCTCTTGATCATGAGTTGCTAATTTTGCTCTTTGTATGTATACAAAAGGACTTTGTCATTCAGGAGGCTTTAGAAGAACATGATAAAGACGGTGATGGATTTGTTAGCCTGGAAGAATTCCTTGGTGATTACAGAAGAGACCCAAGTAAGGAGAAAAGGGAAGGGGCGTGAAAGAGGGAACTAACAAAAGCTTTTGGAATGGGGAGAATTGGATGCACCTTCATTTTCAGCTTTTCACACACCTACAGATTCTGAGTAAGATTTTCTGTCTTGGATAATTCTGTTTTCTGAAATTGGGCATAGTAGACTCCTTATTTCAGTCTGCCCCATGTATATTTGGTGGTGGTTTGTGTGTAGCCCATTCCGCAGTTTCCTTCCAAGTTGCTTCTTGTTTTCTGAAAGACTGAAGTGAATTCCTGACCACAAAGGATGCAGCTGAAACAAGGTGCAGCCTTTTTTTGCCAGCTGAACACATCTGCAGATGCAGCTAGCAGGAGTGTGAGGGTAAAGTGCCCTGGCCTGGATCAGCCTGAGCAAGCAGCTACCAGCCCTGCTGTGGCAGGACTGAGCTGAGTGTGTTGTGAGAGGGATGGAGGGGAAGTCACTGCACCATTCCAGGTAGCAGAAGCCTGATTGCTGCCTTCACTCTTTGATTTGTTTGGGTTTGGTTTTTTCCAGTCTTGCCCTTCCTTAAACCTGATCTGTTCCTTCTTTAACAAGAAGGACACTTACCTGATGCCTATCAGTATTTCTCAGTGAATATTTTACACACTGTATTTGATTTGCTAAAAGCTAGGACAAACAATGCTTCCTTTTCCAAAAAGCACAGTAACTTCAGTTTTGTGGAAAGTCTGCTTGGCCCAAAGAAGTGCAAATTCTGAATGGGATCCTAGCTGGGGAGAATTGTGTGAGCCACATGAGGAGGATATGGAGAACCAGGGGAATAATCTGTTTGTCTTCACTCTAATCAGCCACCTGGAATTTCCTGTTTATAACCATCTTTGTTTGTCAGAGCCAGTAAAAACAACAGATCTCTGATGCAACTACAGGGTTCTTTATCTTTTTCCTGCTCTAACATGAAAGCTTTTCCAAGCCAGCCTATAAAAAGTTGTTGGAAAGGAGTGAAATTGTGGCAGTAATAGAGAAGATAACAGCTTTGTCATCACAGCTTGTTAGCAAGACTTGAGAATCAGCTGTGATTGTACAAACTACTTCAGCTTTTCTCTTCTGCAGACAGTGTTCCTGCAGCACTTTTAAAATGACTAATAGGCTGCATGGGGGCTCTGATTTCATAATTAGCTGTAGTTTGTGGCAACAGTGTGTGGTGAATTGTGACATAAAAGGAAAATCTTGCAAAACCAAATGTTAGGAAGGAGAGACTTCACTCTTTCTTGCTTAATAATAGAATGGTAATTATTTTTAAACTGTTACTTACCTGCTTGTGATACCTGCTACTTCTGATTTTCACAATGCTTAGAAAGCCAGATCATGCTTGTGTGCAGTGTTTATAATTTTGATTAATTACTTCCCGATTTCTTGAAGAGTTAAGGACAAGTCTAAGGTTGCTGTAGGCTGCGGGATGCAATTCCTGTACATCAGGTAAGTATAAAACAAGTGTGCAAATAAGTACTGACAGTAAATGAAATTGCTTTCCCTACTTTCCTCTGCCCATTAGGGTTTGTTTCTGTTTAGTAGCATCACTTTTAGGTTATGTTTTATGAGAATAAGTGAATTTGCTTAGGAGAAAAGATGAAAACTCCTGCTTTAAAGTGAAGAGTGGCTTTAAACTCTGCAATTGTGTCTTACTAGCTGCAAGGGAAGATCCAGAATGGATCCTGGTTGAGAAGGACCGGTTTGTGAATGACTATGACAAGGATCATGATGGCAAACTCAGCCCTCAAGAGCTGCTGTCCTGGATAGTACCCAACAATCAGGGTATTGCACAAGAGGAGGTTCGTGGTTTGACTGCTGGTTAGATTTTAATTACTGCAGGAGAATTTTGAAGGATCACAGCAAAATGAGAGAAGCATTCAGATTTATCATGTCTTAGCTATTGAAAAAGAGTATCAGTAGGTCTTTGCGTATATTTTTAACTTCACTTTCACAAGGAATGCAGGTCCTTTAACTGCATTAGGCAAATGTGAAGTTCCTATTAATTGTGTAAATGTTTGTAAATTAACAAAGTGCTTTTGTGCATGTTTAAATAGCTTATCTGCTTTGACTCAAGGGTACAGAATTTTAAGAAGTAATTTTTTAGTTGTTGTAGGTAAATCTAATGAGATGCACTACCAAAAGAAGCTGAATAATTTTGAAATAAGAAATTGATTGTAATTCTTCTAACTGGATAAATCATCATAATTTATAGAACTAAAAACTTGTTTTAAGTACAAGAAAATGGAAGTACTCTGTGACTCAAGATGGTGTAAAGCAAACTGTGATGATGCTAATTAAAATGGCTTAATCAGAGGTAGAACAGCATAATAGCTTTTAAGTGGATTCTCATTTTATCTTATTTTTTGTGGTAGTTTCCAGTCCCTGACTGCAGTAGAGAGGATTGCTGCCTTTCTTCTAGTAACTTCTCAGCTAAATTTTCCATGTCTTTGCTTTACCATGGAGGATTTTGGTGTTCAGAATGGCAGGAACACCAGGTCTTCCCACAGCTTCATGTTCCTGGGGAGGAGAGGCCCCTCCCTGTGCCAGACACAGCCCGTGTGCTCCCCCTGGGCCCTGCTGGGCTCTGGGGACAGCAGCAGCAGCAGCAGCAGCCCTGGGTGCTGCCGTGTGGGACCTTGTCAGACACTGAGCTGTTCTGGCAGTATTTCTGTACTTGGGGCTCTGCATGGCCCTTTCTGGCTCTGGTCAGTGCTTAGTTCACAGAAATAGCACTGAGTTCTGACATCAGCTCTGTGCTGCTGAGTGTGTTCATACCTGTGCTGGCTTCCTTGGTTTGGGGTTTTTTTAGCTCTAAGCTATCTTTCAAATTTTGGCTTACAGCAAGGCCATGCTGCAGTAATAGCTCAATTCTGCATCAAATAATTTGTTTTATTTGTTTCTCTAATGTACTAATTTTTTCCTTTGGGTAATGTAAAGGCTTAGCAAAGCCACCTGTCCTAAAGAGAAGGTAGCATTGCTTTCAGTCACAAACTGCTGTTTGAAGTCACAGTATCATACTCCCATTTCAGCATTTCAAAATGACTTAAGAAAACCCAGTAGCTAAACAATACAAAAATAGAAAAATTACTATCTATTCCATTTTCAGGAATTGACATGTGTTGGCCAAGATATTTGTCATTAATCTTTCAGCTTTTGCCATACAGAGTGCTTTTAAAATCCCCTTGACTGACGTTAGTGCCCGTTATTTTTGGCTCAGTTACATTGAGCCAAACCAATCAGGAAAAGTAGGAACAGAAGGATTCTCTAAATCACTGTATCCGTAGATGTTCAGCAAATGAAAACAAAGCCCATGTAATAGCAGGACTCCTATTTCTCAGAAATGAGAGGTACAGTAGAGATGCTGCACAGCCTGTTAGCTTTGAACTATGAAATACTGGTGAATGAGCTACAACTACAATATTCTGCAATTGGTTCTTCATTTTACTGCTAGACTTCCTTCTTTCTATAATATATAAATAAGCAAAACCCAGAATTGTTTTAACTTGGTGCATGTGTGGTCTGTTTCTTTTACAGGCTCTGCACCTCATTGAAGAAATGGATTTAAATGATGATAAAAAACTTTCTGAAGAAGAAATTCTTAAGAACCAGGATTTGTTTCTTAACAGCGAAGCAACAGATTATGGTAGGCAGCTTCATGATGAACGTTTCTACCATGAAGAACTTTAGATTATTTATTTTGTAATCTTTTTTTCTTCCCTTTCATTTGGAGCTTTTGTTAAAAGCACTCATCAGCTGCATTGCAAGTTTTATGCTGTAATTACAGTACACTAATGTTTGTGTAAATAATTTGCATTCAGAATTTAATTGCCCTCCTGCAAACTTCCTGGGCCTCTTCTAGCCTTCAAAATTAATCTGAAATACTTGCTATCAAAATTCTGTAGTGTTGGGAAATAATTTACTTCAGGGTAGTACTGTATTGAGAAGAGTTATTCTGCTGTACTTGAAGAAAATGGAGAATCTAGATAGTTCTGAAAGAATGCAAAATATAGTGACTGAGACTACTATTTTTCTAATCAATTAAATTAGGGCAGATTGTGGGGAAGGTGGGGGGATGTTTAGAGTAAGTAGGAACTGTGTTTTGTTTAATACTTTTGGAGAAATACTTACATAAATGCCTCAGTTGTTTAAGAGGTTTCTATGTCATTTTGAGTGGTTTCTATACTGTGTTTTACTCTATCATAAAACTTGCTATTTTTACATCTATAGATAGTAATTATTTTTAATGTACAGTTGTAGAGCATTAGCAATACAGTGGTATTTTACTGTGTCAGGACCCTCTTCATTTGTTGGATTAAAACTGAAAAGTTCTATCTTTCTG